>NC_089839.1:122098343-122398343 GCF_035609145.1 Eleutherodactylus coqui | reverse complement strand
GAGCGCAAGCTTATTACTTTTTCAAACACGGTCTACACCTCTCAGGTGCCGAGTTACACGACGGTGAAAACAGTGAGTTTGTGTTAGACGCGAATCGTGCTTGGATTCATGCTCTAGGCTGGGAGCTAAAGCTTATTGCTTTTTCAAACACGGTCTACACCTCTCAGGTGCCGATTTACAGGACGGTGAAAACAGTGAGTTTGTGTTAGACGCGAATCGTGCTCTGATTCATGCTCTAGGCTGGGAGCGCAAGCTTATTGCTTTTTCAAACACGGTCTACACCTCTAAGGTACCGAGTTACAGGACGGTGAAAACAGTGAGTTTGTGTTAGACGCGAATCGTGCTCTGATTCATGCTCTAGGCTGGGAGCTAAAGCTTATTGCTTTTTCAAACACGGTCTACTCCTCTCAGGTGCCGAGTTACAGGACGGTGAAAACAGTGAGTTTGTGTTAGACGCGAATCGTGCTCTGATTCATGCTCTAGGCTGGGAGCGCAAGCTTATTGCTTTTTCAAACACGGTGTACACCTCTCAGGTGCCGAGTTACAGGACGGTGAAAACAGTGAGTTTGTGTTAGACGCGAATCGTGCTCTGATTCATGCTCTAGGCTGGGAGCTCAAGCTTATTGCTTTTTCAAACACGGTCTACACCTCTCAGGTGCCGAGGTACAGGACGGTGAAAACAGTGAGTCTGTGTTAGACGCGAATCGTGCTCTGATTCATGCTCTAGGCGGGGAGCTCAAGCTTATTGCTTTTTCAAACACGGTCTACACCTCTCAGGTGCCGAGTTACAGGACGGTGAAAACAGTGAGTTTGTGTTAGACGCGAATCGTGCTCTGATTCATGCTCTAGGCTGGGAGCGCAAGCTTATTGCTTTTTCAAACACGGTCTACACCTCTCAGGTGCCGAGTTACAGGACGGTGAAAACAGTGAGTTTGTGTTAGACGCGAATCGTGCTCTGATTCATGCTCTAGGCGGGGAGCTCAAAATCGAGGTCCACGGGGAAAATCAGGCCCGCTACGGATATTTGCATATTACCCAGAGGAGCGTGCATGGCCAGGTGCGTCTACTTACTCAATTTGTACTTGCTCTCCCTAAGGAGGATTCATGCCAGTTCCCTTATTTGCATATTACCCAGAGGAGCGTGCATGGCCAGGTTCGTCTCCTTACTCAGTTTGTAGGTGCTCTCCCTAAGGAGGATTCATGCCAGCTCCTTCATTTGCATATTACCCAGAGGAGCGTGCACAGCCAGGTGCATCTACTTACTCAATTTGTACTTGCTCTCCCTAAGGAGGATTTATGCCAGCTCCCTTATTTGCATATTACCCAGAGGAGCGTGCATGGCCAGGTGCGTGTACTTACTCAGTTTGTAGTTGCTCTCCCTAAGGAGGATTCATGCCAGCTCCCTTATTTGCGTATTACCCAGAGGAGCATGCATGACGAGGTGCGTCTACTTACTCAGTTTGCAGTTGCTCTCCCTAAGGAGGATTCATGCCAGCTCCCTCATTTGCATATTACCCAAAGTAGCGTGCATGGCCAGGTGCGTCTCCTTACTCAGTTTGTAGTTGCTCTCCCTAAGGAGGATTCATGCCAGCTCCCTTATTTGCATATTACCCAGAGGAGCGTGCATGGCCAGCTGCGTCTCCTTACTCAGTTTGTAGTTGCTCTCCCTAAGGAGGATTCATGCCAGCTCCCTCATTTGCATATTACCCAGAGCAGGGGTGTAGATAGAGGCTCATGGGCTCGGGTGCATAAGTTTAGCTTGGGGCCCTCTACAGACCCCTCCAACCTCCACTCCTTTTCACGGCTACTACTTCTACATCACTTTTAGCTCCATTACTGTTTTTTTAAAATTACCCATCAATAGATCATTGGTAATCAGTGGTTTTAGCAGAGTTTTAAAACATCCAGAACACAAGCCTCAAGGCATGCTTCGCTTCCTCAGGAAAGAAAAAGAAAAAAAAATATATATATACATACACACACACATATACATTGGAGACAGCATAATAACAATATATACAATAGAAACAACATAAAGCTAACTTTATATAACATGTTTGGGGCTCATGTCCACGGCCAGGTTTTCACCACCTAATATGCGTGCGTTGCGCATACACACGTGGTGCACAGTGAACGCAGTCAATGAAAGTCAATGGACTGCATGTAGATATGCAAGAGAAATAAATCCCAGCATGCTTTCTTTCTTTGTGTACCATGCAACGTGAGCCCTGTACACTTCTATGGGCTGCATGTGATAAACCACCCATACGCAATACATTGTCTCCATACGCATTGACACTCTAAACACTCCCCATCACATGGAACACCCCTTGTCGTCGCCCCCCCCCCCACTCCCCATCACACGAAGTGCCTCTTATACCCCCCCCCCCACTACACGGAACGCCCCTTGTTTTCCCTCCACACACTCCCCATCACACAGAACGCCTCTCGTACCCCACCTCCCACTCCCCATCACACAGGATCCCCCTCATTCTCCCCCCATCACACAGGATCACCCTTGTTCCCCCCCCCCCCCCATCCCACAGGATCACCCTCGTTCTCCCCCACATCACACAGGGCCCCCCTCGTTCTCCCCCCCCATCACACAGGGCCCCCCTCGTTCTCCCCCCCATCACACAGGGTGCCCCTCGTTCTCCCCCCCCCCCCATCACTCAGGGTCCCCCTCGTTCTCCCCCGCCCCATCACACAGGGTCCCCTTCGTTCACCCCCCATCACACAGGGTGCCCCTTGTGCTCCCCACCCCCATCACACAGGGTCCCCTTCGTTCACCCCCCATCACACAGGGTCCCCCTCGTGCTCCCCCCCCATCCCACAGGATCACCCTCGTTCTCCCCCACATCACACAGGGCCCCCCTCGTTCTCCCCCCCCCATCACACAGGGCCCCCCTCGTTCTCCCCCCATCACACAGGGTGCCCCTCGTTCTCCCCCCCCCCCCTCCCCCATCACTCAGGGT
This sequence comes from Eleutherodactylus coqui, assembly GCF_035609145.1. NCBI lineage: Eukaryota > Metazoa > Chordata > Amphibia > Anura > Eleutherodactylidae > Eleutherodactylus > Eleutherodactylus coqui. Next base: position 122,395,368 of record NC_089839.1, on the reverse strand, counting down.
CCCCCTCGTTCTCCCCCGCCCCATCACACAGGGTCCCCTTCGTTCACCCCCCATCACACAGGGTGCCCCTCGTGCTCCCCACCCCCGTCACACAGGGTCCCGCACACTGACCGCAGTTTCAGCCCCACTTCAGTAGCCTTGAGTACTTCCAGCAACCTCATTGGTTGTTGGGGACACACCTTCCTTTCAGATGTGCCCGAGGATACATTTACACAGAGCTGTGCACGAGAAGCAGGTGCTGACAGGAGTACAGTTACACAGATCTGCGGTGTATTCACTGCTTCTCTTGCTTCGTCAGCTCTGTGAATACACGGCAGATCTGTGTAACTGTATTCCTGTCAGCACCTGTTTCTCGTGCACAGCTCTGTGTAACTGTATCCTCGGGCACATCTTAAAGGAAGGTGTGTCCCCAACAACCAATGAGGTTGCTGGAAGTACTCAAGGCTACAGAAGTGGGGCTGAAAAGAAACACATGCGCGCGGGCCGGCAGCTTCTCCTGCAGAGGGGAGGAGTCTGAGCGGAGGTCCGGGAGGAAGCACCGGCGTGCAGGAGAAGCTGCCGGCGAGTGCAGAGACCTTAATGAAAGTAACTGCGGTCAGTCCGTGCGAAAGAGGGCCCCCGGGGGCTCAGGGGCCGGGTGGCAACCGCGACCCCAGCACCCCCTATATGTACGCCTATGACCCAGAGGAGCGTGCATGGCCAGGTGCATCTCCTTACTCAGTTTGTAGTTGCTCTCCCTAAGGAGGATTCATGCCAGCTCCCTCATTTGCATATTACCCAGAAGAGCGTGCATGGCCAGGTGCGTTTCCTTACTCAGTTTGCAGTTGCTCTCCCTAAGGAGGATTCGTGCCAGCTCCCTCATTTGCATATTACCCAGAGTAGCGTGCATGGCCAGGTGCGTCTCCTTACTCAGTTTGTAGTTGCTCTCCCTAAGGAGGATTCATGCCAGCTCCCTCATTTGCATATTACCCAGAGGAGCGTGCATGGCCATGTGCATCCCCTTACTCAGTTTGCAGTTGCTCTCCCTAAGGAGGATTCGTGCCAGCTCGCTCATTTGCATATTACCCAGAGTAGCGTGCATGGCCAGGTGCGTCTCCTTACTCTGTTTGTAGTTGCTCTCCCTAAGGAGGATTCATGTTAGCTCCCTTATTTGCATATTACCCAGAGGAGCGTGCATGGCCAGGTGCGGCTCCTTACTCAGTTTGTAGTTGCTCTTCCTGAGGAGGATTCATGCCAGCTCCCTCATTTGCATATTACCCAGAGGAGCGTGCATGGCCAGGTGCGTCTACTTACTCAGTTTGTAGTTGCGCTCCCTAAGGAGGATTCATGCCAGCTTTCTCATTTGCATATTACCCAGAGGAGCATGCATGGCCAGGTGCGTTTCCTTACTCAGTTTGTAGTTGCTCTCCCTTAGGAGGATTCATGCCAGCTCCCTCATTTGCATATTACCCAGAGGAGCATGCATGGCCAGGTGCGTTTCCTTACTCAGTTTGTAGTTGCTCTCCCTAAGGAGGATTCATGCCAGCTCCCTCATTTACATATTACCCAGAGGAGCTATCTGCGGGCACCGACAGCATGAAGCTGTCACGTCCAGACACAAGTTTTTACGTCCTCAGGGATTAAGGCCCACTTGGGCAGGATGTAAAAACACTATGTGCTGGTCATTATGGGGTTAAGAATTAAATTATGCAAACTGAATAATACGAAATGTAACGATTGGCCAATTTTGCATCTTTCAAATAATGTGGAATATGATTTAGACCCGTTACCACTGAAAAACAAGGCGAGGTTCATCCATAGACTCATCACAACAGTTTTTTTGTTTTATTATATACTTTATTATTATGATTTGCATTTGATCCGAGGACCTTACCCCGGCGATCAGCGAGAGGAGATAAAACATCTTCTCGGAGGCTTCCGCATTTTAATCCAGATGCGGTTATCCTCCATGGACCTTTCCGGCCTCTGCGCATGTGCCCGCCGGCAAAATGCCGGACACATTCGCAGGAGCCCAGGAAATTTTAAACCTCCCTGCTGTTGGCGACCAACGGTCGCGGAGTGCTTGGAGCAGTGATTGGTGGCCTTGATGAGCGGTCCCTAGTCACGTGATAAAAAAGTAGGGATCTAACATTGGGCCTGTCTCACACGGCCGGATAGGAATTACGGGTTCTGCATGCGCTTGATCAGCGGTAATCCATGGATCAATCACAATTCCCCCCAATTAGCGAGTCGGAATTACCTAATCCACTCGCAGAAAACAGAACACAGCATGTTATATTTTACCGTGGATATCCACGACCTCGAGCCCATTGTGCTCTATAGTCGCGGATATACCCGCAGCCCATACGCAACTGTATTGTGCATGGGCTGCGGGTACCCGAGTCATATCTAAGTGATGGTGCGGGAAATACAAACAAAAACCGGTGTACTGCACATAAACAGGCGGTCATGCGCAGTACACAGTTTTTTGTTTGCCAAATCCGCAGCTACGGTTGTGGATCGGCTGCGGTGAGCTGCTGTCCAAATCCGCAGCTACGGTTGTGGATCGGCTGCAGTGATCTGCTGTCCAATTCCGCAGCTATGGTTGTGGATCGGCTGCAGTGATCTGCTGTCCAAATCCGCAGCTATGGTTGTGGTTTACACGGAGAGAGACGACAAGGAGCCGTTCGTGTTTAGCCCGTGTAAAGGACGCCATCAGCCAACAAATGAGCCCCCCACCCATCCTTCCCCTCTGAAGGTAATATGGAGCTCACTAGTTCCACAAGACTAGATTGGAGCGGCTCCTCTCTTCAGTAGCTCCACTCTAGCCACTTCACTGATCTGCTGGCTAGAATGTATTGGCTGGTGGTAGGATCTCCCAGCAGCCAGTGCGCTGTGCGCTATTTGTGGAGACGCGGTCACCTGAGATTTGTGCGCTACGTGTGGAGACGCGGCCACCTGAGATTTGTGCGCTAATTGTGGAGACGCGGCCGCCTGAGATTTGTGCACTGTGCGCTACGTGTGGAGACGCCACCTGAGATTAGTGCGCTGTGCGCTACATGTGGTGAGTACCCACCTGAGATTTGTGCGCTGTGCGCTACGTGTGGAGACGCGGCCACCTGAGATTCGTGCGCTACGTGTGGAGACGCGGCCACCTGAGATTCGTGCGCTACGTGTGGAGACGCGGCCACCCGAGATTCGTGCGCTACGTGTGGTGAGTATGTCACTTGAGATTTGCACCACGCCACCTGACTTTTTTTTGCAGATTCGTGCGCTACGTGTGGAGACGCGGCCACCCGAGATTCGTGCGCTACGTGTGGTGAGTACGTCACCTGAGATTTGCGCGACGCCACCTGACTGTTTTTGCAGATTCGTGCGCTACGTGTGGAGACGTGGCCACCCGAGATTCGTGCGCTACGTGTGGAGACGCGGCCACCTGAGATTCGTGCGCTACGTGTGGAGACGCGGCCACCCGAGATTTGTGCGCTACGTGTGGTGAGTATGTCACTTGAGATTTGCACCACGCCACCTGACTTTTTTTTGCAGATTCGAGCGCTACGTGTGGAGACGCGGCCACCCGAGATTCGTGCGCTACGTGTGGTGAGTACGTCACCTGAGATTTGCGCGACGCCACCTGACTGTTTTTGCAGAATTGTGCGCTACGTGTGGAGACGCGGCCACCCGAGATTTGTGCGCCTTTTTGCAAACTTACGTGTGGAGAGGATCCTGACGTTTGGACACGTTTTGAGAAGAATTTTGCTTCGCTCGGACACCAGCTGACATAACTCGTCGAGGTAAGCTGCTGCATCTGCCAAAATTTTCATTGCGTGCATCTGCTCATATGTGCACATTTTGCGCCTAGTTGCAGGTTTTTGCTTGCATCTGCTCATATGTGCATGTTTGCAGGTTTTCGCTTGCATCTGCTCATATGTGCATGTTTACATGTTTTCACTAGCATCTGCTCATATGTGTATATTTGGCGCATATTTGCAGGTTTTCACTTGCATCTGCTCATATGTTCATATATGTATATATATTACTGTGTGTGTATGTACGTACACGTACGTATGTACATGTATGTACGTATATACGTGTATGTACGTATGTGCGTGCGTGTACGTACGTACGTGCGTGTGTGTACGTACGTGCGTGCGTGTATGTATGTACGTACGTGCGTGTATGTATGTATGTACGTGCGTGCATGTATGTATGTACGTACATACGTGTACGTGTGTACGTACGTACGCGTGTGTATGTACGTACGCGTGTGTACACGTACGTCGAATTTGGACAATAATTTGCTGTGTTAAAACTTCATCTTATAGGCCGGATAACAGATTACATAAAATTTTTGAATTTTTATTTTTTATTTGGCATTTTTGGATACACTAATAGCTTTTATTTATTTTCTAGCAAACGTACAGGTGCCATCACAATACTGTACCAAATTAGCACACAGCTAACAAAGCTTCGGAAAAACATACTAATTGTCCAAATGAGATGTCTGGATCTATTAAAGTTGTGGTGAAGAAAAGCAGGGACAGTATGTAGCTTATAGCGGTTTAGAGATTTATTAGCCACAAAGTACGCAAACCACCAGAATAAAGCAAACTTTTTTCCTTCTTCTTTACAGGTGAGCTGATAAGTTATTTCAAGATTACCACACTGCGTTTGCTCACAATCATTGTTGAAGCAGCAGAGAGACTGACGGTCCTAGATGTTGGCTCAGTAGGACGCTTTCAAGATGGGCATGTTTGCAAATCGAAGTGATTCTTACATTGTTTTTTCTGTGCCTTGTTGTACTTCGTTTAAGTGGTAAAAATGGGCAGTTAGAAGTTGTGTATATTAATTAAAATTAAGAATATTGACAACATTTTGAATAACTTGTAATTTTTTAACATTTGCAAATGTTATATCTCATATGTGCAAGCATACTCTACAAATCTTTGCCAACATATATTTCCATCTGTTCACTTTATTCTAGACGCACATTTGCAAAAACATCCTTTGTTTGGAACCATTTAGGAGACATTCAAGTTGAATCTTACTTTTCCTCATTTTGATAAACCCTTTTTTCTCCACCGAGCCAAGATTGCAAAGGCTCGTGGGTGTCAGAATACATACCCCCTAAAATGACCCTATTTTACAAAGTACACCCCTTAATGTGTTCACTGAGGGGTGTCAGGAGTAATTAGATCCCACATTTTCAGGAATTAATGCAATTTAGATTTAAAAAAAAAGTGTTCGGGTAATGTGCTATTCTAAATTTTTTTCCCCCAAAATCATTTTCATGTGCACTGACACCCCAAAATGGATACCCCTGTTTGTATTGTTTTCAGAAATGTACCCATTGTGGCCCTAATGTTATGTTAGTATGCACAAATGGGACCCAAAATGTAAACAGTACTATGTGGCTTTCTGAACAGACTGTTATGATCGTGTGGGCAGATTTAGCAGACTGCCAACACCATCGTGACCAAAGGACTAGTAGTCTAGTAGTATTCATGCACACAGGAAATTCACATGGAATCCATGCCACTGACCCTGTGCTAAAAGGGGGGGGGGGGGTCGACAGTGGCCCAACCTAAGCGTAGACATCGCCCAAATAAGAGGGCGGCCCAGCGGTCTTCGGAACTGGGCCATAGCTGATCCTAGGAGCCACAGAACAGGACACACGCATGGCATATAACAGAGACGGAACAGAATACACAGAGATAGAAAACACTGCATACAGAAGTCAAAAATGCAACCACTACTAACAGATAGGCTGATTATAAAGAACAGGTATTACTTGACATTTTAGACAAAACGTGAAGCTAGCGGGCGAACTTCTAAGCTCCTGGTTATACCGCTATTCCCTACACTAACCATGAGTCCAGGAGACCCGGACAACATTCACACAGGAGATGAGGTAACACTAAACTGACAGAACGTAAACGTACAAACGGGCATGAAACTGCAAGACACAGATCACACAGAAAGCTTGCATCTGGGACAGGACAGAGCAGGGGGCACACTGCCAACTGCAAGTGGAGCAGGACATAGCATGGGGCACACCGCCAACTATCAAATATAGTGCCATCTCAATAATATAGGGGAATAGACAGTCAGCTACACAAGGTGAGATAGGAGACTGTGTCAAGTTACATTAACTGACACACAGAGCAGACAAGACGTACAGAGGCCACAGCTGTAAAGGGAATGCATATAACGGAGACGAGGACTACAGGTGTCCAAACCGTCTTCGGGAAGCTGAGAGACACATAACCACTTACAAGTTCTGCGTGGGAAAAAGGCAGATACCTCAAGACAAGGATTCATAACTGCTCAGTCTGAAACCCAGACACAGACTGCCAAGAGCTGGCTTTATATGTATGCACAGAGCCAGGAGATTGGCTTGCAGGAAGTACCACACCCAGGCAGCTCAATCAATTAACCCTCTCAGGGCTGTGCTGCTAGTAAACTGAAGCTTTGAGCAACATATACCAGCAGCAGACGTAACAGACATTTTGCTTGAAGGCCTTTAAAGCCCCATAGCACAGTTGTAGAGCTGTTGAGCAGCCACAAAATTTTAACAATACACCCCTTAATTAGTTTACCTAGGGGTATACTGCCCACTTGGCCTGTAGCAGCAGCCACAATGCATACTTGAGTATAGCCGATCCAAGTGTTAGCCGAGGTACCTAATATTACCCCTTGGCTTATACTCAAGTCAATAATTGACCCCAGGTTTTTGGGGTAAAAGTTGGTACCTTGGCTTATACTCAGGTCGGCTTAGACTGAAGTATATCTGATTACATGCAAAAACCTAATGAAATAAGAGCAATCGTTGCATGCAAAGCATTAACAGCGGGAATCGGTTGTCTCACCCATCCCCGCTGTGACTGCGGGAGGCCAACTGTCATTAGCAACAGTCTTCAGCAGTAGATGGGCTCAGATCTGTAGGATGTAGATGCAAGTCCATTCCAGAAAGCTGCTTTCTAACATATACATACATTCACGTGCTGCGGTGGCAAGGGGTTAAAAGGGTTCCCTGGGACTCCAGTACTGATGATCTATGCGCAGTGAAGTGTTGATCTGCCTCACAGAATCCCTGCCAATCAGCTGATGACGAGTGCGCACCGCTGCCACTTCAGTCTATGTCAGACGAAGCACCGTACATTTCCGGCTGTACACGCCTGCATAGGATTGCATTTCAATACGCAATCCTATGCAGAAGGCCGTGGTTTGTCTACGCGAAATCACGCGCAGAAAACAAACTGCGCCATGCTCTAATTCTGTGCGGGGTTCGCAGAGCCCCGGACATAAACGTCACTCGCTGGCTGCCGGCTCTGCGCATGTGCCGTCTGCTGGCACATGAGTTCCGCACTGCTCTCTGCAGGCGCTCAGGTCGGGTCCCGTTGCGAGCAGCTGGATGCGACACGGCCGTCTGCAGGCGGCCTTAGGCCTCATGTCCACTGGAAAAATACAATCCGCGTAGAATCAGCTTTCTATTGTATAATTTTTGCATGCAGATATCTGCACACATTGCTATCAATGTGATAGCAATGTGGCCGATCCGCGGTAAAATGGAGCATGCCGGGTTTTTTTCTCCCACGCGTGAAAAACGCAATTCTATTAAAATTCCATCCGCGGGTGCAAAAATCAGTTTAATGGACCACGGATGGCCAATGATTCCCTAGGGGCAAATCCGCTGCGGAAACCGCAATTCCATTTTGCTAGTGGACATGAGGCCTTAAGGCTCCTTCCCACAGACGGATCTATTCAACCTAATAGCTCAATGCTTACGGTGCGGAATTTCACAGCGGAATTCCGCACCGTAAAATCACCCCTCCTCACCCACGGCATGCTCTATTTGCCGCGGGTGTACGCGCGGACGGCTTCCATTGCAGTCTGTGGAAGCCGTCCATTCACGCTATCTTCCGCTGTAGCACAGCGGAAGATAGTGTGAAACCGCCTCTACGCCTACCGCGTCACATGCCGCTGCGGTGCGTCACGCGCTCGATTGCCCATGCGCGCTGAGGCGTCATGCGGGACTCCGAAACTGGAGGTAAGTATTGGGGTCTCTTGGGGCCGCCGTGACGGGCTCCGCCCCGGAATTCCATGGCGGAGCCCGTCACAGCCATGTGCAGCCGGCTTTACAGCGTGGGTAATCAGGAGTTAAAAACATAAATAAGGTAAAACAAAAAAACAAATTCAAATCACGTTTTATTATTTATTAAAAATGTGGATTTTACACCAAGTGTCATTCCCAGATAAAACAAAGGCCGCTGTGTTTGGGTATCTTTTCTGTTTACTCAATCGGTGTAAAATATTGCGCAGTTTTTCAGGATCCTCCGTCATAATTCTTTGAAAGAAAAAGCTTATAAAAAAAAAAAAAGGTGAGTCACAGGCAAAAAGCAGTCCATAAAACGAAGGGTTTCAAGATTGCTGAACGTCGAGGGTCTCTTCACTGTCGGACAGCCTTCCCATTCTCAAGGACGTCAGATCTGCAGGAAATGATGAAAAATCAGCAGGTTAACAGTCACATCACACCAGTATTACTGATCTCTAGATCCGCTCCACCCACTTACATTGACCACTACTCCCCCAACCTGGTCAGAACAATCATATATAATAAATATATATACATACGTACACGTACGGCAATGCCTTATCAGTTACAGTAGTGATCATAGGTAATGGCAAGCAGGGACACCTGTTGTCATGGCAACCCATCGGCCCGCCATGATTACAAGGGCCAGACGACATAACATAGGGAGCACGCTCCCTTGGGGAATCCTTTACTTGCTGCCATCTCAAAACTTTGCAGGACAACCTATGGTTTCTCTTGGTATCATTTTGGACTACATGCCACTTTTTCATCGTTTTTTATGATATTTTTTTGGGGGGGGGAATTGAATGACCCAAAAAGTACAATTCTGACATTTTGGCTTTTTTTCTGACAACATAAATGATGCTGATTTTTTGAGAGTTCAAATTGTTATGGACACGAAGATACCAAATAGATTTTAGATGTTCTTATTTCATCACCGGTGCTCAGGAAAGATGTTACAGTATTGGAGGGGGTTCAAAGAAGAGCGACTAAACTAATACAGGGGACTCAGGCTAGCTGTGGTCCAGTTGCAAGGGCTGTGAAAAACCCAGTGGTAGACCCGGAGAGCTTGCCTTAGCTTGCTCGATGGGCCTGCCTCGATCTGGGAGGTCGAGGAGGGTCAACCGTTGAGGGCTGCGGGGTAGTGTAGGGACAGTTAGTAAAACAGACAGTTTCATTACTGCTAACCGTCATCAGAATATGCAGCATGATAGAAACACACGCTCATCATAACCTCAGGACACATTTTACCTGCACATAACCCTCAGGCGTCATTTGACGACACATTGCTCATTCTCGCCCCTGCCCTCTCCATCAAACTCAGAGAGATGGCGCTGATTTTGTACCTCCTTAACCCCTTATTGACCGCCCTATAGTGTTTTTAATCCCCACAGCCATAAAAACATGCTCATGCTGAGGATTACAGCCCTGGGGGCTGTGGACATGACAGCTCCTTGTTGTCAGCTGCCCGAGTGACCCCCAGTCACGCTATTGCCGTTATCCAAGTAAACAGTTAAAAACTTTAAAATTTCATCTTTCCTCATATCCGTGAGTGGAGATGAAATTACATACCTAAAGCCCCCGGATTTATCCGCGGACCTTACCCCAGATTGCCGGGGTAATTTAAAATCTCCCTGTTGCTGGCTAGCAAACGTAGCTGAAAGCCTGGAGATTTCACGATGGGCACCGGTCCCGGCGCTCTCCCCGACACCCGGTTTGAATTTGGCGCCAAAAACCTCATGGCGCGTCTTGCTCCTTGCGGCCTCTCGCCGCCGCGACTGCTCTTATGACCGCCTCTCTTTGCAGTGGGACTCGGGCTGAGTCGTGCCGGGGGGGGGGGGGGGGGTGTTTCTTCGCTTCGGGCGGCCTCGCCCGGCATCCCCCTCTTGTGCTGCTCCCTCTCCGGATACCGGCTCCCTTGCTGCTGGCTCGAGTGGCCCCCCCGACTCCGATCCCGACCTGCAGCTGGCGATTAACTCCTCCAGCCACTCGGCGCCATTCCGCTGGATTGCTTCTTGAATCTGTAGCCGCAAATCTTCCATCCTCAGTCTTGGGTCTTCTTGCTTCCACGGACCACTCTGGCACACTCTCCCTCTTCTTGCTTGCCCGGAGCAGGTGAGTTTAATTCAGGCGCGGGTCTCCTGCGGATCCGGACGGCTTCCATAGGCCTCAATAGAAGCCTGCGGGAGCCGTCCCCGCGGGAGTCCCACGCCTGAATGTATCATGTCCGGATTTTTTTCTGCACATGGGACCCGCGCCTGCAGGAAAAATGACATCCGCAGATATTTTACTACCTGCGGGTGTCTAATGCATCCCTATGGGGCGTGGATCCGCGTGCAGGAAAAACGATGCGGATTCAAAATCCGAATTTGCCTGTGGACATGGGGCCTAAGGCGGATTTTAACTCTTCTCCTGCCCGCGGATCCGCATCCCATAGGGATGCATTGATCACCCGCGGGTAGATAAATACCCGCGGATGGTCAATAAAAGTGATTTTTTTAAAAATTGAGCATGAAAAAATCTGGACCATGCTCCATTTTCGTGCGGGAGACCAAAATCGGAATTTACTCACCTGCTCCGGATCTTCCCTTCGCCGCGGCTGGCTGTATAACATATCCAGTCGTGTGAGACCGGCCTTCGGTAGATCGCTACCTTTTTATCACGTGACCAGGGACAGCTCAACGAGACCACCGATCACTGCTCCAGGCTCTTGGTGACCTTTGTTAGCCGGGAGCACAGAGATTTAAAATTTACCGGGCTCCCTAGCTGCTGCGCATGTGTCTGGCATTTTAAGGCAGGTTCATGCGCAGAAGCCGGAGAAGGTCCACGAAGGAGGATCACATCGAGGTTCAAATACGGAGGCCTCCGGTAAGAAGTTTCATCTCCTCTCACCGATCAAAGAGGGGAGATTAAACTTCAACTTTTTCTTAACTTTTACATGATCGCCGTTATCCAACCGAGGATAAGGATCCCGTCGGGGGACATCGCCGGAGGCCTTAGGGAAATATTTTCACCTTCCCTTACGGATTGGATTCGTGACAGGAGGTGAAGCTGTAACTCTTTTACTTTTACATGATCGCCGTTATCCATTGGCTAATGGCAATCACGTGACTGGGGACCACGTACTGCGGCCCACCATGAAATCTCCAGGCTCTCAGCTATGTTTGGTAGCCAGGAGCAGGGATATCTTAAATTACTCAGGCAATCTGCGGCTCTTGCATCGGCCAACGTTGACGACGGGCGCGTGCGCAGAAGCTGAGGTGAGGTCCAAGGGTAAATCCGGGGGCCTTAGGTATGTAATTGCATCTCCCCTCACGAATATGAGCGAAGATTACATTTTACCATTTTTTAACTTTCTGTTGACTTTTAAGGGTGACTGGTGGTCGCGCCAACAGCAGGGAGTTGTCATGTCAAGCACTGAGCTCCCATGAACGGCGGAGTCGTAGTCATGCAATGAGACTAGTGCTACGTGACCAAGATCGCTGTATAGCCCTGCGACCTCACACTCTCGGGCCGGCTTCACACCACCGGTTTCCTATTATTCAATCCGCAGTCGTCGTCCACACGGAGGATCTGCAGCAAATCACATGCATTGAAAGATACATACTACTGCTACTTCCTTCACACTCGCGGTCATCTGCATTACAGAATCTGCAGGAACGCATGGTCGCCGGCTGGGGTAACGGCCAGATTCCGCTGTGGTATCCCGCATTCGGAATGTGAAGCGGTCGTGTGCAGCTGGCCTTACTGAAGACAATGTAGTTGCGATACAACTCACAAGTAGCTACGACCAATATATTGCAAAAATCCAACCTCGGTGAGGTTTTAGCACTCTATAGGTTGTGGGAACTTGCGCGACCCCATTGATATATTTGAGAATGCAAGTTCACAGGGCTGCACAGCGATCTTTGGTCACATGACCCATGTCATGGCGAAAGACTCCATAGAGCTCCAGCCTTAGGGCTCATGTCCACGATTGTGTTCTCACCGCAGAGACGCAGCGTTTTACGCATACCACCGTGGGCTCTTCGGCCAGATTCACACAGATGTATTTGCGTAGCATATTACGCATGAAAAATATACATGCTAAATACACGTCAGTAGAACCCGCTGATTGCAGCGAGTTCCTTCACATAAGTGTATTTTGCATGCGCATTTTGTCCAAAAAAAAAAGCAGTCCCCTTTATTTTCTCGTGCATTTCTGCAGGGGAAGAACATGTATTATTCTAATTACACTAATTGCCTATTTCAATAAATGGCGGCATGGTTGCGTGTTTTTTTGCGCTTGCAAATGTGCTTGATTCATGCTAACAAAAGTACAGTAAGGGCCGCTTCACACAAACATATTTGTTTCAATGGGTGCCTTCAGAATTCTCTTTACAATATAGTTGCGTATAGGCTGCGGGTATATCCGCGACCACGGAGCACAATAGGCTCTATGCTGCGGATATCCGCGGTAAAATAGAACCTGCTGCGTTCTCTTTTCTGCTTCCATGGGTGGAAATTCTGCAGGAAATCCGGCAGCGGAATTTCCGCCCGTGTGCACGGGGCCTAAGGCTGCTCTAAGACGTGCGTTCAGAAAACACAGCTTAAAATCGTGGGTTTTTTACCTCAATTTTGAGCAGCACTTTTGAACGCATGGTAAAGCGGTTTTAATGCACCCCACAATTGTGATGGGTGGGGAGGTGCGTTAGAAAACGCAAATACAGGACAGATAGCGCTTAAAAATCACCGCTTCCGAGCTCACGTCTGAGTAATCGCATTCAAATCAATAGAAACAGTATACCGCAATAAAAAGCGGTGTGTGTGTGTGATTCTCATCTAGCGCAGGAAACGCGTTAATAGGGCTAATTCATGTATGGAAATTCGTTTTGCAGCTTTCCTAGCTATCCTCCGGCACGGCTACTTACCCGAAGTGATGCGAGGCGGTTTTGAGATAAAAATGCCTCACATCCGCGGGGAAATTGCATGTTGGCGAGGGAGTGATTCACGGCCCGATATCGCACTCGTCCGTGTGACGTTAGCTTTATAGTTTGGGGGATAGTTCTGGTATACACGCTGATTTTGTAGCATAGATGCGCTGTGAATTGAGGTGAATATATATTTTGGCAAGTCAGTCAATGGACCTAAAAGAGGAGTCAAGGCATGATCTACTGACTTAGGGCTAATGCCCACGGATGGATTTCTGCCGCGTTTCATGAACCTAATAATAGCTTACTGCCTTTAAATGTTCACACAGCATGAAAGAAATCGTGCCATGTTCTAATTGCCACGGGAAAACGCGCAGCCGGCGTCCATTGCAGTCAATTGAAGCCATGCATCACGTGATACATGGCGGAAGTATAGCATGATTACGCGTTTTTTTTGTTTTTTTCAGCCTCACTGCGGCTGTAGATTGCTGCGCCCGTGTGAAGGAGTCCTAAAGAATATTTAACATTAAGCAAAAACTAGTGCCAGATTCTTGACAAGCACACAAGCTACCGCTAATCTCTGCGCCAAAACTATGCCAAATGATTGTGCCCCAATACCTTTACCTTACTTATATTTGTTACTGTATTACTTTATTATTGCAACACACTGTATGCAAATGAGCCAGGTGTCTGGCAGGCTGATGTCACTGCATTGTGAGGTCATCAATTTAGAAGTATAAATACCGGCAGCCATGTTAGTCAGTCTCTACTGCAGCTTGGAGACGGGAGGTGGGGGAAACCCTATCTCCTCCGAGAAGCCACAGAACTGGACCTTTTTTTATTTTTAGCTGAGTGCATTTTTAATGCAGCACACAAGGGGGAGACAGCGGCCTACCAAAATCTACTGGGTCATATGACGCGGCTGGCGGTGGGCGGGGAAGCGGTTTTTACTCTATCTTCCGCTGTGCTACAGCGGAAGATAGCGTGACGGATGGCTTCCATTGACTAGAATGGAGGCCGGCCACGCGTACACCCGCGGCAAATAAAGCATACCGCGGGTGAGGTCGGGTGATTTCACAGTGCGGAATTCCGCGATGGAATTCCGCACCGTGAGCATTGAGCTATTAGGTTCAATAGAACCTAATAGCTGCGGGCAATGCAGCGGACTTACGCAGCGGAAATCCCTCCGTGGGAAGGAGCCCTAACTTTAGCCAGCAGAAGGCGCCATAGTATAAGGCAGAAAAAGAAAAGCCCCTAGGCAACCCCGAATCCAAAATTGGATTGCAGAGGGTTAAAGAGGCCCTGTCCTTTTTAGAACGACGGGGTAAAATCATACGTCCTGATCAGCCCTGCCCCTGACACGTTGGCACTTTGCGATAAATAAGTGGCTTTTGTGTTGCAGTTTGGGTACCCAGTCTCTAAAAGGTTCGCCATCACTGATATAGAGGAAGCCCCGACATGTTGGACATGTTGGATACACATGGGAGTGCAGCGCCAAAAACACATGGAACCGTAGTGAGAGGAAAAACAGTGTGAAAATGGCCTTATAAAGATATATTTTTACATTTAGGCTGGATTCCGACGAGCTTACGCATATTTGCACAGACAAAGAAATAACACGCAACGATTATCTCAGCTAGTGAAATAGACAATTAGTATAATATGCGTTCTTTCCCTATGAGAATGTGCGAGAAAATATAGTATGCTGCGTATTTTTTTGTGCGATCGAAATGCACAATGTATGTACGTACGTGCGTGTATGTATGTACGTACGTGCATGTATGTATGTATGTACGTACGTGTATGTATGTACGTACGTGCGTGTATGTATGTACGTACGTGCGTGCATGTATGTACGTACGTGTATGTATGTATGTATGTACGTACGTGCATGTACGTGCGTGTATGTATGTACGTATGTACGTACATGCGTTTATGTATGTACGTGCGTGTATGTATGTACGTACGTACGCGTGTGTACGTACGCGTGTGTATGTACGTACGCGTGTGTACGTACGCGTGTGTATGTACGTACGCGTGTGTACACGTACGTCGAATTTGGACAATAATTTGCTGTGCTAAAATTTCATTTTATAGGCCGGATAACAGATTACATAAAATTTTTGAATTTTTATTTTTTATTTGGCATTTTTGGATACACTAATAGCTTTTATTTATTTTCTTGCAAACGTACAGGTGCCATCACAATACTGTACCAAATTAGCACACAGCTAACAAAGCTTCGGAAAAACATACTAATTGTCCAAATGAGATGTCTGGATCTATTAAAGTTGTGGTGAAGAAAAGCAGGGACAGTATGTAGCTTATAGCGGTTTAGAGATTTATTAGAGATCTCCTGTGTGATCGTTGTCCGGGTCTCCTGGACTCATGGTTAGTGTAGGGAATAGCGGTATAACCAGGAGCTTAGAAGTTCGCCCGCTAGCTTCACGTTTTGTCTAAAATGTCAAGTAATACCTGTTCTTTATAATCAGCCTATCTGTTAGTAGTGGTTGCATTTTTGGCTTCTGTATGCAGTGTTTTCTATCTCTGTGTATTCTGTTCCGTCTCTGTTATATGCCATGCGTGTGTCCTGTTCTGTGGCTCCTAGGATCAGCTATGGCCCAGTTCCGAAGACCGCTGGGCCGCCCTCTTATTTGGGCGATGTCTACGCTTAGGTTGGGCCACTGTCGACCCCCCCCCCCCCTTTTAGCACAGGGTCAGTGGCATGGATTCCATGTGAATTTCCTGTGTGCATGTATACTACTAGACTACTAGTCCTTTGGTCACGATGGTGTTGGCAGTCTGCTAAATCTGCCCACACGATCATAACAGTCTGTTCAGAAAGCCACATAGTACTGATTACATTTTGGGTCCTATTTGTGCATACTAACATAACATTAGGGCCACAATGGGTACATTTCTGAAAACAATACAAACAGGGGTATCCATTTTGGGGTGTCAGTGCACATGAAAATGATTTTGGGGGAAAAAATTTTAGAATAGCACATTACCCGAACACTTTTTTTTTTTTTTTTAATCTAAATTGCATTAATTTCTGAAAATGTGGGATCTAAATAATGTGGCGCGCATGCGCAGAAGCCGGCGAGCCCGGCAAATTCAAAATCTCCCTGCACCCGGCTGTCACAGATAGCCGAGTGCAGGGAGATATGACTGGGATAACGGTGATCATATAAAGTTAAAAAGTAAAAAAAAAAAAAAAGTTAAAAGTTTAAAAAGTTAAAGTTTCATCTCCCCTTACGGATCGTATCCGTAAGGGGGATGAAATTACGTACCCAAGGTCCCGGATTTGTTCCCTGGTGGGATGTTGATCCGTGGACCTTACCCCAGCTTCTGCGCATGCGCCCGTCAGCATGATGGCGGACGCATGCGCAAAAGTGAAAGATTGCCCAATAAATGTAACATCTCCCTGCTGCTGGCTACCAAAGGTCGCCAAGAGCCTGGAGATGTCACGGGGAGCCGCGGTATACGGTTACTGGTCACGTGATCGCCGTTATCCAATGCATAATGGCGATCACGTAAAAGTTCTTTAAAAAGTGGCAGTTTCATCTCCCCTCACCGAAGCGATCGGTGAGAGGAGATGAAACATCTTCTCGGAGGCTTCCGCATTTGAATCCAGATGCGATTATCCTCCATGGATCCTGCCAGCTCCTGGGTATGCGCCCGCCGGCAAAATGCCGGACACATTCGCAGGAGCTGGGGAGCCCAGGAAATTTTAAATCTCCTTGCTCCCAGCGACCAATGGTTGCTGCGTGCTTGGAGCAGTGACCGGGGGCCTCGTTGAGCGGTCCCCGGTCACATGATAAAGTAGCGAACTAACATTAGGCCGGTCACACATGACCGGAGAGGAATTACGGGTTCTGCATGCGCTTGATCAACGGTAATCCACGGATCAATCGCATGCATTGGATTACACAATTCCCCCCAATTAGCGGGTCGGAATTGCGTAATCCACTCGCAGAAACCACACACACATATATACACACACACACACAAGGCTCTCACCCTGCAGCTGCTCCTCCTCAGCGATGCTCTCCTTGCTGCAGAGATCATGTTCTCTGCACTCCCCTTCCCTCCTCCGCGGCCGTTGTCAGTCTGCTATCGGCACTCCTCTATTACTGTCTGCATTAGACAGAACAAGCCGAGAGCAGACTGCCTACTGACAGCAGCACGGAGGAGTGAGGGAATTTACTGCATAGGCGGCGGGCCGGATTCGGCCTGCGGGCATTGTTTGACACCTGTGCTCTAGATCATACAAACTTCTAGGCTGTGGGAGTTGCCGTCCTAAATGCGCAGACCGGTGCCAGCGGCCGGGGAGTGACGTTTCTGTGTGGGGCTCTGCGATCCCTGCACAGAAATAGAGCATGCCGCGGTTTGTTTTCCACGTGTGATTTCGCGCGGACAAACCGCGGCCGTCTGCCTAGGATTGCGTTTTCTAACGCAATCCTATAGCAGCTTCCATGGGTGGAAATTCTGCGGGAAATCCGGCAGCGGAATTTCCGCCCGTGTGCACGGGGCCTAGGGCTGCTCTAAGACGTGCATTCAGAAAACACAGCTTAAAATCGTGGGTTTTTTACCTCAATTTTTAGCAGCACTTTTGAACGCATGGTAAAGCGGTTTTAATGCACCCCACAATTGTGATGGGTGGGGAGGTGCGTTAGAAAACGCAAATACAGGACAGATAGCGCTTAAAAATCACCGCTTCCGAGCTCACGTCTGAGTAATCGCATTCAAATCAATGGAAGCAGTATACCGCAATAAAAAGTGGTGTGTGTGTGTGATTTTCATCTAGTGCAGGAAACGCGTTAATAGGGCTAATTCATGTATGGAAATTCGTTTTGCAG
This sequence comes from Eleutherodactylus coqui, assembly GCF_035609145.1. Classification (NCBI taxonomy): domain Eukaryota; kingdom Metazoa; phylum Chordata; class Amphibia; order Anura; family Eleutherodactylidae; genus Eleutherodactylus; species Eleutherodactylus coqui. The sequence continues at coordinate 122,377,522 of NC_089839.1, read as the reverse complement.
CTGTATGCAGCATGATTTAGGTATGGGTACGCGGTGAGAAAGGTAAGGGGGGGGGCCCTGAGCTGAACTTTTGCACCCGGGCCCTTGAGCCTTTAGGTACGCCCCTGACCCTAAGGGTGTTTCTCACCTCATCTTTCTGCGTTTTATATACAAAAATGACAGGAAAGGGTTGTGACCCGGCGGCCGTCGCAGGGAGAAGATGACCATCGCCACTGTATGCCACGGAAAGGGGTGAACGCGCGTGTGAACTGGCATTTCAAGCGCAACCCGATTACTGTAAACCTTGTTTATGCACAAATACGCTCCACTGCGACAATAGTCTTGGCGTGTACACTCGTCTGCCGAAGCCCTAGGGCCTCTTTCACACGGCGTGCTAAATTTAGCAGAAAAGCGGTCGCAGAAACCGCAATGATTTTTACGTGCATTTGCGCTCCCGATATTCCATTAGAGTCTAAGGGGGTAAGCAAATTCGCTCTCATATGCATAAAATTGCGCCGAGGGCTCCTTCACACGAATGTACTTTAGTCCCCTTATAGTTCTGATCCCAGGAATGCACAAAAATAAAGACTGAAAAACTGGTTGCTCATTGGCAACCCCTGGCTGGGGTTCTGTACCAGCGAGAGATTATTTTAAAATTTAGTTCTTGGAGTCTGGAGTATACCGACCCCTTGTGTGTCAGGGCAAACGCTTTGACCCAATCATTCGGCTGCAGGTGCCTTCCCAATTCTTCTTCCCACGCGTGGACAAAGTCTAGGGGACCATCCCCCATCTCCCGGTCCAGCATCATCTTATAAAGTACTGAGATTGGGTGGCTGATGGGGGCTGTGGACATGCACAATTTTTCAAAGTCAGTGGGGTCTTCCGCCCCCCGGGACTCAGGACCCAGGGTGTCTATCGCACTCCTCAGCTGGAAGTATTCTAGCCACGTCCCTGGTGGAACGATGCGTCCTTCAAATAGTTCCGTCAGTGGTTTCAGATTGTCTCCTGTCATTACGTCTCTTAGTCGTGGCGCGGGGTTTATTGACGTGGTCGCTAGGGTTTTTCGGTGTAGGAAGGCCTCAAATTGGGGGTTAGCTAGTAGAGGTGTGAAGGGGCCTGGCACTGAGATCAGTTCTGTATCCCTTGCAAAGCCCGACCAGGCTCTTGTTAGCTGGTTCAGCAGTGGGGACATTACTGTAAGGCGCCTAATTAAGGTCTGCGGGATCCAGAATACTCCCTGCGTCTGCCTGGCATCTAGGTCGTATTCTAGTTCAACCCAGAGCTTGGAGCTCCGGTTCCTGAGCAGGTTTAGCACGCAGTTCGCTATGTTAGCTTTATAATACAGTGAAAAGTCTGGGAGGCCCAGGCCTCCCCTGGGTTTGTCTCTGGTCAGGGTTCTGTATTTAAGTCTGGGACTGCGGCCTCGCCAGACAAACTTAGTAATCAGGGAGCGGATGTGCTTAAAATAGGCCCTGTGCAGTTTTATGGGGAATGCTTGGCATATGTACAGGAACTTTGGTAAGACGTCCATTTTGACCGCGTTCACCCTTCCCGCCCAGGATAGGAAGAGGGGACTCCATTTCCCCAGGTCTCTCTCTAAGTTTGTTAGGAAGGGTTTAAAGTTTAGGTCGTATACGTTTGCGGGGTCTTCCGGCAGTTGTATTCCTAAGTATTTGAGGGATTTCGATTGCCATTTGAGTGGGAAAAGTTCCTGTAGGGAGTGTGCTTCGTCCCTTGGGAGGGAGATATTTAGCATTTCGGTTTTTTGCAGGTTGATTTTGAAGTTGCTAATTGCACTAAATTTGTCGAATTCCTGCAGAAGAACCGGGATCCCTATTCTCGGGCAGGATAAATATAGCAGGAGGTCGTCTGCGAATAAAGAGAGTTTAAGCTCCCTCTGGCCCAGTTTAACCCCTCTTATGGCATCGTTTTTTCTTATGGCGTTGGCCAGGGACTCCATCGTCAATATGTATAAAAAGGGGGACAGCGGGCAGCCCTGTCGCGTTCCGTTTCGTATGGGGATGTTATCTGAGAGGGCGCCGTTGATTCTGATCCTCGCCGAGGGGTTCCCGTATAGCGCCATAATCCACTCCCTCATGCGGGGCCCCAGTCCCACTCTCCCCAGTGTGCCCTCTAAGAACCTCCATCCGACCCTGTCGAAGGCCTTTTCGGCGTCGACCGCCATAAGGCCTAATGGAGACCTCTCTTGTCGGGCCCGCGAGATCAGTGACATGGTTTTTATTATATTGTCCCTCCCCTCTCTTCCCGGGACAAACCCCACCTGGTCTCTATGTATTAGTTTCGGGATGTATGGCTGAAGTCGGGTGGCGATTGACTTGGCGAAAAGTTTAACGTCTACGTTTAGGAGTGAAATAGGCCTGTAACTACCGCACTCCGTAGCGTCTTTTCCCGGTTTGGGTATTACGACCAGGTGTGCCTGCAAGGCCTGAGTCGGGAAGGGGCAGCCTCTGTTTATTGCATTGAAAGAATTGGTCAGCAATGGGGCTAATTCGTTTTTGAATAGTTTATAGAATTTTGGGGTCAGTCCGTCTGGGCCCGGGCTCTTGCCTACTTTTAGCTCTTTGATGAGGGCTGAGACTTCTGTGGGGGAGAAGTCCTCTTCCATTTCCGCGGACGCTTCTGGATCTATAGGTCCAGGAGCGTGGCTGTCTAGGTATTCCTCGACTTCACTGTCCCTCGGGGTCCGAGCGGGGTCTCTCTCTATGTTATATAGGCTGCTATAGTATTCGCGGAAGGCCTCGAGAATTTCGGTAGTTGAGTGGGCTACTCCTCCCTGTCGCTTTTGTATTTTCGGGATATAAGTCAGGGGGGCCTTGGGGTGTAGGGTCTTTGAGAGCCATTTCCCACATTTATCTCCATACTCGAACGCGCATCTGCGCATCTTGTCTCTGAATCCTAGTGTCCTTTGGTCGAGTATCGAGAGGATTTGTTGACGAATTGTGGAGATTTCCACTTTCGTGTTCTCTGTGGGTCTACCTTTGTTTAGTCTCTCTTTTGTCTGTAATTCTTCTAAGAGTCTTTTCAGTTTTGCTGACCTGTCTTTTTTTAAGCGGGATCCATGGGAGATGAAGACGCCTCGTAGGACGCACTTCAGGGCCTCCCATTTAATGGGGGGGTCTGTGTGGTCCTCCCTGTGTGTTTCCGCGAACATCTCTATTGTTTTTTTGATGTCTCCGGCGCAGACAGCGTCGTTAAGCAAATTGTCGTTGAGTTTCCACTGAAATGTTTTGGGAGGTCCTCCCACTCTAGAGAGACCCCCATAGATAGGGGCGTGGTCTGACCACAGGAAGGGGCCTATGGAGCACGAGGGGCCATGGTCCAACAGTCTGTGGGATATAAAAAGGTGGTCTATTCGGCTGTAGCTGTTATGCACCGCCGAATGGAAGCTATAGTCCCTGACCCCGGGGTGCAAAATCCTCCACAGGTCCACCAACCTCAGCCTATCTAGTTCTTTTTTGAATGTGCGACGTGCTGCGTGGGAGATGGGGGACTTACCAACCGACGAGTCCAGTCCTGGGTCCATCACTAGATTAAGGTCGCCGCCTAGGATCACGTCAGAGCCATCGGCGAAGTCAGCCAGTTTTCTCAAAGTTGTCAGCCCGAAGGAGATCTGGTCCTGATTGGGGAAATAAATGTTAGCAATTGAGATTATTGAATTCATGACCTCTAGTTTTAAGAAGATGTATTGGCCCTGTGGGTCGACCATTTGATCGATCACCTCATGTTGGAAGGACTTGTGTAGTGCCACCGAGACCCCCCTCGCCTTTTTTGTGGGGTGCGGGCTGTGGACCCACGTGGTGTAGAATTTAGAGGAAAAGCGTGGAATGTTGTCTGCTTTAAAGTGGGTCTCTTGCAGTAAGGCTACCATTATTTTTTTCTTATGTAAGTGATACAGAACTTGGCTTCTTTTCCCCGGAGTGTTCAGGCCTTTAACATTGTAAGTGCAGACTGTTACGTTGGCCATATCTCTAGTAGTTGAGTGAGCGTGTTTTGGAATGCTAGGTGACCAATCTTAGGGTGTGGGGGGGGGGGGGGGTAAGGCACAAGTGGGAGAGGTGGGAAGGGGGGGTGAAAGAACAACACAGAAACAGACAGGAGAAATATAACATATATGGGGTGAGGCCCCATTAAACTTTCCTCAGTGCAGTTTAAGGAAAACACCTTACGTGGCAGCGACCGGGCTGCACCCTCTGCTGGGGAACGAACGAAACCTGGCATCGGAGCTGTGCCCCGTTACGGCCGCGGCTAGAACAAATATAACATTTTAAGGCTATAGCTTAGTGGCTCCGTTCTCAGGAGCGTTAGTGATGTCTCAGCGGGTCTCTGGAGCGGGTGGGCAAGCGGGGACGTCGGCTTGCGTTTGTCTCTTGACAGTTGGTCGGCATCTCAGAAGAGAGGGTCTGGGTTGTCAGCGTTTGGTTTTGTCGCTGGCTCTTTGCCATGGGGAGCCCACAGCGGGAGCCAGCGCCCCTACGTGTCTGGGCCAGTCCGGTAAGTCAATCATCGGGAGTTCGAATGTGTGCAGGAAATTGGGCAGATCCCCCAGGGACCTAAAGGTTGCTCTTTTGTTCCCTTTGCGCGCCTGCAGTTGGAAGGGGTAGCCCCATTGATATAGAATGTCCTTATCTCTCAGCGCCGTCAGTAGTGGTTTTAGTGCTCTTCTTTGTTGAAGTGTGCGGCGGGAAAGGTCTTGTAGGATGAGAATGGGGGACCCCTTGTAGTGTAGATTTCCAGCATCTCTAGCGCTTCTCATTATCTGTTCTTTCTCCTGGAAGAAGTGCACTCTGCACACTACATCTCGCGGCCTTGCGGGGTCTGCGGAGCGCGGGCCCAGAGTGCGGTGTATTCTGTCGATCTCTATGAGGTCTTCTGGTGGGCGTTTCAGTAAGTCGTTGAAGAATTTTTGTGCCCAGGTGGCAAGTTGGTTGTGCTCGACCCTTTCGTCTAGGCCTCTTATGCGCAAATTGTTCCGCCTATGGCGGTTTTCAAGGTCGTCTAAGTGAAGAAACAACTCCGAAATTTGGGCCGACTGTGCTTGGATGACCTTTCTGTGCGAGTCGACAGTGTCAATTAGCTTTTCCTGTATTTCCTCCACTTCCCCAAGGCGTTGACCTACGTGCAGGATGTCTTTTTGTAGACCTGTAATGTCTCTTTTGTGGGATTGTTCGAGCTTATATAGAGATTCGTCCAGATCTCTTTTGGTGGGGAGTGAACGCAGGTGTGCGCGCCAATCCCATTGCTCCTCTTCGCAATGTGAGTCTGGTGGAGGGTGCTGGCGTGGGCCCCTTGTGTTTGCCCCTGAGGGTGATGAATAGGGGGAGCATGGGGGGCTACAGGGCTCTTGAGATACTGCCAGTTCTTCTGTGTCCTTTGTGGGCCGCCCCTCCCCCGCTGCTGTTTGTGTGCCTGGTGGGGAGTGCTGTAGCTCGGCCTGTGGTGTTGCCGTGTCAGGGTGGATTTTATCTGACCTGCTTTGCGATCCTCCCTGCGACTGTGAGCAGTTTGTGGATCTGGGCTCCCTGGACTGGCAGCTTGCGCTATCGTCCGAGTCGTCCGTCTCAGCGGCTCTCTCCTTCTGCACGCTGCTGCTAGGTCGCGCCGGACCTCCCGTCGGCGCCATCTTGATTTTTCCCCGCTCACCGGCCGCCTCTGCTTGCGGTCTCAGGAACGGCTCCAAACTGCCTGCACTGCGTTCCGGAGTGCGCCCCGAGGTGTTCTGGGCTCTCTTGCGCCCCATGACGTCTCTCTGTGCCGCTGTGATAGCTTGTGGAGCCTTAAAGAAGCCGCGGCCGCCGGAGCGCGTCTCAGAAGCGACTTACTCCGGCATCAGGTAGCTCCGCCCCCCCCTTTTTAAACTTTTTAAAAACTTTTTAAACTTTTTTTTTACTTTTTCACACTTTTTTTTTTAACTTTACATGATCACTGTCATCCACCCAGACACATGTTTTTACGTCCTCAGGGATTAAGGCCCACTTGGGCAGGACGTAAAAACACTATGGGCTGGTCACTAAGGGGTTAAGAATTAAATTATGCAAACCGAATAATACGAAATGTAACGATTGGCCAATTTTGCATCTTTCAAATAATGTGGAATATGATTTAGACGCGTTACCACTGAGAAACAAGGCGAGGTTCATCCATAGACTCATCACAACAGTTCTTTTGTTTTATTATATACTTTATTATTGTGATTTGCATTTTATGTACTTTGTCAAATCAATAATTTAGAAAATCAAATAAATATTTGTTGATGAAAATGGACAAATGTTTCCGCTTACCTGTACAGAGCTGACGGAAAATGCGTTTTTCCCATGGAATCGGCTCTTTAACCCCTTAACGACGGCCCCATCGGGATTCTACGTCCTGGCCGGCTGGGCTTTATTCCTAGAGGACGTAGTTTTATGCATCCTCTAGGAATGACAGCCCTGCAGGCTCAGGACGTGATAGCTCCATGCTGCCGGTTACCGGAGGTAGCCGACAGCATGGAGCTGTCATCCCGGGCCGCGGGACCCCACCCCCGGTCACGCGATCGCGTTAAACTCAATGGAAAGTTAAAAACAATTAAAGTTTCAGCTCCCCTTACGGATCCGATCCGTAAGGGGAGCTGAGAGTACTCACCTCCGGTCCTCCGCAGCGTCCGGATCCTTCTGTCTTCTCCCCGGCACTGCCGCCGGCGTCTGCGCGTGCGCGCCAGACGCATTACGTCACGCGCATGCACAGAGAGCCGGGAGGCCCGGGAAATTTAAAAATTCCCTGCTCTCGACTAGAATGAGTAGCCGAGAGCAGGGAGCTGTCACCGGGAGCTGCTGTATGCGGTTCCCGCTCACATGATCCACCATTTTGCTTTTGTTGGTATCGGGTTGCATGCATTGATCGTGTCCTGTATGTGATAGTATAATATAGATATTTTCCCCGCTGTGGTGGTGGTGTTACCTATTATGTCCGCCACTATGTTCGTTGTCACTGTTATTTCCGCCAAATTCTTTTACATCTGTGACTGAAGGCTTAGAAGGGTATTTCAATCTCAGCAAATAAAAGTAATACCTTGTATAATCAAAAATTAAAATTTTCCAATATAATTTATAAGCGACTATATGCATAAAACAATGCGGGTGTCCCGTAGTGTACTAACGGTCTATGTGATGCCGACTCTGTCGGCAGAGACTGCGTATGGCAGCGAGTGTACTGCGCATGACTACGTATCTCACGTACACGATCATGCGATGTGTGACTGTCTTTTTTCTTCTAATTCCCTGCTCTGTTTCATCGTGGGGGTTGCATATGTATTGCGTATGGACAGTGCTGTATATACGCTGCCCATACAAAAGTATAGGGCTCACACTGCGTGGTATGTGGAGAAATAGAGCAAGCTGCCATCTTTTCCTCGCTCGGATCTACACAGTGTTTACACGCTAATGTGAATGGATCAATAAAAGTCAGACAACAAAAAAAAAAAATCACAGAGAGCGGCCATATACTCACTGATATACTGATTCACCACGTGTCACACGGCAGTACATCGCATGAGCCCTAAAGTAGAACATGCTGCGTACCTATTTATGTAGTCTAATAGAGCCTCATGAGTGTGAATAAGCTGGTTCCTTTGGGTAAGTGAGATTTTTGGCCCGTGCGAAAGGGGCATTACTGTATGCTAAACTGTTCACTTCATTTTCATTGCCTTCTATGACATTTATGGAAATGGCACGGCACAAATTATTGTTAGGGGTTCCATCACAGGTGCGAAAATCAGCATCCCCACCACACTCCCCTTGTGCAGCTGTACCGCCTCCACACTCCCCGCATGTAACCGCGCCGCCTCCACACTCCCCGCATGTAAACACACCGTCACTACACTCCCCAGCATGTAACCACACCGTCACCACACTCCCCGCATGTAACCCCACCATCACCACACCGCCCTTATGTAACCGTACCGCCACCACACTCCCAGCATGTAACCGTACCATCACCACACCTTCCTCATGTAACCATTGCGCCTCCACACTCTCCGCACCGTCACCACACTCCCCGCACATAACCGCACCGCCACCACAATTCCCTCATGTTACCGTGCCGCCACTACACTCCCTGCACGTAACCGCGCCGCCACCACACTCCCTGCACGTAACCGCGCCGCCACTGTCAAAATATGCAGTACATCCCTAGATAAATTCGTTAAGGGGTCTAGTTTTTAAAATGGGGTCATTTGTGGGGGTTCTATATGGTTTTGGGCGCTCAAGAACTCTACAAGTGGGCAATGGGGCCTAAAAGGACTTCAAGCAAAATCTATGTTCTGAAAGCCACCGATTACTCCTTTTATTTTGGGCCCCGTTGTGTATCCAGACATAAGATTAGGGCCACAATGGGTATGTCTCTGAACACGGGACAAACAGGGGTATCCATTTTTGGGTGCAAGTCTTCCTTCATATGTGTGCTGTACAAAAAAAGCTGTTTTTAAAATGACAGAATTGCCGAAAAAACGAAAATCACAATTTTTTCCTTTTGCTTGGTTTGAATTCATTCAAAAACTGTGGGGTCAAAATATGCAGTACACCCCTAGATAAATTCCTTAAGGGGTCTAGTTTTCAAAATGGGGTCATTTGTGGGGGGTTTCTATTGTTTTGGGCGCTCAAGAACTCTACATGTGTGCTATGGGGCCTAAAAGGACTTCAAGCAAAATTTCTGTTTTGAAAGACACTGACTACTCCTTTCATTTTGGGCCCCGTTGTGGACTCAGATATAACAATAGGGCCACAATGGGTATATTTCTGAACACGGGAGAAATAGGGGTATCCATTTTGGGGTGTAAATCATGATTTTCATGTAAACTATAGGAAAAAAATATGTATTTAAAATAACAGATTTGCAAAAATATGAAATTTTACTTTTTCTCCTCTAAATTGAATTAATTCCTGAAAAAAAACTGTGGGGTCAAAATACTCATGACACCCCTCAGTGAATACATTAAGGGGTGTAGTTTTTAAAATGAGGTCATTTGGGGGGGGTATCTATTATTCTGACACTCATGAGCCTTTCCAATCTCGGCTTGGTATAGAAAAACAAAGTGTTCCTCAAAATGCTAAAAAGTAATGTTAAATTTGTACGTCTCCTAAATAGTTAAAAAAAACCGAAAGTTTTTCCAATGTGCGCCCAAAATAAAGTAAACGGGTGGAAATATAAATCTTAGCAAAAATTTCTATATTATGTTTGCACATATTTAAGATATTGCAGTTGGAAATGTGAAAAAATGACCATTTTTTTCAAAATTTTCCCAATTTTGGCGCTTTTAATAAATAAACACAATTTCTATCGGTCTATTTTTTCCGCCTAAATGAAGCACAACATGTGGCGAAAAAACAATGTCAGAATCGCTTGGATATGCAAAACCTTTCTGGTGTTTTTCCATGTTAAAGTGACACATGTCAGATTTGCCAAATTTGGCCTGGTCATTAAGGCGCAAACAGGCTTGGTCACTAAGGGGTTAAATATGAGCCATACAGAAGTTATTCACTTACCTGCTCCGTTGCTGGCGTCCCCGTCTCCATGGCTCCGTCTAATTTCGCTGGCTTCTTGCTTTTTTAGACGCGCTTGCGCTGTGCGGTCTTCTGCCTGGTGAATGGGGCCGCTCGTGCCGGAGAGCTGCTCACCGCGTCGTCATCGTAGCTCCGCCCCGTCACGTGTGCCGATTCCAGCCAGAAATCTTAGGCTTAGTTTTGTCCCAATATACGGCCGTGACAATCACCAGCGATCCTTTTTTTTAGAGGATTAAATCGCATCGCTGCCGCGCACATTAAAAACCGCATGTTTTTGTTTAACGTGCAAGTCGGTAGGACTTTCCAATGTTAACATTGCAGCGCATATTTTTCGCCTTGTGATGCGCTAAAACGCAGCCTCCATAGGATTACATGGGAGATTTTAAAAAACGCACTGCGCAGAAGGACACAGCAGGCTGTGATTTTCTCTCTCAACATCACATCAGTGAAAACCTTGCTGAAGGGAAGGGAACCGTCGGGAATCATTGGCTGCGAAATCTGCTTTTTTTTTCAATAACCAACGCATCGGTTAAAAATGGCGCGATTTTACCCGCCGGTTTGAAACCACCCTAGAGAAAAATAGGGCAAAAAGATGGAGAACTGGGAGGTGACCCGCTAATCTCTATGGTGCTGTAAGTTTGGGTAAATCCAATAGGTGGTGCAGCACGTTTCTGTAAAACCAACAGAGGGCGCTGCAATGTTACTGTAGAAACCAATGGAAAGCATGGCAGGTAGCTATACATAAACTATACAAAATCTGATTGGTTGCTGCTGCCGCCGCCATTTTTTTAAAAGGTACGCTCAGTTCTTTCATAGAGAACAAGAAGGTAGGTACTTACAATTCAGGTAGGTAGGTTCAGTTTGGGCCTGGGAGAGACTCCAGTGGAGACTGACGGAAAAATGGCTGCTTACAACCTGTGGTCCTTGTTTCGGGTGCGTGTGTCACCATCGATCTAATGTATCTTACTGCATAGATATATATCTAGCTATAAAAATAGATAGTTATATATCAATATAGATATTTCTAAAAATATCTAGCTTTACGTATAAATGTAAACTTCTATAGTTATGGTTTTGTAAGGCTGAAAACAGACATACAGAATTTGTATTATTATCAGCATTATTCTTATAATTGCCATTGATGTTATTCCAGGGTCAGGTAATACACTGCATGAGGCTTTGACCAATTTTTACTATTTTAGGTAAAAAGCTGCATTGACTGCACTTCTGCATTTAGTGCGATATGGTAGGACTGCAAGCAAAGCCTGAGACAAGATCTTGGTGCGCCCCATGACAATACATATCAGGTAGGTATCCTGCCCTAGAGGTATGAAGGCACCATACAGCAGCACTCATCTGTAATCCAACCTGCAGGGACATTGTGTGCTGCTGTAAAGGGAGGCCGGAACCGGGGCCCGCAAGGCCGTAGGTGAAGGCGATCATGACGGGGTTAACGGGGAGGAAAGGGTTAATATTTTAAATGAAAATAAGGTGAGGTGGAGGTTAAAAGGGAGGGGGTGTAATGAGGGGGAGCAAAGGTTTATGGGATAGAAAGAGCGGGAAGAAAAGGGGGAGGAGTCATTCCGGGAGCAGCAGAGGAAGAAGAAGGACCTGGAACCTGGACGGGGAGAAGAGTGAAGACCGAAGAAAAAAGACAGCAGGATAAGAATTTAAGCGTGGCAGCTGAGGAGGATCGGGAGGACCTGAAGCAGAGGACGATCGGGTGAAGACAGAAGAAATTAGAAGACCTACCTGAAGACCTGAGCAGGAAGACCGCTGGTGAGAAGATCGGAGCAAGAAGACCGCTGGTGAGAAGACCAGAGCAGGAAGACCGCTGGTGAGGAGATCGGAGCAAGAAGACCGTTAGTGAGAAGACCGGAGCAGGAAGATCGCTGTTCAGAAGACCGGAGCACAAAACACCGTTGGTGACAGGACCTGAGCAGGAAGATTGCCCCCGGTGGAGATCGGAGGTACTGCAGTTCAAGAAGAGCCTGAAGAGATGGAAGCGCTGATGGAGAGGATCCGGGCAGCGGCAGCTGAGCGAGGAATCGGGTGGCTCGAAAGACTGGCAAGTGAGGGAGAGGGGGGAGCGGCGGCAGTTCCAGAGAGGGAGAGGAGGCAGCGTCGGGCGCGTGCGCCGGAGAGGCTTAGCCCCGAGCACGCGCCTGTGCGCCGGCGCCGCACAGGGAGCCCATCTGTGGAACCTCCAGCCGGGCCAGCCCCCGCAGCGGCAGGGGGGGGGGGGCCAGGGCTGGGAGGAATCCTAATCGGCGGCGTGGCGCTGCGTGCAGCGCAGGTACCCGGGCTGCGAGGGGGCCGGGACCTGCGACTGCACAGTCGGCTCCAGGAGCAGTTAGAGGGGGGGGGGGGCACTCCAGCGGTGAGGGTAGCAGAGAGGAGCGCCCTTGTCCCAGTTCGGCGAGAGGATCCGTGTCAGGACAGAGCAGAGGGTCCAGAGCTGCTGGAGGGGAGCAGTGTGGACCCAGCGGGAGGGTTAGCCGGGGGACCAGGGGAGGGGAGCTGGAGCAGGTGTTTGGCGGAAGAAGGGGACAGCAGCAGGCTGGTCCGGAGGATTTTATTAATGCCGGTTTTTTGAGTTCCAGCGGGGCGGCTGCGCGCGCAGCGGAGAGGCGGCAGTCGGCGGAGGAATCAGACGGATCGGGCGGGACATGGACGGATCCCAGGATGAGACGCCAGGAAGACGGAGCGGCGGCTGGTGGGCCCACAGCACCTGCGCAGCCCGGTGAGTCTACCACACAAAACACTGTAAATGTTATTGCTAGATCTGTGCCTGTAGGGGGGGGTATAGGTAGTGGTGCGGTCAGTTTTGCTGGTGCGCATGGGGGGGATAACGATTTGAGGGCACTTATGGGTTGTATGTGGAAATTCCTGCGGAGGCAGGAAATGGGGTCGGTCGGTTTGCCTGGAACGGCGTTTAACATGCCGGGTAGTGTGTCGTCTGGCGGGGAGGGCTTCCCCGCTGGGGCGACTGGGGGAGTCCAGGCAGGGGGAACGGGAGGGCCGGACGTGGGGCCATCGCCGGTGGCTGCATGGAGTACTTCAATGGCAACCCCTTCCAGTAGGGTAAGTACTCTAGGGGTCAGCTCGGGGGGGGCAGATGAAACGGCGTCAGGGGTGACGGTTGCCGTACAAACGGAAAGGGACGGGGAAGCAGTGCGGTTGGACGATAGGGCAAAAGGGGAGGTATACGTGTGTTTCGAGGGCCCGTTGGGAGCACATCTTAAGAAGGAAACGAGGGAGAAGATATGGCGGGACGAATTTGTAGAGATATTCTCCCTCTTGCCTTTGGAGAAATTTAATTTGGACAAAGGCAAAAGGACCGAATACAAGAAGGAGGAGGAAGAAAAACGCAGATGGCGTTTAATTCCTCAAACATTTAATAATTGGTTGCAGGCGTTCGCTATATTGGCCAGCGTAATTGGGGAGAAGGCGTCGGAGAACTGTTCCGGCCTCTTCTGTTATCTAGATTCGATAGGCGAGGCGTATCGGGTTTACGGGGGTCAAACCTGGTTAAGGTACGACGAACAGTTTAGGCAACGTAAGGCGGTGAGGCCGTCAATCCGTTGGGACCAAAAAGATATTGGTCTGTGGCTTCGGGTCATGGCACCTAGTCGATTTGGGCAGCCTTTTCACGGGGGAGCCGGGCCATCAGGCCTGGCTTCAACCTCACAGGGGGGAAACCAGGGGGGTCAGTCAGGGGGTAATAGAGTCGGTTTGTGTTGGCAATTTAATGAGGGCCAATGCAAATTCGGAGCAGGCTGCAGATTTAAGCATGTCTGCTCACACTGCAATGGCGGGTCACAAGGAGCATCAAAATGCTTTAAGAAAGGAAAAGGAAAGGCCGCAGGAGGGGGTGGAAAAAGGGAGGACGCCGGTGAGGCTGGAAGAGATGGTCAGGTTTCTAAATAGGTATCCTGACAGGGAAAAGGCGAAATTGTTGGAAGAAGGTTTTCGGGGGGGGTTTCACATCCCTCCCCCAAAACATGAGATTCCGTTATCAACAAAAAACCTACTCTCGGCCATGAGGAATCCGGAAGTGGTTTCGGAGAAACTGGCAAAAGAAATTAGCTTAGGGCGGATGGCAGGCCCCTTTCAGGAGCCTCCCCTCCGGAACTTCGTAGTGTCTCCCCTGGGAGTAGTACCTAAGAGGGAACCGAATAAGTTTCGGTTAATACACCATCTTTCTTATCCGAAAGGGGCATCAGTGAACGATGGTATAGACCCTGAGCTCTGTTCGGTGGTTTATACATCTTTTGATGCGGCACTAAAATGGGTAAGAAGGTATGGGAGGGGGGCGCTGTTAGCGAAAGCCGACATTGAGTCGGCGTTCCGCCTTTTGCCGGTTTCTCCAGATAGTATTCGCTTACTTGGTTGTTTTTGGGGAGGTAAGTATTTCGCCGATCGGTGTCTGCCCATGGGATGTTCAATCTCATGTGCATACTTCGAAGCCTTCAGCACTTTCTTGGAATGGGTAGTGAAAGACACTGCAAAGCAGCAGTCAGTAATTCACTACCTTGACGATTTTTTGTGTATTGGCCCAGCGGAATCGCCGATGTGTGCGACTCTGCTGGGAACGTTACAGTGGGTGGCGGATCGGTTCGGGGTGCCTTTGGCTCCCGACAAGACAGAGGGCCCTGCAACTTCTCTTCAGTTTTTGGGCATCTGGATTGATACGGAGGCGATGGTATGTCAATTACCGGAAGATAAGTTGCGGGATTTAAAATGCGAGGTAGAAAAGACACGGAAAGTCAAGAAAGTCACGCTGAAGGGGCTTCAGTCATTATTGGGCAAGTTGAATTTCGCTTGCAGAATAATGCCTATGGGGCGAATATTTTGTCGAAGAATGGCATCGGCCACGGCGGGAATTCGAGCCCCGCATCACTACATCAGAGTGGGGAGGAGTTTAAAAGGGGACCTAGCAGTCTGGGCTTCCTTTTTAAACAAATACAATGGGAGGTCCATGATAATCTCGGAAGTGAGTGAGAATGTGGACTACGAGTTGTTTACAGACGCGGCAGGGAGTGCGGGATTTGGGGCATTTTGCCAGGGGCAATGGTGTGTTGGGGAATGGCCAGTCAGATGGCGGGAGGAAGGTTTGACGAAGAATCTGGTATTGTTGGAACTGTTTCCAATAGTGGTGGCCGTGGCGCTTTGGGGCGATCGCCTTCAGAACAAGAAGGTGAGGTTCCATTGTGACAATATGGGGGTGGTGCAGGTGATCAATGCTTTGACCGCCTCATCACCCCCGGTGGTGAATTTGTTGCGCCACCTGGTATTGGAAACATTGAAGATGAATATTTGGATAGTGGCGGTGCACGTGCCGGGGATTGAGAATTCAATCGCGGATGCTCTTTCTCGGTTTCAGTGGGAGCGATTCAGGACCCTGGCCCCTCAGGCGGAGGACCGAGGGAGGACGTGCCCGTCTCATCTTTGGAGTGTGGTAAGAGAGCAGTGGGGCATCTAATCGAGAGGTCACTGGCTCAGGGTACTAGAGCTGCGTATATAGCAGCGTGGCAGGAGTGGGAAGGCTGGGTAGGTCAGCTTGGGATAGGAGAGGCGGAGGAAGATAGAGTGGGGGCGCTGTTAAGTTGGTTGGGTAAGGCAGAGCAGGATAATGTTTCGGTGTCACGAGCGAACAGGTTCATGGCAGGGGTAGCATTTGGGTGTAAGTTAAGGGGGGTGGGGGATATAACGAAGAATTTCCTAGTGAGACAAGCGTTGAAGGGTTTTAGAAAAGGTAAAGGCAGTGTGGACTTACGTAGACCAGTTTCGTTTGAGTTGTTAGAAAAGTTAGGGGGGGTACTGGAAGGCCTCTGCGATACGTTGTTCGAAAGATCGTTATTCAGGTTAGCGTTTTCACTGGCATTTTTTTGGGGCATTTAGGGTGGGGGAGTTGGTGTCCCCTAGTAAATCAGTTGGGGGAGGTTTACAGGGGGGGGGATGTTAGAAAAGTTGATGACCATTTAGAGTTGGTCATACGCCGATCAAAAACAGATCAGGCTGGGCGGGGACATTTGATTAGATTGGGTAGGGTTCACGGGTCAATAATGTGCCCCGTGTCGGCATGGGTTAGCTATACTGAGGTAGCGGGTAAGAGATTAGGCCCTTTATTGCAGCATGAGGGGGGCCAGTTTTTGTCACGCTTCCAGTTTACAGCGATCTTTGGGAAGGCGCTGAGGGAGCTCGGTTTAGATGAGTCGCAATTTGGGACACACTCGTTTAGGGTGGGGGCGGCTACAGAGGCACAGGTGCAAGGTTTGTCGGGCGAGTCGATTAGAAAAATCGGTAGGTGGCAATCTGGGAGATATAAATTGTATGTTCGTCCCCAGTTGCTGTAACAGTGTTAGGGGGGTAGGGGGTATAATGATAATCAAGGGGTGTTGGTCAATTTTGTTTTCTCCTTTTTGTTTCAGGTCCACAATCGGCGCTTGTGTGGATTATGGGCCACTCATATGTTTATTGGGGGGCGGAGAGGGCTAGTGTGAGGCAGGACGGGAGACAGTTGAGGTTTCCTAGGTCAGAGGCGGTCCTGAGATGGATGGGAGTTAGAGGGATGTCGTGGTGCAAAGTGTTGGAGGAGTTTGAGAGGATGGTGGGTTTAGACAGGGCCCCGGACATAGTTGTTATACATGCAGGGGGGAATGATTTGGGGAAAAGGCCCTTCAGGGATCTATCGAGGGATATCAGGTATGATATCCTGAGATTGTTAGCGGCGCATAAGAAGATGGTGGTGGTCTGGTCAGAGATCGTGCCTAGGCAGGTATGGAAGTTTGTGCGGACTGCAAGAGGATTAGACAAAGCGAGAATAAAGCTTAATAGGGAAGTATCTCGCTTTGTGGGAAGGAATGGGGGGGTCGCGGTGCGACACATAGACCTAGAGTCTGGCAGGGGGAATTATTGGAGACAAGATGGGGTGCATTTAAATGAGATAGGTTTGGACTTGTGGTTAGAGGCAGTTCAGGAGGGAGTGGAGCGCGCCTTGTTGTTGTGGAGGGCGGCGCAGGCTTGAGGTTTCAAGCCATGCTGGCTGTGGCGGTTAGGGAGGGGTCCTTGGAGTCAATATAAGAGGGGGTAAGGGGGGAGGCAGGGGTTAGTAGAGTTACCTCCTCCCCCCTCTGGTTAGTTTTAAATTGTAGGTGGGTCTGTCGCCTCTTGTTTGGCAGGGGGTTACCTGCTAAAGTTGTGGTTGTTAATAGCCGGGGTATGGCTAGATAGCCTCGGGGTCGGGAGGTTGGTGACTCGAGGTAAATGGCGAGTCTCCTGAGTCAGGTGATTGGAGACGGGAGGCGTAGTTTGGAAGATAGGGTTTCCCGAGTCAGGATTTTTAGGAGACGGGAGACAGTTACACCTATCTTCCTTGTTTTTTGGGTGAGGCGACAGATAATTTTGTGGGGAACTCCAAGGATCTCTCCATAGTAGTTAGGATAAGGGTTAAAAAAGTGTTATTCAGGATTTATTGTTGTATGTTATAATAAAATTGGCTGCTGTGGCCAAATTTAATCCAAAAAGAAGTTGTCGGTGTTTATTTTAGATAAGCTAGGTTAAAAGGGGTAATGGGGGGGTAAGTGGTCACAGCGACGACTCCGTTGTACCTAGTCATGCCCCAAAGTTACTGTAAGATTCTATTGCTTTACTGGTTTTTGCTTTTTTTGGTGTTTTTTATCTTTCATCCCAGTGCTACAAAGACCGAGGACAGAAAGCTCTGGCACTGAAATACTGTGATGAGGCTTCAGCCATGCCACTGGTTACTAAAGAGGTGAGGACTGTCAGTAGTAACGTGGTAACACAATTCAACTGTTATTTCAGCCATTGATTTACTGACCTACTCCACTGCTTACTGTATTGATTCTCTAGAATAGAGCCTCCATAGCCGCCTGTTCCCCATCTTCTATTCTAGAAGCTAGAAGTGGTACAACGAGGTACTAGAGTCCCCTTGCCTGTCCTTATCTTATCTTTTATCCAAGCTACAAGGCGTACAACAGGGTACTAGAGCCTCCATTCCCATCTGTATAACCTCTTGTATCCAAGCTAGAAGTGGTACAACAGGATACCAGAGCCTCCTTGCCCACATGTTTGAATTCTGAAGGCACCCATTGAAACAAATATGTTTGTGTGAAGCGGCCCTTACTGTACTTTTGTTAGCATGAATCAAGCACATTTGCAAGCGCAAAAAAACACGCAACCATGCTGCCATTTATTGAAATGGGCAATTAGTGTAATTAGAATAATACATGTTCTTCCCCTGCAGAAATGCACGAGAAAATAAGGGGGAATGCTTTTTTTTTGGACAAAATGCGCATGCAAAATACACTTATGTGAAGGAACTCGCTGCAATCAGCGGGTTCTACTGACGTGTATTTAGCATGTATATTTTTCATGCGTAATATGCTACGCAAATACATCTGTGTGAATCTGTCCGAAGAGCCCACGGTGGTATGCGTAAAACGCTGCGTCTCTGCGGTGAGAACACAATCGTGGACATGAGCCCTAAGGCTGGAGCTCTATGGAGTCTTTCGCCATGACATGGGTCATGTGACCAAAGATCGCTGTGCAGCCCTGTGAACTTGCATACTCAAATATATCAATGGGGTCGCGCAAGTTCCCACAACCTATAGAGTGCTAAAACCTCACCGAGGTTGGATTTTTGCAATATATTGGTCGCAGCTACTTGTGAGTTGTATCGCAACTACATTGTCTTCAGTAAGGCCAGCTGCACACGACCGCTTCACATTCCGAATGCGGGATACCACAGCGGAACCTGGCCGTTACCCCAGCGTTCCTGCAGAATCTGTAATGCAGATGACCGCGAGTGTGAAGGAAGTAGCAGTAGTATGTATCTTTCAATGCATGTGATTTGCTGCAGATCCTCCGTGTGGACGATGACTGCGGATTGAACAATAGGAAACCGGTGGTGTGAAGCCGGCCCGAGAGTGTGAGGTCGCAGGGCTATACAGCGATCTTGGTCACGTAGCACTAGTCTCATTGCATGACTACGACTCTGCCGTTCATGGGAGCTCAGTGCTTGACATGACAACTCCCTGCTGTTGGCGCGACCACCAGTCACCCTTAAAAGTAAACAGAAAGTAAAAAAATGGTAAAATGTAATCTTCGCTCATATTCGTGAGGGGAGATGCAATTACATACCTAAGGCCCCCGGATTTACCCTTGGACCTCACCTCAGCTTCTGCGCACGCGCCCGTCGTCAATGTTGGCCGATGCAAGAGCCGCAGATTGCCTGAGTAATTTAAGATATCCCTGCTCCTGGCTACCAAACATAGCCGAGAGCCTGGAGATTTCATGGTGGGCCGCAGTACGTGGTCCCCAGTCACGTGATTGCCATTAGCCAATGGATAACGGCGATCATGTAAAAGTAAGAGTTACAGCTTCACCTCCTGTCACGAATCCAATCCGTAAGGGAAGGTGAAAATATTTCCCTAAGGCCTCCGGCGATGTCCCCCGACGGGATCCTTATCCTCGGTTGGATAACGGCGATCATGTAAAAGTTAAGAAAAAGTTGAAGTTTAATCTCCCCTCTTTGATCGGTGAGAGGAGATGAAACTTCTTACCGGAGGCCTCCGTATTTGAACCTCGATGTGATCCTCCTCCGTGGACCTTCTCCGGCTTCTGCGCATGAACCTGCCTTAAAATGCCAGACACATGCGCAGCAGCTGGGGAGCCCGGTACATTTTTTAATCTCTGTGCTCCCGGCTAACAAAGGTCACCGAGAGCCTGGAGCTCAATTCTGCCGTTTTCTCTCCCTGCGATCATAAAAAAAGATGATGTGATACAGGCGAACATGGAGGCTCTAGTACCCTGTTGTCCCACCTCTAGCTTGGATACAAGATGTGATACAGGCGAGTATGGAGGCTCTAGTACTTTGTTGTACCGCCTCTAGCTTGGATACAAGATGTGATATGGGGGGCAATTGAGGCATACAGGTTCCATATGGTATTATGTGTCCACATTTGCTGTGACTGAGCCTCTAGATCATACAAACTTCTAGGCTGTGGGAGTTGCCATCCTAAATGCGCAGACCGGTGCCAGCGGCCGGCGAGTGACGTTTCTGTGCGGGGCTCTGCGAGCCCCGCACAGAAATAGAGCATGCCGCGGTTTGTTTTCCACGTGTGATTCTAGGCTCTATTCTAGAGAATCAATACAGTAAGCAGTGGAGTAGGTCAGTAAATCAATGGCTGAAATGAACAGTTGAATTGTGTTACCACGTTACTACTGATAGTCCTCACCTCTTTAGTAACCGGTGGCATGGCTGAAGCCTCATCACAGTATTTCAGTGCCAGAGCTTTCTGTCCTCGGTCTTTGTAGCACTGGGATGAAAGATAAAAAACACCAAAAAAAGCAAAAACCAGTAAAGCAATAGAATCTTACAGTAACTTTGGGGCATTACAGCAGCACACAATGTCCCTGCAGGTTGGATTACAGATGAGTGCTGCTGTATGGTGCCTTCATACCTCTAGGGCAGGATACCTACCTGATATGTATTGTCATGGGGCGCACCAAGATCTTGTCTCAGGCTTTGCTTGCAGTCCTACCATATCGCACTAAATGCAGAAGTGCAGTCAATGCAGCTTTTTACCTAAAATAGTAAAAATTGGTCAAAGCCTCATGCAGTGTATTACCTGACCCTGGAATAACATCAATGGCAATTATAAGAATAATGCTGATAATAATACAAATTCTGTATGTCTGTTTTCAGCCTTACAAAACCATAACTATAGAAGTTTAAATTTATACGTAAAGCTAGATATTTTTAGAAATATCTATATTGATATATAACTATCTATTTTTATAGCTAGATATATATCTATGCAGTAAGATGCATTAGATCGATGGTGACACGCGCACCCGAAACAAGGACCACAGGTTGTAAGCAGCCATTTTTCCGTCAGTCTCCACTGGAGTCTCTCCCAGGCCCAAACTGAACCTACCTACCTGAATTGTAAGTACCTACCTTCTTGTTCTCTATGAAAGAACTGAGCGTACCTTTTAAAAAAATGGCGGCAGCAGCAGCAACCAATCACATTTTGTATAGTTTATGTATAGCTACCTGCCATGCTGTCCATTGGTTTCTACAGTAACATTGCAGCGCCCTCTGTTGGTTTTACAGAAACGTGCTGCACCACCTATTGGATTTACCCAAACTTACAGCACCATAGAGATTAGCGGGTCACCTCCCAGTTCTCCATCTTTTTGCCCTATTTTTCTCTAGGGTGGTTTCAAACCGGCGGGTAAAATCGCGCCATTTTTAACCGATGCGTTGGTTATTGAAAAAAAAGCAGATTTCGCAGCCAATGATTCCCAACGGTTCCCTTCCCTTCAGCAAGGTTTTCACTGATGTGATGTTGAGAGAGAAAATCACAGCCTGCTGTGTCCTTCTGCGCAGTGCGTTTTTTAAAATCTCCCATGTAATCCTATGGAGGCTGCGTTTTATCGCATCACAAGGCGAAAAATATGCGCTGCATGTTAACATTGGAAAGTCCTACCGACTTGCGCGTTAAACAAAAACATGCGGTTTTTAATGTGCGCGGCAGCGATGCGATTTAATCCTCTAAAAAAAAAGCATCGCTGGTGATTGTCACGGCCGTATATTGGGACAAAACTAAGCCTAAGATTTCTGTGGTTTCGTTTTCACCAGCAGTATTCTCTCCCGTTAATACTTGACCGAGAAAATATAGGACCTCCCCTATGAATACTATGTGCGTAAAAGATCAGGCGGCCGCCATATTCCCACCATTTATTTTGTTTCTTACAGTTGCTCCTACAGCGGTGTGTGTTTGTGTTTGTATATGTATGTGTGTATGTATGTGTATATATTTTACACACATACACACATCGCAATGCATTGTTCTTACAAGGCGCACTGCACTGGCAGACACACTCGCATATTTGCCATGCGAGATATTGGTTTGAGTTTCTCGGGCTGATATAGTGCTCACTTGTGTAAAATCAGCCACAGAGAATGAATTTAACATCACCAAAGACATAAAGCTATACATTGCCCTCTATTGTCAGCATGCTGTTATCCTGACCCCCAAGTGTCAATGCATAATGCATCCCAAGTGGCAGCTTGCCCACCCATATCACGTCTTGTAGCCAAGCTAGAGGCGATACAACAGGGTCTGTTTCACATTTTGTATCCAAGCTAGAGGTAGTACAACTTTAACTTTTTTCCTTCTGCTTTGCTCAGATTCATTCAAATACTGTGGGTCAAAATACGCAGCACAGCCCTAGAGGAATTCGTTAAGGGGTCTAGTTTTTTTAAACAGGGTCATTTGTGGGGGTTCTCCAACAGCACCTAGCGGACATGGCGCGGCCCCAACTGCACCGCTCTGCGCCATCTGCGTGCAGCGCGGGGACTTCTTACAGATGCGACACTATTGTACCCTTTACATTCCACGGTCAGCATAGATTGCTGTCAGTCCCAACCAGCTCCCACTGTGAACCCTTTACATTCCACGGTCAGCATAGATTGCTGTCAGCCCAAGCCAGCTCCCACTGTGCTCCCTTTATATGCCGCGGTCAGCATAGATTGCTGTCAGCCCCAGCCAGCTCCCTCTGTAAACCTTTTACATGCCACGGTCAGCATAGATTGCTGTCAGCCCCAGCCAGCTCCCTCTGTGAACCCTTTACATGTCACGGTCAGCATAGATTGCTGTCAGCCCCAGCTAGCTCCCTCTGTAAACCCTTTACATGCCGTGGTCAGCATTTATTGCTTTCAATCCCAGCCAGCTCCCACTGTGAACCCTTTACATGTCGCGATCAGCGTAGATTGCTGTCAGTCCCAGCCAGCTCCCTCTGCGAACCCTTTACATGTCGCGATCAGCGTAGATTGCTGTCAGTCCCAGCCAGCTCCCTCTGTGCTCCCTTCACATGCCGCGGTCAGCATAGATGGCTGTCAGTCCCAGCCAGCTCCCTCTGTAAACCTTTTACATGCCCAGTCAGCATAGATTGCTGTCAGTCCCAGCCAGCTCCCTCTGCGAACCCTTTACATGCCACAGTCAGCATAGATTGCTGTCAGTCCCAGCCAGCTCCCTCTATAAACCCTTTACATGCCACGGTCAGCATAGATTGCTGTGAGCCCCAGCCAGCTCCCACTGTGCACTCCCCGCATGTAAACGCACCGTCAATACACTCCCCAGCATGTAACCACACCGTCACCACACTCCCCGCATGTAACCCCACCATCACCACACCGCCCTTATGTAACCGTACCGCCACCACACTCCCAGCATGTAACCCCACCGTCTCCACACTCCCTGCATGTAACCGTACCGTCACCACACTCCCTGCATGTAACCCCAGGTCGCCACATTTCCCTCATGAAAACCCACTAGTCATTTGAGGGGGTTCTTTATAGTTTTGGCCGCTCAATGGCTCTATAAGTGGGCAATGGGGCCTGAAATTTATTCAGTGGTACCCTGAAATCCAACGGGTATTCCTTTCATTGTAGGCCTAGCCATGGGTCCTGTAAGTCTATTAGGGCCACAATGGGTATGTTTCTGAACACGGGACAAACAGGGGTATCGATTTTGGGGTGAAAGCCTTCATTTATATGTGTGCTGTACAAAAAAAACTGTTTTTAAATTGACACAATAGCCCAAAAAATGAAAATCCTATTTTTTTCCTTTTGCTTTGCTTGAATTTATTCAAAAACTGTGGGGTCAAAATATGCAGTACATCCCTAGATAAATTCGTTAAGGGGTCTAGTTATTAAAATGGGGTCATTTGTGGGGGTTCTATATGGTTTTGGGCGCTCAAGAACTCTACAAGTGGGCAATGGGGCCTAAAAGGACTTCAAGCAAAATCTATGTTCTGAAAGCCACCGATTACTCCTTTTATTTTGGGCCCCGTTGTGTATCCAGACATAAGATTAGGGCCACAATGGGTATGTCTCTGAACACGGGACAAACGGGTATCCATTTTTGGGTGCAAGTCTTCCTTCATATGTGTGCTGTACAAAAAAAGCTGTTTTTAAAATGACAGAATTGCCGAAAAAACGAAAATCACAATTTTTTCCTTTTGCTTGGTTTGAATTCATTCAAAAACTGTGGGGTCAAAATATGCAGTACACCCCTAGATAAATTCCTTAAGGGGTCTAGTTTTCAAAATGGGGTCATTTGTGGGGGGTTTCTATTGTTTTGGGCGCTCAAGAACTCTACATGTGTGCTATGGGGCCTAAAAGGACTTCAAGCAAAATTTCTGTTTTGAAAGACACTGACTACTCCTTTCATTTTGGGCCCCGTTGTGGACTCAGATATAACAATAGGGCCACAATGGGTATATTTCTGAACACGGGAGAAATAGGGGTATCCATTTTGGGGTGTAAATCCTGATTTTCATGTAAACTATAGGAAAAAAATATGTCTTTAAAATAACAGATTTGCAAAAATATGAAATTTTACTTTTTCTCCTCTAAATTGAATTAATTCCTGAAAAAAAACTGTGGGGTCAAAATACTCATGACACCCCTCAGTGAATACATTAAGGGGTGTAGTTTTTAAAATGAGGTCATTTGGGGGGGTATCTATTATTCTGACACTCATGAGCCTTTCCAATCTCGGCTTGGTATAGAAAAACAAAGTGTTCCTCAAAATGCTAAAAAGTAATGTTAAATTTGTACGTCTCCTAAATAGTTAAAAAAAAACGAAAGTTTTTCCAATGTGCGCCCAAAATAAAGTAAACGGGTGGAAATATAAATCTTAGCAAAAATTTCTATATTATGTTTGCACATATTTAAGATATTGCAGTTGGAAATGTGAAAAAATGACGATTTTTTTCAAAATTTTCCCAATTGTGGCGCTTTTAATAAATAAACACAATTTCTATCGGTCTATTTTTTCCGTCTAAATGAAGCACAACATGTGGCGAAAAAACAATGTCAGAATCGCTTGGATATGCAAAACCTTTCTGGTGTTTTTCCATGTTAAAGTGACACATGTCAGATTTGCCAAATTTGGCCTGGTCATTAAGGCGCAAACAGGCTTGGTCACTAAGGGGTTAAATATGAGCCATACAGAAGTTATTCACTTACCTGCTCCGTTGCTGGCGTCCCCGTCTCCATGGCTCCGTCTAATTTCGCTGGCTTCTTGCTTTTTTAGACGCGCTTGCGCTGTGCGGTCTCCTGCCTGGTGAATGGGGCCGCTCGTGCCGGAGAGCTGCTCACCGCGTCGTCATCGTAGCTCCGCCCCGTCACGTGTGCCGATTCCAGCCAATCAGGAGGCTGGAATCGGCAATGGAACGCAAGGAAGGAGAAGAAAATCCACGGTGCACCATGGGAGAAGACCCGCGGTCCACCGTGGGAGAAGACCAGCGGCGCCATCTTTAAAAGAAGAATAGAAGAAGCTGCAGAACGCTGATGCAGGTAAGTGCAATGTGCTTTTTAAAAACTAACCTATGCTTTCTTTTTAACAGACTTTAAATGCACACAAAAGTAGAGCATGCAGCGGTTTTTTCGCATTTGGGCAAAAAAAGGAAACGAAAACCAATCCGTTGAAATCAATGGGTTTTATTCTCTGCATATTGTGCTCAGAAAGTTTGCGCATGCTAACACACGCGTGTAAATGTCCATGTGAAGGAACTCTTAAGCCTGGCTTCACATCGGTGTGTTTGTGTGCGCATTTATGCAGCGAATAGAGCCCTAATGAACGGGTTCGTTCACAAGTGCGCATCTTTACATTACATGCAAAAAAAAATATGCAGCATACTCTATTTTGCGGCACTTTTGCACACCAAAAGTCCCCATAGAAGTCAATGGGGATGCACAAATATACATGTGATATGCCAGGAGGTGCGTGATACGCTGCGTAATTGCGCAGGAAAGGAACACATCCAGAACTCGTTAGACTAATTCCATACATATTTTTAGGTGACTTGGACATTTTCGTTCCTAAGATCTGAGTTCGACCAACAGACGGGCCTAATGTCACACGATGTCAATAGTAAGTAGCTTGTGTTCTCCCGCGGGGTTTTGAACGATAATTGTCCCATGTAAAAACATGCAGAAACTGAACGACTGGATCAGAATCGTCCAGTTGTTCACTTTTAAGCAGCTTAAAATCCAAACACATTTCTCGGTGTAAGCAGCAGCCGTCCAGTACTGAACGTCTGCTGCTTACAGTGAATGGAGGTGAGCAGAACTCTCCTCCAGCTGCCCCGCCTCCCTGCTGGCTGCGCTGTCAGCGATCCAGCAATGCTCGCTCCTGTGCAGAGCGAGCACCACAGGGATGAATGTCGGGCATTGTTTGCCTGACACTCGTTTTGTGTAAAAGGACCCTTGGACCTCCCTCACACAGGTGTTTTTGTACAGTTTTTAGTGCTGCGCTAAACGCTGTACAACGCACCCATACATTTCAATGGGGCTGCTCACACAAGGCTAAAAATGCTGTGTCTTCAACGCTGCGCTTTAACAGCGTTGCATGTTCTATTTTGGGACGTTTTCAGCCCTGTGTCACCCATTGAAATGAATGGGCAGCGGCCCGGGCTTCCCCTGCACTGACAAATGATCTATTGCTGTAAGCGAGGTTTGAGAACTCTCCTCCAGCAATAGATTGCTGTGATTGGACAGCATGGAGCTGTCATCCCGGGCCGCGGGACCCCACCCCCGATCACGCGATCGCGTTAAACTCAATGGAAAGTTAAAAACAATTAAAGTTTCAGCTCCCCTTACGGATCGGATCCGTAAGGGGAGCTGAGAGTACTCACCTCCGGTCCTCAGCAGCGTCCGGATCCTTCTGTCTTCTCCCCGGCACTGCCGCCGGCGTCTGCGCGTGCGCGCCAGACGCATTACGTCACGCGCATGCACAGAGAGCCGGGAGGCCCGGGAAATTTAAAAATTCCCTGCTCTCGACTAGAATGAGTAGCCGAGAGCAGGGAGCTGTCACCGGGAGCCGCTGTATGCGGTTCCCGCTCACATGATCCACCATTTTGCTTTTGTTGGTATCGGGTTGCATGTATTGATCGTGTCCTGTATGTGATAGTATAATATAGATATTTTCCCCGCTGTGGTGGTGGCGTTACCTATTATGTCCGCCACTATGTTCGTTGTCACTGTTATTTCCGCCAAATTCTTTTACATCTGTGACTGAAGGCTTAGAAGGGTATTTCAATCTCAGCAAATAAAAGTAATACCTTGTATAATCAAAAATTAAAATTTTCCAATATAATTTATAAGCGACTATATGCATATGCATAAATATATATATATCCTAGAATATCCTAGCATCCCCGAAGGAAACAGACAGGCCTGGACAAGCTGATTTCTCCTGCGGAAACAAAGGCAAACCCCCATAGATTAAGGGCTCACTCAGACGGGAGTATGTGTCCCACGTATTTTTCATATGCACATTTACTACGCCTGTTAAATCCCCAAAAACTAGATAAGGTGCATATTCCGCACCAAAATAGGACACGTTGCAATTTTTTTTCCACAGACGTGAATAAAAAACGCTGGTGTGAGAAGCCCTAGACAAATCAGTGGGCTTTTAGCACTGCTTACTACGCATGTATTTTTCACATTGGGAGACATATGTCCATGTGAATTAGCCCTAAGGGTGTGTGTTCAGAGAAGAGTGCGCACAAGATACAAGCAGACCATGAGCATCTAGAATAGGGTTTTCCAACATTCCTTGGCCAAGTATTCCCTTCTCAAATAAATTACTTAAAAATTCAGCAAAGGTTATCATGGCACTATGTGTTGTACCTACCTTCATCACAATACCAGGACAGACTAAGTACTCCCTAGAGGCAATGACTGTACTCCTTGATAGAGAAATAAGGTGTACAGAGGTGGCAGTCATGACGCGGGTATATCGGATGTGACCTCTGTGACCTAACCCAAACCTCCCCCTTTCTTCAATTAAAACGCTGCAACTTCTAGCTTGGATAAATTTTTGGCCACAGCGGCCATTTATTAAAATTCTTATTAACAATTGATAAAAACATCAAATAAAACAACCCACTGAAAAGGGGGAAGTCCCTGGAGCCTCCAACCCCCTCTGTCGCCTCCCCAACAGGGAAAAGGATTTCCGTCCTGCCTCCCGCCGCTCTCTCCCTCTATCCGACTCGGGAGACTGAAATCCTTCCCGCTAAAACCCTCCCGTCGCAAGACAGCCGACTCGGGAGGCAACACACAACCGGTTGCCCCTAGTCGCCCTCCTCCTCCCGACTCAGAGAGGCGCGAGCCGTTCCTCGGCTAGCCACGTTTCTCTGCAGGGACTACGGCCTGACAGAGCCGGGAGGCGACAGGCTGACCACACACACTATACCCAAAAAGGGGGAGGGGGGGGGGAGGTAGCCATCAGCCCCCGTTCCCCCCCCCCCCCCCGCCCCGCACATCAGCTGGCTCCAAGAACTCCCCCCCCCCCTTCCGAACGCCGCTATGACAATGTTACGATACCTCTACGACCCTTTCTACTAACTAAACTGCCCCCTATATGCTAAAGTAAGGGCGGGTGGGTGGGACTTCCTCGTGGCCTCCGTCTTCTCCTTCTGCTTCTTCTTCCTCCGTTGCCGCCTAGGGATGCTCCTCCCCCTGCTGTTCCCGCACTTTCTCTCTAACTTCCCCCTCTACTCCCCCCTATACTACACACCCCCCCCCTCTTCACCCTTCCATTAACCCTGGCCTCCCCGTTAACCCTGTCATGGGCTGCCTCCATATATATCCCCGGGGGCTACTATTCCGGCGCCTCTTGACGCGGGTATATCGGATGTGACCTCTGTGACCTAACCCAAACCTCCCCCTTTCTTCAATTAAAACGCTGCAACTTCTAGCTTGGATAAATTTTTGGCCACAGCGGCCATTTATTAAAATTCTTATTAACAATTGATAAAAACATCAAATAAAACAACCCACTGAAAAGGGGGAAGTCCCTGGAGCCTCCAACCCCCTCTGTCGCCTCCCCAACAGGGAAAAGGATTTCCGTCCTGCCTCCCGCCGCTCTCTCCCTCTATCCGACTCGGGAGACTGAAATCCTTCCCGCTAAAACCCTCCCGTCGCAAGACAGCCGACTCGGGAGGCAACACACAACCGGTTGCCCCTAGTCGCCCTCCTCCTCCCGACTCAGAGAGGCGCGAGCCGTTCCTCGGCTAGCCACGTTTCTCTGCAGGGACTACGGCCTGACAGAGCCGGGAGGCGACAGGCTGACCACACACACTATACCCAAAAAGGGGGAGGGGGGGGGGGGGAGGTAGCCATCAGCCCCCGTTCCCCCCCCCCCCCCGCCCCGCACATCAGCTGGCTCCAAGAACTCCCCCCCCCCCTTCCGAACGCCACCGCCAGCATGGCATGACCACCTCATGCCTGCGCAGCACCCCACAGAACTAACGCGCGTTCTATTCCCTCCTGAACCCCCTCTAACCACAGATCCGTCCCAATCTCGTTGAGATGCACGCCATCGCTCCTCCAATAGTTTCCTACTCCCTTCTCAAGATCTATGTGCCGAACGGCCACTCCTCCATTACGCGCAACGAAGCGTGAAACCTCCCGGTTAACCTTGATCCTGGCCTTGTCTATCCCCCGCACTGAGCGCGCGTTGCGCCACACCTTGCGAGGGACCATCTCTGACCAGACCACGATCAAGCCCCGGTACATCTGCATCATACGAAGCATATCGTACCGGATGTCCCTACCTAGGTCCCTAAAGGGTCTCTGCCCCAAATCGTTGCCCCCGACGTGCAGTACGAGGATGTTAGGCGGCCTGTCTAGGGAGACTAAGCGCTGAACGTCCTGTAACACCCGGAACCAGGCCATGCCCCGCACTCCGATCCATCGAATTACTGCCGTCTCTCTACTCAGCCTTAACTGTCTACCGTTAGGCCTGATCTTAGCCCTCTCCCCCCCCCAATACACAAAAGAGTGGCCCATTATCCACACCAACGCGGCTCGATGATCTGTAACAAAAGAAAAAACAACTAGTCGTAATTAACCCCGCCGCAAAAACGTACCCCCCCCCCCGCTTAAAGCAAGTGCGGCCTGATATAACGTTTAAACCGTCCCGACTGCCACCGACCGATGCCCATCACCGCCTGACTATCCAGTCCCCTCTCTGCTGCCTCCGTTGCCGCGCCTATTCTAAAAGAATGTGTCCCGAAATTAGAGCTGTCTAACCCCAGCGTATCTATCGCTCTTCTTAACACCGCCTCGAACTGGAACCTTGACAAAAAACGACCATCTCGGTGCTGCAGAAGAGGCCCCACCCTGACTCCTGCTAACAAACTGTAGTCCTCCCAACATTTAACTGGGCACATGGACTCTCCCCGCACTTGTCCTAGCGACACTCTCCGACCTCTACCCTCCTGATCCATCTTAGAACGACGGATGACTAATTCCAACCGCCCTTTTATAACCTTGGTATCCTCGCTTTGTAAACCCCCCCCTTTCTTTTTGCTGGGGGAAACCAGTTCCCCCAGCCGAAGAGCCCCAAAGAAAGCTAATGAAAAAGCCAACTTAAAAAGCGAGTATTCAAACCCGTCCCCGCATATCTCCCCCAATGCGCCCCCCAATCTCTTCAACAAGTCGAACGAGATTGGCCGACGCATATCTGACCCCCCCCCCCCGCCCCCTTCTAAACCCCTTTAGTGCCTGTCTGACTACAAAATTCTTTGTAACATCAGTCAAACCCCGCAACTTAGCGCCAAACGCCACTCCTCCCATAAATTTGTTAACTCTGGCGACTGACAACCCTGTCTCAGAACTTTTCCCCAACCATCCTAACAACGCCCCTACCCTGTCCTCGTCTGAACGCACGATTCCCCACTGCTGCAGCCACTCCTCCCATTCCGACCAGGCTGCCCTATAAGACGTCCACGTACTCCGAGCCAGTGAGGTACCTATCAAGTGCCTCACTGCTCGCTGACCACGCTCCAGATGTGTCTCGGGCAAGACACCCCTTCCTTCTCTGCTGCCGGGGCCAAACGTCGGAATCGCTCCCACTGGCAACGAGAAAGAGCATCCGCTAGTGAATTGCTCACCCCCGGCACATGTACCGCACCTATCCAAGCGTTAAGTGATAACGCTTTCAGCACCAGGTGGCGCAGTAAGGCCACCACTGGAGGGGACGATGCAGACAATTTATTTATCGCCTGCACGACCCCCAGGTTGTCGCAGTGAAAGCGTACTCTCTTGTTCCTAAATTGCTCGCCCCATATCTCCACCGCCACTATAATGGGGAAGAGCTCGAGTAGCACCAAGTTCCTTACCAACCCTGACGAGAACCAATCGCTCGGCCATCCGGCCGCGCACCACTGGCCCTGGAAGTAAATCCCAAAACCCGAACTCCCTGCGGCGTCAGTAAACAATTCCCAATCAAAATTGTTTACCATTTCCTCCATCATTACTGACCGACCGTTGTAGTTCTCTAGAAACGCCGCCCATACTGCTAAATCTTTCTTGAGTTCCTTACCTAGCCGGATAAAATGGTGGGGTAACCGAACCCCCGCCGTTGCTGACGCTAGCCTTCTGCTGAAAATTCGCCCCATCGGCATTATTCGGCAAGCGAAATTAAGCTTGCCCAATAACGATTGGAGCTCCCTCAAAGTGACCTTGGTGACAACCCTTGCTCTTTTTACCTCCGCCTTTAACTCTGTCAACTTCTCCTCGGGCAATCTGCATTCCATTGCAACCGTGTCAATGGTAATGCCCAGGAACTTTAAACATGTATTGGGCCCCTCTGTCTTCCCAGGCGCCAAAGGCACCCCGAATTGACCGGAAACCCATTGAAGTGACCCCAGCAAAGTTGCACAAATAGGCGAACCTGCTGGCCCTATGCATAGGAAGTCATCCAAATAATGGATCACTGACCTAATCCCCGTGCAATCCCTAACTACCCATTCTAAAAAGGAACTGAACGCTTCAAAATAAGCGCAAGAAATGGAACAGCCCATGGGTAGGCACCTATCCGCAAAATAACTTCCCTCCCAAAAACACCCTAACAAACGAATGCTCTCGGGAGCAACTGGGAGCAACCTAAACGCAGACTCCATATCCACCTTTGCCAGCTTCGCTCCCTGCCCATACCTGCGGACCCATTTTATTGCGGCGTCAAATGAAGTATACACCACAGAACAAATTTCCGGGTCTATACCGTCATTTACTGACGCCCCCTTTGGGTATGACAGATGGTGTATGAGTCGAAACTTGTTAGGTTCCTTCTTAGGAACAACCCCCAGCGGTGAGACCACCAGGTCCGCCACGGGCGGGGAACGGAACGGTCCCGCCATGCGGCCTAACTGAACCTCCTTAAACAATTTTTCGGTCACCACAGCCGATTGCCGAATCGCTGACGGCAAATTCTTGGTTGTGACCGGAACCCTATGAACTGGGGCGGGAATTCTAAAACCGTCCCTAAAACCCTCAAACAGTAAACTAGCCTTATCTCGGTCGGGGTACCTATTTAGAAACGGCACCATCTTTGCCAGTTTCACTGGTGTCATCCCTTTTTCCAGGTGCCCCGAAACCCTTTCCTTTTCCTTTTTTAAAGCACTTTGCTGCTCCATGTGACGTGCTGTTACACACGGAGCAGACGTGCTTGAACCTGCAAGAGTTCCCGAATTTGCATTGGCCGTCGTTAAACTGCCAACACAATCCGAGCCTATGACTCCCTGACTGTCCTCCCTGCCCCCCCCCTTGGGAACCACTGGCCGAGCTGCTAGTCCCGGCCCCCCCCCTGAAAGGGCTGGCCAAACCTAACTGGGGCCATTACCCGCAACCATAGGCCAATATCTTTCTGATCCCACCGAATAGACGGTCGGATCGCTTTCCGCTGACGAAATTGTTCGTCGTACCTAAGCCACGTCTGGCCCCCGTACACCCTGTACGCCTCACCTATCGCATCGAGATAGCAAAAAAGGCTGGAGCAATTCTCAGGCGCCTTTTCACCTATAACGCTGGCCAGAATAGCGAAGGCTTGCATCCAGTTGGAGAACGTCTGTGGAATCAGTCTCCACCGACGTTTCTCCTCCTCTTCCTTCTTATATTCTGTCCTTTTCCCTTTATCTAAATTGAATTTTTCCAAAGGGAGAAGGGAAAAGATCTCGACGTATTCGTCGCGCCAAATCTTTTCTCTAACCTCCTTCTTTAAGTGTGCACCTAGGGGGCCCTCGAAACACACATAAACTTCCCCCTTTGCTCTGTCATCCAAGCGAATCCCTTCCCCATCTTTCTCCGTCTGGACCCCTACCGTAACGGGCGCTACCTGCTGCCCTACAGACGCCCCCGCCGTGCTACCACCCCTAGCGCTATCGTCGGCGATCGACGCATTGGACGGTAGCGTCCAAGCAGCTACTGGCGACGGCCCTGCTCTTGCGTCTTGCTTGCGCCACAACTCCCATAATCCACCCAGAAATAACCCAAAATCACTCGCTGCGCCATGTGTGCCTGCCATCGCCCCCCCATCCCCTGTCCACCCCCCAAAACTATCTCCCGCGTGCGCAACGCGGCTAACTGCATGTAATGTACTGTCCCCGTGTGTTTGCTCACCTGGCTGCGTAGGGGCTGTAGTCCCACCAGCCGCCGATCCTCCCTCCAGCGGATCCGATTCCTCGTCCGAATGTGGTCCGAACTGACGACCGGGGTCCTCCTCTGGCTGCATACGCACCTCCGGATTCGCAGCCGCCTGCCTGCTGCTCGGCCTGGCTCTCACGGGCCGCACTTCAGCTTGTCCCTGGAAGTCACTGTGGGGCTGCTCTGCTACCACCGGCTCTCCTGCAGAGCGGCCCCACGCTGTAGCTCGGTTCACCGCCGACAGCCCGGTGTTAGGCCCCGCCCCCCTGGCAGCACGGGACCTAGTGCCGGACGCTGCGCCGTGCCGCCCGGCGAGATTCCTCCCGGGCCTGCGCTCCCCCGATGGCATGGATGGTGCAGGGAGCCGGCCCGGAGGGGCCCGTGAGGGACTCTCTATGCGGCGCCGACGCTGTGGAGCCTGATCAGGGCTCAGACGCGCCGGAGCGCGGGCCCTCCTAGTACTCGGCCCTCTCGCCGATGCTGCCGGTGTCTGCCTGCTCCCTCCTGCCTCCTCCCTCCGGCCGCTAGCAGTCCCCGACAGCGCTCCCGCTGCTGCCTCCGGTGTGCGGCTCCCCGCAGCGGCTGTCCTTCGCCCCCTTTCTCTCACCGCAGTTGCTGCAGGGGCTCCGGACGCCTCTCCCCCCGATGCTGCTGACCGTGCGGGTGCCGCTTCCACCTCCGATGGGCCCGGGGCCCCGACATCCAGGACCCTCATGAGCCAGTCGATGCCCCGCTCCTCCACCGCTGCCCGGATCTTCTCCATGGCGGCCTCCATGTCCGGTAAGTCCTCTTCTGGGCGCTTCCTGACGATCACCTTCGGGCTCTTCACGGACAGGTCTGGGGACTTCGGTCTGCAGACTTCGGTCTTGGGACTTCTGCCTGGGGTCTTGGGACTTCTGCCTGGGGTCTTGGGACTTCTGCCTGGGGTCTTGGGACTTCTGCCTGGGGTCTTGGGACTTCTGCCTGGGGTCTTGGGTCTTCTGCCTGGGGTCTTGGGTCTTCTCTACCTCTTCCCTCTTCTTCCTCGTGGCCTCCGTCTTCTCCTTCTGCTTCTTCTTCCTCCGTTGCCGCCTAGGGATGCTCCTCCCCCTGCTGTTCCCGCACTTTCTCTCTAACTTCCCCCTCTACTCCCCCCTATACTACACCCCCCCCCCTCTTCACCCTTCCATTAACCCTGGCCTCCCCGTTAACCCTGTCATGGGCTGCCTCCATATATATCCCCGGGGGCTACTATTCCGGCGCCTCTTTACAATGGGTGATATGGGGCATTAAAAAGGGCTGAAACAAACTAAACTAGAGCAGATAGCATTAGAAAATTGTAGTGTTCGAACGCTCCCTGAGAAGCTCCATTGTGATCAATCAGTGGTTTTTTTTGCGGCTTTTCACAAACCACGCTAAATGCTGTAAAAAACATTCTGTGT
This sequence comes from Eleutherodactylus coqui, assembly GCF_035609145.1. Taxonomy (NCBI): domain Eukaryota; kingdom Metazoa; phylum Chordata; class Amphibia; order Anura; family Eleutherodactylidae; genus Eleutherodactylus; species Eleutherodactylus coqui. The sequence continues at coordinate 122,343,035 of NC_089839.1, read as the reverse complement.
GAAAGAGGCCTTAGTGACAAAGTCTGTTTGCTCCTTAACCCCTTATTGACCGCCCTATAGTGTTTTTAATCCCCACAGCCATAAAAACATGCTCATGCTGAGGATTACAGCCCTGGGGGCTGTGGACATGACAGCTCCTTGTTGTCAGCTGCCAGAGTGACCCCCAGTCACGCTATTGCCGTTATCCAAGTAAACAGTTAAAAACTTTAAAATTTCATCTTTCCTCATATCCGTGAGTGGAGATGAAATTACATACCTAAAGCCCCCGGATTTATCCGCGGACCTTACCCCAGATTGCCGGGGTAATTTAAAATCTCCCTGTTGCTGGCTAGCAAACGTAGCTGAAAGCCTGGAGATTTCACGATGGGCACCGGTCCCGGCGCTCTCCCCGACGCCCGGTTTGAATTTGGCGCTAAAAACCTCATGGCACGTCCTGCTCCTTGCGGCCTCTCGCCGCCGCGACTGCTCTTACGGCCGCCTCTCTTTGCAGCGGGACTCGGGCTGAGTCGCGCCGGGGGGGGGGGTTTCTTTGCTTCGGGCGGCCTCGCCCGGCATCCCCCTCTAGTGCTGCTCCCTCTCCGGATACCGGCTCCCTTGCTGCTGGCTCGAGTGGCCTCCCCGACTCCGATCCCGACCTGCAGCTGGCGATTAACTCCTCCAGCCACTCGGCGCCATCCCGCTGGATTGCTTCTTGAATCAAACACTGTGTGTAGATCCGAGCGAGGAAAAGATGGCAGCTTGCTCTATTTCTCCACATACCACGCAGTGTGAGCCCTATACTTTTGTATGGGCAGCGTATATACAGCACTGTCCATACGCAATACATATGCAACCCCCACGATGAAACAGAGCAGGGAATTAGAAGAAAAAAGACAGTCACACATCGCATGATCGTGTACGTGAGATACGTAGTGATGCGCAGTACACTCGCTGCCATACGCAGTCTCTGCCGACAGAGTCGGCATCACATAGACCGTTAGTACACTACGGGACACCCGCATTGTTTTATGCATATAGTCGCTTATAAATTATATTGGAAAATTTTAATTTTTGATTATACAAGGTATTACTTTTATTTGCTGAGATTGAAATACCCTTCTAAGCCTTCAGTCACAGATGTAAAAGAATTTGGCGGAAATAACAGTGACAACGAACATAGTGGCGGACATAATAGGTAACGCCACCACCACAGCGGGGAAAATATCTATATTATACTATCACATACAGGACACGATCAATGCATGCAACCCGATACCAACAAAAGCAAAATGGTGGATCATGTGAGCGGGAACCGCATACAGCGGCTCCCGGTGACAGCTCCCTGCTCTCGGCTACTCATTCTAGTCGAGAGCAGGGAATTTTTAAATTTCCCGGGCCTCCCGGCTCTCTGTGCATGCGCGTGACGTAATGCGTCTGGCGCGGACGCGCAGACGCCGGCGGCAGTGCCGGGGAGAAGACAGAAGGATCCGGACGCTGCGGAGGACCGGAGGTGAGTACTCTCAGCTCCCCTTACGGATCCGATCCGTAAGGGGAGCTGAAACTTTAATTGTTTTTAACTTTCCATTGAGTTTAACGCGATCGCGTGACCGGGGGTGGGGTCCCGCGGCCCGGGATGACAGCTCCATGCTGTCCAATCACAGCAATCTATTGCTGGAGGAGAGTTCTCAAACCTCGCTTACAGCAATAGATCATTTGTCAGTGCAGGGGAAGCCCGGGCCGCTGCCCATTCATTTCAATGGGTGACACAGGGCTGAAAACGTCCCAAAATAGAACATGCAACGCTGTTAAAGCGCAGCGTTGAAGACACAGCATTTTTAGCCTTGTGTGAGCAGCCCCATTGAAATGTATGGGTGCGTTGTACAGCGTTTAGCGCAGCACTAAAAACTGTACAAAAACACCTGTGTGAGGGAGGTCCAAGGGTCCTTTTACACAAAACGAGTGTCAGGCAAACAATGCCCGACATTCATCCCTGTGGTGCTCGCTCTGCACAGGAGCGAGCATTGCTGGATCGCTGACAGCGCAGCCAGCAGGGAGGCGGGGCAGCTGGAGGAGAGTTCTGCTCACCTCCATTCACTGTAAGCAGCAGACGTTCAGTACTGGACGGCTGCTGCTTACACCGAGAAATGTGTTTCGATTTTAAGCTGCTTAAAAGTGAACAACTGGACGATTCTGATCCAGTCGTTCAGTTTCTGCATGTTTTTACATGGGACAATTATCGTTCAAAACCCCGCGGGAGAACACAAGCTACTTACTAGTATTAAGAGGCACAAGCTACTTACTATTGACATCGTGTGACATTAGGCCGGTCTGTTGGTCGAACTCAGATCTTAGGAACGAAAATGTCCAAGTCACCTAAAAATATGTATGGAATTAGTCTAACGAGTTCTGGATGTGTTCCTTTCCTGCGCAATTACGCAGCGTATCACGCACCTCCTGGCATATCACATGTATATTTGTGCATCCCCATTGACGTCTATGGGGACTTTTGGTGTGCAAAAGTGCCGCAAAATAGAGTATGCTGCATATTTTTTTTTGCATGAAATGTAAAGATGCGCACTTGTGAACGAACCCGTTCATTAGGGCTCTATTCGCTGCATAAATGCGCACACAAACACACCGATGTGAAGCCAGGCTTAAGAGTTCCTTCACATGGACATTTACACGCGTGTGTTAGCATGCGCAAACTTTCTGAGCACAATATGCAGAGAATAAAACCCATTGATTTCAACGGATTGGTTTTCGTTTCCTTTTTTTGCCCAAATGCGAAAAAACCGCTGCATGCTCTACTTTTGTGTGCATTTAAAGTCTGTTAAAAAGAAAGCATAGGTTAGTTTTTAAAAAGCACATTGCACTTACCTGCATCAGCGTTCTGCAGCTTCTTCTATTCTTCTTTTAAAGATGGCGCCGCTGGTCTTCTCCCACGGTGGACCGCGGGTCTTCTCCCATGGTGCACCGTGGATTTTCTTCTCCTTCCTTGCGTTCCATTGCCGATTCCAGCCTCCTGATTGGCTGGAATCGGCACACGTGACGGGGCGGAGCTACGATGACGACGCGGTGAGCAGCTCTCCGGCACGAGCGGCCCCATTCACCAGGCAGAAGACCGCACAGCGCAAGCGCGTCTAAAAAAGCAAGAAGCCAGCGAAATTAGACGGAGCCATGGAGACGGGGACGCCAGCAACGGAGCAGGTAAGTGAATAACTTCTGTATGGCTCATATTTAACCCCTTAGTGACCAAGCCTGTTTGCGCCTTAATGACCAGGCCAAATTTTCCAAATCTGACATGTGTCACTTTAACATGGAAAAACACCAGAAAGGTTTTGCATATCCAAGCGATTCTGACATTGTTTTTTCGCCACATGTTGTGCTTCATTTAGGCGGAAAAAATAGACCGATAGAAATTGTGTTTATTTATTAAAAGCGCCACAATTGGGAAAATTTTGAAAAAAATCGTCATTTTTTCACATTTCCAACTGCAATATCTTAAATATGTGCAAACATAATATAGAAATTTTTGCTAAGATTTATATTTCCACCCGTTTACTTTATTTTGGGCGCACATTGGAAAAACTTTCGGTTTTTTTTAACTATTTAGGAGACGTACAAATTTAACATTACTTTTTAGCATTTTGAGGAACACTTTGTTTTTCTATACCAAGCCGAGATTGGAAAGGCTCATGAGTGTCAGAATAATAGATACCCCCCCAAATGACCTCATTTTAAAAACTACACCCCTTAATGTATTCACTGAGGGGTGTCATGAGTATTTTGACCCCACAGTTTTTTTTCAGGAATTAATTCAATTTAGAGGAGAAAAAGTAAAATTTCATATTTTTGCAAATCTGTTATTTTAAAGACATATTTTTTTCCTATAGTTTACATGAAAATCATGATTTACACCCCAAAATGGATACCCCTATTTCTCCCGTGTTCAGAAATATACCCATTGTGGCCCTATTGTTATATCTGAGTCCACAACGGGGCCCAAAATGAAAGGAGTAGTCAGTGTCTTTCAAAACAGAAATTTTGCTTGAAGTCCTTTTAGGCCCCATAGCACACATGTAGAGTTCTTGAGCGCCCAAAACAATAGAAACCCCCCACAAATGACCCCATTTTGAAAACTAGACCCCTTAAGGAATTTATCTAGGGGTGTACTGCATATTTTGACCCCACAGTTTTTGAATGAATTCAAACCAAGCAAAAGGAAAAAATTGTGATTTTCGTTTTTTCGGCAATTCTGTCATTTTAAAAACAGCTTTTTTTGTACAGCACACAAATGAAGGAAGACTTGCACCCAAAAATGGATACCCCTGTTTGTCCCGTGTTCAGAGACATACCCATTGTGGCCCTAATCTTATGTCTGGATACACAACGGGGCCCAAAATAAAAGGAGTAATCGGTGGCTTTCAGAACATAGATTTTGCTTGAAGTCCTTTTAGGCCCCATTGCCCACTTGTAGAGTTCTTGAGCGCCCAAAACCATATAGAACCCCCACAAATGACCCCATTTTAAAAACTAGACCCCTTAACGAATTTATCTAGGGATGTACTGCATATTTTGACAGTGGCGGCGCGGTTACGTGCAGGGAGTGTGGTGGCGGCGCGGTTACGTGCAGGGAGTGTAGTGGCGGCACGGTAACATGAGGGAATTGTGGTGGCGGTGCGGTTACGTGCGGGGAGTGTGGTGACGGTGCGGAGAGTGTGGAGGCGCAATGGTTACATGAGGAAGGTGTGGTGATGGTACGGTTACATGCTGGGAGTGTGGTGGCGGTACGGTTACATAAGGGCGGTGTGGTGATGGTGGGGTTACATGCGGGGAGTGTGGTGACGGTGTGGTTACATGCTGGGGAGTGTAGTGACGGTGTGTTTACATGCGGGGAGTGTGGAGGCGGCGCGGTTACATGCGGGGAGTGTGGAGGCGGTACAGCTGCACAAGGGGAGTGTGGTGGGGATGCTGATTTTCGCACCTGTGATGGAACCCCTAACAATAATTTGTGCCGTGCCATTTCCATAAATGTCATAGAAGGCAATGAAAATGAAGTGAACAGTTTAGCATACAGTAATGCCCCTTTCGCACGGGCCAAAAATCTCACTTACCCAAAGGAACCAGCTTATTCACACTCATGAGGCTCTATTAGACTACATAAATAGGTACGCAGCATGTTTTACTTTAGGGCTCATGCGATGTACTGCCGTGTGACACGTGGTGAATCAGTATATCAGTGAGTATATGGCCGCTCTCTGTGATTTTTTTTTTTTGTTGTCTGACTTTTATTGATCCATTCACATTAGCGTGTAAACACTGTGTGTAGATCCGAGCGAGGAAAAGATGGCAGCTTGCTCTATTTCTCCACATACCACGCAGTGTGAGCCCTATACTTTTGTATGGGCAGCGTATACACAGCACTGTCCATACGCAATACATATGCAACCCCCACGATGAAACAGAGCAGGGAATTAGAAGAAAAAAGACAGTCACACATCGCATGATCGTGTACATGAGATACGTAGTCATGCGCAGTACACTCGCTGCCATACGCAGTCGGCATCACATAGACCGTTAGTACACTACGGGACACCCGCATTGTTTTATGCATATAGTCGCTTATAAATTATATTGGAAAATTTTAATTTTTGATTATACAAGGTATTACTTTTATTTGCTGAGATTGAAATACCCTTCTAAGCCTTCAGTCACAGATGTAAAAGAATTTGGCGGAAATAACAGTGACAACGAACATAGTGGCGGACATAATAGGTAACGCCACCACCACAGCGGGGAAAATATCTATATTATACTATCACATACAGGACACGATCAATGCATGCAACCCGATACCAACAAAAGCAAAATGGTGGATCATGTGAGCGGGAACCGCATACAGCAGCTCCCGGTGACAGCTCCCTGCTCTCGGCTACTCATTCTAGTCGAGAGCAGGGAATTTTTAAATTTCCCGGGCCTCCCGGCTCTCTGTGCATGCGCGTGACGTGCGTGACGTGCCGGGGAGAAGACAGAAGGATCCGGATGCTGCGGAGGACCGGAGGTGAGTACTCTCAGCTCCCCTTACGGATCCGATCCGTAAGGGGAGCTGAAACTTTAATTGTTTTTAACTTTCCATTGAGTTTAACGCGATCGCGTGACCGGGGGTGGGGTCCCGCGGCCCGGGATGACAGCTCCATGCTGTCGGCTACCTCCGGTAACCGGCAGCATGGAGCTATCACATCCTGAGCCTGCAGGGCTGTCATTCCTAGAGGATGCATAAAACTACGTCCTCTAGGAATAAAGCCCAGCCGGCCAGGACGTAGAATCCCGATGGGGCCGTCGTTAAGGGGTTAAAGAGCCGATTCCATGGGAAAAACGCATTTTCCGTCAGCTCTGTACAGGTAAGCGGAAACATTTGTCCATTTTCATCAACAAATATTTAATTGATTTTCTAAATTATTGATTTGACAAAGTACATAAAATGCAAATCACAATAATAAAGTATATAATAAAACAAAAGAACTGTTGTGATGAGTCTATGGATGAACCTCGCCTTGTTTCTCAGTGGTAACGCGTCTAAATCATATTCCACATTATTTGAAAGATGCAAAATTGGCCAATCGTTACATTTCGTATTATTCGGTTTGCATAATTTAATTCTTAACCCCTTAGTGACCAGCCCATAGTGTTTTTACGTCCTGCCCAAGTGGGCCTTAATCCCTGAGGACGTAAAAACATGTGTCTGGGTGGATGACAGTGATCATGTAAAGTTAAAAAAAAAAGTGTGAAAAAGTAAAAAAAAAGTTTAAAAAGTTTTTTAAAAGTTTAAAAAGGGGGGGGCGGAGCTACCTGATGCCGGAGTAAGTCGCTTCTGAGACGCGCTCCGGCGGCCGCGGCTTCTTTAAGGCTCCACAAGCTATCACAGCGGCACAGAGAGACGTCATGGGGCGCAAGAGAGCCCAGAACACCTCGGGGCGCACTCCGGAACGCAGTGCAGGCAGTTTGGAGCCGTTCCTGAGACCGCAAGCAGAGGCGGCCGGTGAGCGGGGAAAAATCAAGATGGCGCCGACGGGAGGTCCGGCGCGACCTAGCAGCAGCGTGCAGAAGGAGAGAGCCGCTGAGACGGACGACTCGGACGATAGCGCAAGCTGCCAGTCCAGGGAGCCCAGATCCACAAACTGCTCACAGTCGCAGGGAGGATCGCAAAGCAGGTCAGATAAAATCCACCCTGACACGGCAACACCACAGGCCGAGCTACAGCACTCCCCACCAGGCACACAAACAGCAGCGGGGGAGGGGCGGCCCACAAAGGACACAGAAGAACTGGCAGTATCTCAAGAGCCCTGTAGCCCCCCCATGCTCCCCCTATTCATCACCCTCAGGGGCAAACACAAGGGGCCCACGCCAGCACCCTCCACCAGACTCACATTGCGAAGAGGAGCAATGGGATTGGCGCGCACACCTGCGTTCACTCCCCACCAAAAGAGATCTGGACGAATCTCTATATAAGCTCGAACAATCCCACAAAAGAGACATTACAGGTCTACAAAAAGACATCCTGCACGTAGGTCAACGCCTTGGGGAAGTGGAGGAAATACAGGAAAAGCTAATTGACACTGTCGACTCGCACAGAAAGGTCATCCAAGCACAGTCGGCCCAAATTTCGGAGTTGTTTCTTCACTTAGACGACCTTGAAAACCGCCATAGGCGGAACAATTTGCGCATAAGAGGCCTAGACGAAAGGGTCGAGCACAACCAACTTGCCACCTGGGCACAAAAATTCTTCAACGACTTACTGAAACGCCCACCAGAAGACCTCATAGAGATCGACAGAATACACCGCACTCTGGGCCCGCGCTCCGCAGACCCCGCAAGGCCGCGAGATGTAGTGTGCAGAGTGCACTTCTTCCAGGAGAAAGAACAGATAATGAGAAGCGCTAGAGATGCTGGAAATCTACACTACAAGGGGTCCCCCATTCTCATCCTACAAGACCTTTCCCGCCGCACACTTCAACAAAGAAGAGCACTAAAACCACTACTGACGGCGCTGAGAGATAAGGACATTCTATATCAATGGGGCTACCCCTTCCAACTGCAGGCGCGCAAAGGGAACAAAAGAGCAACCTTTAGGTCCCTGGGGGATCTGCCCAATTTCCTGCACACATTCGAACTCCCGATGATTGACTTACCGGACTGGCCCAGACACGTAGGGGCGCTGGCTCCCGCTGTGGGCTCCCCATGGCAAAGAGCCAGCGACAAAACCAAACGCTGACAACCCAGACCCTCTCTTCTGAGATGCCGACCAACTGTCAAGAGACAAACGCAAGCCGACGTCCCCGCTTGCCCACCCGCTCCAGAGACCCGCTGAGACATCACTAACGCTCCTGAGAACGGAGCCACTAAGCTATAGCCTTAAAATGTTATTCTGTTTAACTGTTATATTTGTTCTAGCCGCGGCCGTAACGGGGCACAGCTCCGATGCCAGGTTTCGTTCGTTCCCCAGCAGAGGGTGCAGCCCGGGCGCTGCCACGTAAGGTGTTTTCCTTAAACTGCACTGAGGAAAGTTTAATGGGGCCTCACCCCATATATGTTATATTTCTCCTGTCTGTTTCTGTGTTGTTCTTTCACCCCCCCTTCCCACCTCTCCCACTTGTGCCTTACCCCCCCCCCCCACCCTAAGATTGGTCACCTAGCATTCCAAAACACGCTCACTCAACTACTAGAGATATGGCCAACGTAACAGTCTGCACTTACAATGTTAAAGGCCTGAACACTCCGGGGAAAAGAAGCCAAGTTCTGTATCACTTACATAAGAAAAAAATAATGGTAGCCTTACTGCAAGAGACCCACTTTAAAGCAGACAACATTCCACGCTTTTCCTCTAAATTCTACACCACGTGGGTCCACAGCCCGCACCCCACAAAAAAGGCGAGGGGGGGTCTCGGTGGCACTACACAAGTCCTTCCAACATGAGGTGATCGATCAAATGGTCGACCCACAGGGCCGTTACATTCAGGACCAGATCTCCTTCGGGCTGACAACTTTGAGAAAACTGGCTGACTTCGCCGATGGCTCTGACGTGATCCTAGGCGGCGACCTTAATCTAGTGATGGACCCAGGACTGGACTCGTCGGTTGGTAAGTCCCCCATCTCCCACGCAGCACGTCGCACATTCAAAAAAGAACTAAATAGGCTGAGGTTGGTGGACCTGTGGAGGATTTTGCACCCCGGGGTCAGGGACTATAGCTTCCATTCGGCGGTGCATAACAGCTACAGCCGAATAGACCACCTTTTTATATCCCACAGACTGTTGGACCATGGCCCCTCATGCTCCATAGGCCCCTTCCTGTGGTCAGACCACGCCCCTATCTATGGGGGTCTCTCTAGAGTGGGAGGACCTCCCAAAACATTTCAGTGGAAACTCAACGACAATTTGCTTAACGACGCTGTCTGCGCCGGAGACATCAAAAAAACAATAGAGATGTTCGCGGAAACACACAGGGAGGACCACACAGACCCCCCCATTAAATGGGAGGCCCTGAAGTGCGTCCTACGAGGCGTCTTCATCTCCCATGGATCCCGCTTAAAAAAAGACAGGTCAGCAAAACTGAAAAGACTCTTAGAAGAATTACAGACAAAAGAGAGACTAAACAAAGGTAGACCCACAGAGAACACGAAAGTGGAAATCTCCACAATTCGTCAACAAATCCTCTCGATACTCGACCAAAGGACACTAGGATTCAGAGACAAGATGCGCAGATGCGCGTTCGAGTATGGAGATAAATGTGGGAAATGGCTCTCAAAGACCCTACACCCCAAGGCCCCCCTGACTTATATCCCGAAAATACAAAAGCGACAGGGAGGAGTAGCCCACTCAACTACCGAAATTCTCGAGGCCTTCCACGAATACTATAGCAGCCTATATAACATAGAGAGAGACCCCGCTCGGACCCCGAGGGACAGTGAAGTCGAGGAATACCTAGACAGCCACGCTCCTGGACCTATAGATCCAGAAGCGTCCGCGGAAATGGAAGAGGACTTCTCCCCCACAGAAGTCTCAGCCCTCATCAAAGAGCTAAAAGTAGGCAAGAGCCCGGGCCCAGACGGACTGACCCCAAAATTCTATAAACTATTCAAAAACGAATTAGCCCCATTGCTGACCAATTCTTTCAATGCAATAAACAGAGGCTGCCCCTTCCCGACTCAGGCCTTGCAGGCACACCTGGTCGTAATACCCAAACCGGGAAAAGACGCTACGGAGTGCGGTAGTTACAGGCCTATTTCACTCCTAAACGTAGACGTTAAACTTTTCGCCAAGTCAATCGCCACCCGACTTCAGCCATACATCCCGAAACTAATACATAGAGACCAGGTGGGGTTTGTCCCGGGAAGAGAGGGGAGGGACAATATAATAAAAACCATGTCACTGATCTCGCGGGCCCGACAAGAGAGGTCCCCATTAGGCCTTATGGCGGTCGACGCCGAAAAGGCCTTCGACAGGGTCGGATGGAGGTTCTTAGAGGGCACACTGGGCAGAGTGGGACTGGGGCCCCGCATGAGGGAGTGGATTATGGCGCTATACGGGAACCCCTCGGCGAGGATCAGAATCAACGGCGCCCTCTCAGATAACATCCCCATACGAAACGGAACGCGACAGGGCTGCCCGCTGTCCCCCTTTTTATACATATTGACGATGGAGTCCCTGGCCAACGCCATAAGAAAAAACGATGCCATAAGAGGGGTTAAACTGGGCCAGAGGGAGCTTAAACTCTCTTTATTCGCAGACGACCTCCTGCTATATTTATCCTGCCCGAGAATAGGGATCCCGGTTCTTCTGCAGGAATTCGACAAATTTAGTGCGATTAGCAACTTCAAAATCAACCTGCAAAAAACCGAAATGCTAAATATCTCCCTCCCAAGGGACGAAGCACACTCCCTACAGGAACTTTTCCCACTCAAATGGCAATCGAAATCCCTCAAATACTTAGGAATACAACTGCCGGAAGACCCCGCAAACGTATACGACCTAAACTTTAAACCCTTCCTAACAAACTTAGAGAGAGACCTGGGGAAATGGAGTCCCCTCTTCCTATCCTGGGCGGGAAGGGTGAACGCGGTCAAAATGGACGTCTTACCAAAGTTCCTGTACATATGCCAAGCATTCCCCATAAAACTGCACAGGGCCTATTTTAAGCACATCCGCTCCCTGATTACTAAGTTTGTCTGGCGAGGCCGCAGTCCCAGACTTAAATACAGAACCCTGACCAGAGACAAACCCAGGGGAGGCCTGGGCCTCCCAGACTTTTCACTGTATAATAAAGCTAACATAGCGAACTGCGTGCTAAACCTGCTCAGGAACCGGAGCTCCAAGCTCTGGGTTGAACTAGAATACGACCTAGATGCCAGGCAGACGCAGGGAGTATTCTGGATCCCGCAGACCTTAATTAGGCGCCTTACAGTAATGTCCCCACTGCTGAACCAGCTAACAAGAGCCTGGTCGGGCTTTGCAAGGGATACAGAACTGATCTCAGTGCCAGGCCCCTTCACACCTCTACTAGCTAACCCCCAATTTGAGGCCTTCCTACACCGAAAAACCCTAGCGACCACGTCAATAAACCCCGCGCCACGACTAAGAGATGTAATGACAGGAGACAATCTGAAACCACTGACGGAACTATTTGAAGGACGCATCGTTCCACCAGGGACGTGGCTAGAATACTTCCAGCTGAGGAGTGCGATAGACACCCTGGGTCCTGAGTCCCGGGGGGCGGAAGACCCCACTGACTTTGAAAAATTGTGCATGTCCACAGCCCCCATCAGCCACCCAATCTCAGTACTTTATAAGATGATGCTGGACCGGGAGATGGGGGATGGTCCCCTAGACTTTGTCCACGCGTGGGAAGAAGAATTGGGAAGGCACCTGCAGCCGAATGATTGGGTCAAAGCTTTTGCCCTGACACACAAGGGGTCGGTATACTCCAGACTCCAAGAACTAAATTTTAAAATAATCTCTCGCTGGTACAGAACCCCAGCCAGGGGTTGCCAATGAGCAACCAGTTTTTCAGTCTTTATTTTTGTGCATTCCTGGGATCAGAACTATAAGGGGACTAAAGTACATTCGTGTGAAGGAGCCCTCGGCGCAATTTTATGCATATGAGAGCGAATTTGCTTACCCCCTTAGACTCTAATGGAATATCGGGAGCGCAAATGCACGTAAAAATCATTGCGGTTTCTGCGACCGCTTTTCTGCTAAATTTAGCACGCCGTGTGAAAGAGGCCCTAGGGCTTCGGCAGACGAGTGTACACGCCAAGACTATTGTCGCAGTGGAGCGTATTTGTGCATAAACAAGGTTTACAGTAATCGGGTTGCGCTTGAAATGCCAGTTCACACGCGCGTTCACCCCTTTCCGTGGCATACAGTGGCGATGGTCATCTTCTCCCTGCGACGGCCGCCGGGTCACAACCCTTTCCTGTCATTTTTGTATATAAAACGCAGAAAGATGAGGTGAGAAACACCCTTAGGGTCAGGGGCGTACCTAAAGGCTCAAGGGCCCGGGTGCAAAAGTTCAGCTCAGGGCCCCCCCTTACCTTTCTCACCGCGTACCCATACCTAAATCATGCTGCATACAGCTGCAAAACGAATTTCCATACATGAATTAGCCCTATTAACGCGTTTCCTGCACTAGATGAAAATCACACACACACACCGCTTTTTATTGCGGTATACTGCTTCCATTGATTTGAATGCGATTACTCAGACGTGAGCTCGGAAGCGGTGATTTTTAAGCGCTATCTGTCCTGTATTTGCGTTTTCTAACGCACCTCCCCACCCATCACAATTGTAGGGTGCATTAAAACCGCTTTACCATGCGTTCAAAAGTGCTGCTAAAAATTGAGGTAAAAAACCCACGATTTTAAGCTGTGTTTTCTGAATGCACGTCTTAGAGCAGCCCTAGGCCCCGTGCACACGGGCGGAAATTCCGCTGCCGGATTTCCCGCAGAATTTCCACCCATGGAAGCTGCTATAGGATTGCGTTAGAAAACGCAATCCTAGGCAGACGGCCGCGGTTTGTCCGCGCGAAATCACACGTGGAAAACAAACCGCGGCATGCTCTATTTCTGTGCAGGGATCGCAGAGCCCCACACAGAAACGTCACTCCCCGGCCGCTGGCACCGGTCTGCGCATTTAGGACGGCAACTCCCACAGCCTAGAAGTTTGTATGATCTAGAGCACAGGTGTCAAACAATGCCCGCAGGCCGAATCCGGCCCGCCGCCTATGCAGTAAGTTCCCTCACTCCTCCGTGCTGCTGTCAGTAGGCAGTCTGCTCTCGGCTTGTTCTGTCTAATGCAGACAGTAATAGAGGAGTGCCGATAGCAGACTGACAACGGCCGCGGAGGAGGGAAGGGGAGTGCAGAGAACATGATCTCTGCAGCAAGGAGAGCATCGCTGAGGAGGAGCAGCTGCAGGGTGAGAGCCTTGTGTGTGTGTGTGTGTGTGTATATATATGTGTGTGTGGTTTCTGCGAGTGGATTACGCAATTCCGACCCGCTAATTGGGGGGAATTGTGTAATCCAATGCATGCGATTGATCCGTGGATTACCGTTGATCAAGCGCATGCAGAACCCGTAATTCCTCTCCGGTCATGTGTGACCGGCCTAATGTTAGTTCGCTACTTTATCATGTGACCGGGGACCGCTCAACGAGGCCCCCGGTCACTGCTCCAAGCACGCAGCAACCATTGGTCGCTGGGAGCAAGGAGATTTAAAATTTCCTGGGCTCCCCAGCTCCTGCGAATGTGTCCGGCATTTTGCCGGCGGGCGCATACCCAGGAGCTGGCAGGATCCATGGAGGATAATCGCATCTGGATTCAAATGCGGAAGCCTCCGAGAAGATGTTTCATCTCCTCTCACCGATCGCTTCGGTGAGGGGAGATGAAACTGCCACTTTTTAAAGAACTTTTACGTGATCGCCATTATGCATTGGATAACGGCGATCACGTGACCAGTAACCGTATACCGCGGCTCCCCGTGACATCTCCAGGCTCTTGGCGACCTTTGGTAGCCAGCAGCAGGGAGATGTTACATTTATTGGGCAATCTTTCACTTTTGCGCAGAAGCTGGGGTAAGGTCCACGGATCAACATCCCACCAGGGAACAAATCCGGGACCTTGGGTACGTAATTTCATCCCCCTTACGGATACGATCCGTAAGGTGAGATGAAACTTTAACTTTTTAAACTTTTAACTTTTTTTTTTTTTTACTTTTTAACTTTATATGATCACCGTTATCCCAGTCATATCTCCCTGCACTCGGCAATCTGTGACAGCCGGGTGCAGGGAGATTTTGAATTTGCCGGGCTCGCCGGCTTCTGCGCATGCGCGCCACATTATTTAGATCCCACATTTTCAGAAATTAATGCAATTTAGATTAAAAAAAAAAAAAAAGTGTTCGGGTAATGTGCTATTCTAAAATTTTTTCCCCCAAAATCATTTTCATGTGCACTGACACCCCAAAATGGATACCCCTGTTTGTATTGTTTTCAGAAATGTACCCATTGTGGCCCTAATGTTATGTTAGTATGCACAAATAGGACCCAAAATGTAATCAGTACTATGTGGCTTTCTGAACAGACTGTTATGATCGTGTGGGCAGATTTAGCAGACTGCCAACACCATCGTGACCAAAGGACTAGTAGTCTAGTAGTATACATGCACACAGGAAATTCACATGGAATCCATGCCACTGACCCTGTGCTAAAAGGGGGGGGGGGGGGGGTCGACAGTGGCCCAACCTAAGCGTAGACATCGCCCAAATAAGAGGGCGGCCCAGCGGTCTTCGGAACTGGGCCATAGCTGATCCTAGGAGCCACAGAACAGGACACACGCATGGCATATAACAGAGACGGAACAGAATACACAGAGATAGAAAACACTGCATACAGAAGCCAAAAATGCAACCACTACTAACAGATAGGCTGATTATAAAGAACAGGTATTACTTGACATTTTAGACAAAACGTGAAGCTAGCGGGCGAACTTCTAAGCTCCTGGTTATACCGCTATTCCCTACACTAACCATGAGTCCAGGAGACCCGGACAATGATCACACAGGAGATCTCTAATAAATCTCTAAACCGCTATAAGCTACATACTGTCCCTGCTTTTCTTCACCACAACTTTAATAGATCCAGACATCTCATTTGGACAATTAGTATGTTTTTCCGAAGCTTTGTTAGCTGTGTGCTAATTTGGTACAGTATTGTGATGGCACCTGTACGTTTGCAAGAAAATAAATAAAAGCTATTAGTGTATCCAAAAATGCCAAATAAAAAATAAAAATTCAAAAATTTTATGTAATCTGTTATCCGGCCTATAAGATGAAATTTTAACACAGCAAATTATTGTCCAAATTCGACGTACGTGTACACACGCGTACGTACATACACACGCGTACGTACGTACATACATACACGCACGTACATACATAAACGCATGTACGTACATACATGTACATACGTACATACATAGACGCACGTACATACACGCACGTACATACATACATACATACTCGCACGTACATACATACACGCACGTACGTACATACATACACGTACGTACATACATACATACATACATACATGCACGTACGTACATACATACACGCACGCACGTACATACATTGTGCATTTCGATCGCACAAACAAAATACGCAGCATACTATATTTTCTCGCACATTCTCATAGGGAAAGAACGCATATTATACTAATTGTCTATTTCACTAGCTGAGATAATCGTTGCGTGTTATTTCTTTGTCTGTGCAAATATGCGTAAGCTCGTCGGAATCCAGCCTAAATGTAAAAATATATCTTTATAAGGCCATTTTCACACTGTTTTTCCTCTCACTACGGTTCCATGTGTTTTTGGCGCTGCACTCCCATGTGTATCCAACATGTCCAACATGTCGGGGCTTCCTCTATATCAGTGATGGCGAACCTTTTAGAGACTGGGTACCCAAACTGCAACACAAAAGCCACTTATTTATCGCAAAGTGCCAACGTGTCAGGGGCGGGGCTGATCAGGACGTATGATTTTACCCCGTCGTTCTAAAAAGGACAGGGCCTCTTTAAAACCCTCTGCAATCCAATTTTGGATTCGGGGTTGCCTAGGGGCTTTTCTTTTTCTGCCTTATACTATGGCGCCTTAGTTAGGGCTCCTTCCCACGGAGGGATTTCCGCTGCGTAATACGCTGTGTAAGTCCGCTGCATTGCCCGCAGCTATTAGGTTCTATTGAACCTAATAGCTCAATGCTCACGGTGCGGAATTCCATCGCGGAATTCCGCACTGTGAAATCACCCGACCTCACCCGCGGTATGCTTTATTTGCCGCGGGTGTACGCGTGGCCGGCCTCCATTCTAGTCAATGGAAGCCATCCGTCACGCTATCTTCCGCTGTAGCACAGCGGAAGATAGAGTAAAAACCGCTTCCTCGCCCACCGCCAGCCGCGTCATATGACCCAGTAGATTTTGGTAGGCCGCTGTCTCCCCCTTGTGTGCTGCATTAAAAATGCACTCAGCTAAAAATAAAAAAAGGTCCAGTTCTGTGGCTTCTCAGAGGAGATAGGGGTTCCCCCACCTCCCGTCTCCAAGCTGCAGTGGAGACTGACTAACATGGCTGCCGGTATTTATACTTCTAAATTGATGACATCACAATGCAGTGACATCAGCCTGCCAGACACCTGGCTCATTTGCATACAGTGTGTTGCAATAATAAAGTAATACAGTAACAAATATAAGTAAGGTAAAGGTATTGGGGCACAATCATTTGGCATAGTTTTGGCGCAGAGATTAGCGGTAGCTTGTGTGCTTGTCAAGAATCTGGCACTAGTTTTTGCTTAATGTTAAATATTCTTTAGGACTCCTTCACACGGGCGCAGCAATCTACAGCCGCAGTGAGGCTGAAAAAAACAAAAAAAACGCGTAATCATGCTATACTTCCGCCATGTATCACGTGATGCATGGCTTCAATTGACTGCAATGGACGCCGGCTGCGCGTTTTCCCGTGGCAATTAGAACATGGCACGATTTCTTTCATGCTGTGTGAACATTTAAAGGCAGTAAGCTATTATTAGGTTCATGAAACGCGGCAGAAATCCATCCGTGGGCATTAGCCCTAAGTCAGTAGATCATGCCTTGACTCCTCTTTTAGGTCCATTGACTGACTTGCCAAAATATATATTCACCTCAATTCACAGCGCATCTATGCTACAAAATCAGCGTGTATACCAGAACTATCCCCCAAACTATAAAGCTAACGTCACACGGACGAGTGCGATATCGGGCCGTGAATCACTCCCTCGCCAACATGCAATTTCCCCGCGGATGTGAGGCATTTTTATCTCAAAACCGCCTCGCATCACTTCGGGTAAGTAGCCGTGCCGGAGGATAGCTAGGAAAGCTGCAAAACGAATTTCCATACATGAATTAGCCCTATTAACGCGTTTCCTGCGCTAGATGAGAATCACACACACACACCGCTTTTTATTGCGGTATACTGTTTCTATTGATTTGAATGCGATTACTCAGACGTGAGCTCGGAAGCGGTGATTTTTAAGCGCTATCTGTCCTGTATTTGCGTTTTCTAACGCACCTCCCCACCCATCACAATTGTGGGGTGCATTAAAACCGCTTTACCATGCGTTCAAAAGTGCTGCTCAAAATTGAGGTAAAAAACCCACGATTTTAAGCTGTGTTTTCTGAACGCACGTCTTAGAGCAGCCTTAGGCCCCGTGCACACGGGCGGAAATTCCGCTGCCGGATTTCCTGCAGAATTTCCACCCATGGAAGCAGAAAAGAGAACGCAGCAGGTTCTATTTTACCGCGGATATCCGCAGCATAGAGCCTATTGTGCTCCGTGGTCGCGGATATACCCGCAGCCTATACGCAACTATATTGTAAAGAGAATTCTGAAGGCACCCATTGAAAAAAATATGTTTGTGTGAAGCGGCCCTTACTGTACTTTTGTTAGCATGAATCAAGCACATTTGCAAGCGCAAAAAAACACGCAACCATGCCGCCATTTATTGAAATAGGCAATTAGTGTAATTAGAATAATACATGTTCTTCCCCTGCAGAAATGCACGAGAAAATAAAGGGGACTGCTTTTTTTTTGGACAAAATGCGCATGCAAAATACACTTATGTGAAGGAACTCGCTGCAATCAGCGGGTTCTACTGACGTGTATTTAGCATGTATATTTTTCATGCGTAATATGCTACGCAAATACATCTGTGTGAATCTGGCCGAAGAGCCCACGGTGGTATGCGTAAAACGCTGCCTCTCTGCGGTGAGAACACAATCGTGGACATGAGCCCTAAGGCTGGAGCTCTATGGAGTCTTTCGCCATGACATGGGTCATGTGACCAAAGATCGCTGTGCAGCCCTGTGAACTTGCATTCTCAAATATATCAATGGGGTCGCGCAAGTTCCCACAACCTATAGAGTGCTAAAACCTCACCGAGGTTGGATTTTTGCAATATATTGGTCGCAGCTACTTGTGAGTTGTATCGCAACTACATTGTCTTCAGTAAGGCCAGCTGCACACGACCGCTTCACATTCCGAATGCGGGATACCACAGCGGAATCTGGCCGTTACCCCAGCCGGCGACCCTGCGTTCCTGCAGATTCTGTAATGCAGATGACCGCGAGTGTGAAGGAAGTAGCAGTAGTATGTATCTTTCAATGCATGTGATTTGCTGCAGATCCTCCGTGTGGACGACGACTGCGGATTGAACAATAGGAAACCGGTGGTGTGAAGCCAGCCCGAGAGTGTGAGGTCGCAGGGCTATACAGCGATCTTGGTCACGTAGCACTAGTCTCATTGCATGACTACGACTCCGCCGTTCATGGGAACTCAGTGCTTGACATGACAACTCCCTGCTGTTGGCGCGACCACCAGTCACCCTTAAAAGTCAACAGAAAGTTAAAAAATGGTAAAATGTAATCTTCGCTCATATTCGTGAGGGGAGATGCATTTACATACCTAAGGCCCCCGGATTTACCCTTGGACCTCACCTCAGCTTCTGCGCACACGCCTGTCGTCAACGTTGGCCGATGCAAGAGCCGCAGATTGCCTGAGTAATTTAAGATATCCCTGCTCCTGGCTACCAAACATAGCTGAGAGCCTGGAGATTTCATGGTGGGCCGCAGTACGTGGTCCCCAGTCACGTGATTGCCATTAGCCAATGGATAACGGCGATCATGTAAAAGTAAAAGAGTTACAGCTTCACCTCCTGTCACGAATCCAATCCGTAAGGGAAGGTGAAAATATTTTCCTAAGGCCTCCGGCGATGTCCCCCGACGGGATCCTTATCCTCGGTTGGATAACGGCGATCATGTAAAAGTTAAGAAAAAGTTGAAGTTTAATCTCCCCTCTTTGATCGGTGAGAGGAGATGAAACTTCTTACCGGAGGCCTCCGTATTTGAACCTCGATGTGATCCTCCTCCGTGGACCTTCTCCGGCTTCTGCGCATGAACCTGCCTTAAAATGCCAGACACATGCGCAGCAGCTAGGGAGCCCGGTAAATTTTAAATCTCTGTGCTCCCGGCTAACAAAGGTCACCAAGAGCCTGGAGCAGTGATCGGTGGTCTCGTTGAGCTGTCCCTGGTCACGTGATAAAAAGGTAGCGATCTACCGAAGGCCGGTCTCACACGACTGATATAGAGGAAGCCCCGACATGTTGGATACACATGGGAGTGCAGCGCCAAAAACACATGGAACCGTAGTGAGAGGAAAAACAGGGTGAAAATGGCCTTATAAAGATATATTTTTACATTTAGGCTGGATTCCGACGAGCTTACGCATATTTGCACAGACAAAGAAATAACACGCAACGATTATCTCAGCTAGTGAAATAGACAATTAGTATAATATGCGTTCTTTCCCTATGAGAATGTGCGAGAAAATATAGTATGCTGCGTATTTTTTTGTGTGATCGAAATGCACAATGTATGTACGTACGTGCGTGTATGTATGTAAGTACGTGCGTGTATGTATGTACGTACGTGCGTGCATGTATGTACGTACGTGCATGCATGTATGTATGTATGTACGTACGTGCGTGTTTGTATGTACGTACGTGCGTGTATGTATGTACGTGCGTGTATGTATGTATGTACGTGCGTGCGTGTATGTACGTGCGTGTATGTATGTACGTATGTACATGTATGTACGTACATGCGTTTATGTATGTACGTGCGTGTATGTATGTACGCGTACGTACGTGTATGTATGTACGTACGTACGCGTGTGTATGTACGTACGCGTGTGTACACGTACGTCGAATTTGGACAATAATTTGCTGTGTTAAAATTTCATCTTATAGGCCGGATAACAGATTACATAAAATTTTTGAATTTTTATTTTTTATTTGGCATTTTTGGATACACTAATAGCTTTTATTTATTTTCTTGCAAACGTACAGGTGCCATCACAATACTGTACCAAATTAGCACACAGCTAACAAAGCTTCGGAAAAACATACTAATTGTCCAAATGAGATGTCTGGATCTATTAAAGTTGTGGTGAAGAAAAGCAGGGACAGTAAGGGAGGCGATCATGACGGGGTTAACGGGGAGGAAAGGGTTAATATTTTAAATGAAAATAAGGTGAGGTGGAGGTTAAAAGGGAGGGGGTGTAATGAGGGGGAGCAAAGGTTTATGGGATAGAAAGAGCGGGAAGAAAAGGGGGAGGAGTCATTCCGGGAGCAGCAGAGGAAGAAGAAGGACCTGGAACCTGGACGGGGAGAAGAGTGAAGACCGAAGAAAAAAAGACAGCAGGATAAGAATTTAAGCGTGGCAGCTGAGGAGGATCGGGAGGACCTGAAGCAGAGGACGATCGGGTGAAGACAGAAGAAATTAGAAGACCTACCTGAAGACCGGAGCAGGAAGACCGCTGGTGAGAAGATCGGAGCAAGAAGACCGCTGGTGAGAAGACCAGAGCAGGAAGACCGCTGGTGAGGAGATCGGAGCAAGAAGACAGTTAGTGAGAAGACCGGAGCAGGAAGATCGCTGTTCAGAAGACCGGAGCACAAAACACCGTTGGTGACAGGACCTGAGCAGGAAGATTGCCCCCGGTGGAGATCGGAGGTACTGCAGTTCAAGAAGAGCCTGAAGAGATGGAAGCGCTGATGGAGAGGATCCGGGCAGCGGCAGCTGAGCGAGGAATCGGGTGGCTCGAAAGACTGGCAAGTGAGGGAGAGGGGGGAGCGGCGGCAGTTCCAGAGAGGGAGAGGAGGCCGCGTCGGGCGCGTGCGCCGGAGAGGCTTAGCCCCGAGCACGCGCCTGTGCGCCGGCGCCGCACAGGGAGCCCATCTGTGGAACCTCCAGCCGGGCCAGCCCCCGCAGCGGCAGGGGGGGGGGGCAGGGCTGGGAGGAATCCTAATCGGCGGCGTGGTGCTGCGTGCAGCGCAGGTACCCGGGCTGCGAGGGGGCCGGGACCTGCGACTGCACAGTCGGCTCCAGGAGCAGTTAGAGGGGGGGGGCGCTCCAGCGGTGAGGGTAGCAGAGAGGAGCGCCCTTGTCCCAGTTCGGCGAGAGGATCCGTGTCAGGACAGAGCAGAGGGTCCAGAGCTGCTGGAGGGGAGCAGTGTGGACCCAGCGGGAGGGTTAGCCGGGGGACCAGGGGAGGGGAGCTGGAGCAGGTGTTCGGCGGAAGAAGGGGACAGCAGCAGGCTGGTCCGGAGGATTTTATTAATGCCGGTTTTTTGAGTTCCGGCGGGGCGGCTGCGCGCGCAGCGGAGAGGCGGCAGTCGGCGGAGGAATCAGACGGATCGGGCGGGACATGGACGGATCCCAGGATGAGACGCCAGGTAGACGGAGCGGCGGCTGGTGGGCCCACAGCACCTGCGCAGCCCGGTGAGTCTACCACACAAAACACTGTAAATGTTATTGCTAGATCTGTGCCTGTAGGGGGGGGTATAGGTAGTGGTGCGGTCAGTTTTGCTGGTGCGCATGGGGGGGATAACGATTTGAGGGCACTTATGGGTTGTATGTGGGAATTCCTGCGGAGGCAGGAAATGGGGTCGGTCGGTTTGCCTGGAACGGCGTTTAACACGCCGGGTAGTGTGTCGTCTGGCGGGGAGGGCTTCCCCGCTGGGGCGACTGGGGGAGTCCAGGCAGGGGGAACGGGAGGGCCGGACGTGGGGCCATCGCCGGTGGCTGCATGGAGTACTTCAATGGCAACCCCTTCCAGTAGGGTAAGTACTCTAGGGGTCAGCTCGGGGGGGGCAGATGAAACGGCGTCAGGGGTGACGGTTGCCGTACAAACGGAAAGGGACGGGGAAGCAGTGCGGTTGGACGATAGGGCAAAAGGGGAGGTATACGTGTGTTTCGAGGGCCCGTTAGGAGCACATCTTAAGAAGGAAACGAGGGAGAAGATATGGCGGGACGAATTTGTAGAGATATTCTCCCTCTTGCCTTTGGAGAAATTTAATTTGGACAAAGGCAAAAGGACCGAATACAAGAAGGAGGAGGAAGAAAAACGCAGATGGCGTTTAATTCCTCAAACATTTAATAATTGGTTGCAGGCGTTCGCTATATTGGCCAGCGTAATTGGGGAGAAGGCGTCGGAGAACTGTTCCGGCCTCTTCTGTTATCTAGATTCGATACGCGAGGCGTATCGGGTTTACGGGGGTCAAACCTGGTTAAGGTACGACGAACAGTTTAGGCAACGTAAGGCGGTGAGGCCGTCAATCCGTTGGGACCAAAAAGATATTGGTCTGTGGCTTCGGGTCATGGCACCTAGTCGATTTGGGCAGCCTTTTCACGGGGGAGCCGGGCCATCAGGCCTGGCTTCAACCTCACAGGGGGGAAACCAGGGGGGTCAGTCAGGGGGTAATAGAGTCGGTTTGTGTTGGCAATTTAATGAGGGCCAATGCAAATTCGGAGCAGGCTGCAGATTTAAGCATGTCTGCTCACACTGCAATGGCGGGTCACATGGAGCATCAAAATGCTTTAAGAAAGGAAAAGGAAAGGCCGCAGGAGGGGGTGGAAAAAGGGAGGACGCCGGTGAGGCTGGAAGAGATGGTCAGGTTTCTAAATAGGTATCCTGACAGGGAAAAGGCGAAATTGTTGGAAGAAGGTTTTCGGGGGGGGTTTCACATCCCTCCCCCAAAACATGAGATTCCGTTATCAACAAAAAACCTACTCTCGGCCATGAGGAATCCGGAAGTGGTTTCGGAGAAACTGGCAAAAGAAATTAGCTTAGGGCGGATGGCAGGCCCCTTTCAGGAGCCTCCCCTCCGGAACTTCGTAGTGTCTCCCCTGGGAGTAGTACCTAAGAGGGAACCGAATAAGTTTCGGTTAATACACCATCTTTCTTATCCGAAAGGGGCATCAGTGAACGATGGTATAGACCCTGAGCTCTGTTCGGTGGTTTATACATCTTTTGATGCGGCACTAAAATGGGTAAGAAGGTATGGGAGGGGGGCGCTGTTAGCGAAAGCCGACATTGAGTCGGCGTTCCGCCTTTTGCCGGTTTCTCCAGATAGTATTCGCTTACTTGGTTGTTTTTGGGGAGGTAAGTATTTCGCCGATCGGTGTCTGCCCATGGGATGTTCAATCTCATGTGCATACTTCGAAGCCTTCAGCACTTTCTTGGAATGGGTAGTGAAAGACACTGCAAAGCAGCAGTCAGTAATTCACTACCTTGACGATTTTTTGTGTATTGGCCCAGCGGAATCGCCGATGTGTGCGACTCTGCTGGGAACGTTACAGTGGGTGGCGGATCGGTTCGGGGTGCCTTTGGCTCCCGACAAGACAGAGGGCCCTGCAACTTCTCTTCAGTTTTTGGGCATCTGGATTGATACGGAGGCGATGGTATGTCAATTGCCGGAAGATAAGTTGCGGGATTTAAAATGCGAGGTAGAAAAGACACGGAAAGTCAAGAAAGTCACGCTGAAGGGGCTTCAGTCATTATTGGGCAAGTTGAATTTCGCTTGCAGAATAATGCCTATGGGGCGAATATTTTGTCGAAGAATGGCGTCGGCCACGGCGGGAATTCGAGCACCGCATCACTACATCAGAGTGGGGAGGAGTTTAAAAGGGGACCTAGCAGTCTGGGCTTCCTTTTTAAACAAATACAATGGGAGGTCCATGATAATCTCGGAAGTGAGTGAGAATGTGGACTACGAGTTGTTTACAGACGCGGCAGGGAGTGCGGGATTTGGGGCATTTTGCCAGGGGCAATGGTGTGTTGGGGAATGGCCGGTCAGATGGCGGGAGGAAGGTTTGACGAAGAATCTGGTATTGTTGGAACTGTTTCCAATAGTGGTGGCCGTGGCGCTTTGGGGCGATCGCCTTCAGAACAAGAAGGTGAGGTTCCATTGCGACAATATGGGGGTGGTGCAGGTGATCAATGCTTTGACCGCCTCATCACCCCCGGTGGTGAATTTGTTGCGCCACCTGGTATTGGAAACATTGAAGATGAATATTTGGATAGTGGCGGTGCACGTGCCGGGGATTGAGAATTCAATCGCGGATGCTCTTTCTCGGTTTCAGTGGGAGCGATTCAGGACCCTGGCCCCTCAGGCGGAGGACCGAGGGAGGACGTGCCCGTCTCATCTTTGGAGTGTGGTAAGAGAGCAGTGGGGCATCTAATCGAGAGGTCACTGGCTCAGGGTACTAGAGCTGCGTATATAGCAGCGTGGCAGGAGTGGGAAGGCTGGGTAGGTCAGCTTGGGATAGGAGAGGCGGAGGAAGATAGAGTGGGGGCGCTGTTAAGTTGGTTGGGTAAGGCAGAGCAGGATAATGTTTCGGTGTCACGAGCGAACAGGTTCATGGCAGGGGTAGCATTTGGGTGTAAGTTAAGGGGGGTGGGGGATATAACGAAGAATTTCCTAGTGAGACAAGCGTTGAAGGGTTTTAGAAAAGGTAAAGGCAGTGTGGACTTACGTAGACCAGTTTCGTTTGAGTTGTTAGAAAAGTTAGGGGGGGTACTGGAAGGCCTCTGCGATACGTTGTTCGAAAGATCGTTATTCAGGTTAGCGTTTTCACTGGCATTTTTTGGGGCATTTAGGGTTGGGGAGTTGGTGTCCCCTAGTAAATCAGTTGGGGGAGGTTTACAGGGGGGGGGGGGATGTTAGAAAAGTTGATGACCATTTAGAGTTGGTCATACGCCGATCAAAAACAGATCAGGCTGGGCGGGGACATTTGATTAGATTGGGTAGGGTTCACGGGTCAATAATGTGCCCCGTGTCGGCATGGGTTAGCTATACTGAGGTAGCGGGTAAGAGATTAGGCCCTTTATTGCAGCATGAGGGGGGCCAGTTTTTGTCACGCTTCCAGTTTACAGCGATCTTTAGGAAGGCGCTGAGGGAGCTCGGTTTAGATGAGTCGCAATTTGGGACACACTCGTTTAGGGTGGGGGCGGCTACAGAGGCACAGGTGCAAGGTTTGTCGGGCGAGTCGATTAGAAAAATCGGTAGGTGGCAATCTGGGAGATATAAATTGTATGTTCGTCCCCAGTTGCTGTAACAGTGTTAGGGGGGTAGGGGGTATAATGATAATCAAGGGGTGTTGGTCAATTTTGTTTTCTCCTTTTTGTTTCAGGTCCACAATCGGCGCTTGTGTGGATTATGGGCCACTCATATGTTTATTGGGGGGCGGAGAGGGCTAGTGTGAGGCAGGACGGGAGACAGTTGAGGTTTCCTAGGTCAGAGGCGGTCCTGAGATGGATGGGAGTTAGAGGGATGTCGTGGTGCAAAGTGTTGGAGGAGTTTGAGAGGATGGTGGGTTTAGACAGGGCCCCGGACATAGTTGTTATACATGCAGGGGGGAATGATTTGGGGAAAAGGCCCTTCAGGGATCTATCGAGGGATATCAGGTATGATATCCTGAGATTGTTAGCGGCGCATAAGAAGATGGTGGTGGTCTGGTCAGAGATCGTGCCTAGGCAGGTATGGAAGTTTGTGCGGACTGCAAGAGGATTAGACAAAGCGAGAATAAAGCTTAATAGGGAAGTATCTCGCTTTGTGGGAAGGAATGGGGGGGTCGCGGTGCGACACATAGACCTAGAGTCTGGCAGGGGGAATTATTGGAGACAAGATGGGGTGCATTTAAATGAGATAGGTTTGGACTTGTGGTTAGAGGCAGTTCAGGAGGGAGTGGAGCGCGCCTTGTTGTTGTGGAGGGCGGCGCAGGCTTGAGGTTTCAAGCCGTGCTGGCTGTGGCGGTTAGGGAGGGGTCCTTGGAGTCAATATAAGAGGGGGTAAGGGGGGAGGCAGGGGTTAGTAGAGTTACCTCCTCCCCCCTCTGGTTAGTTTTAAATTGTAGGTGGGTCTGTCGCCTCTTGTTTGGCAGGGGGTTACCTGCTAAAGTTGTGGTTGTTAATAGCCGGGGTATGGCTAGATAGCCTCGGGGTCGGGAGGTTGGTGACTCGAGGTAAATGGCGAGTCTCCTGAGTCAGGTGATTGGAGACGGGAGGCGTAGTTTGGAAGATAGGGTTTCCCGAGTCAGGATTTTTAGGAGACGGGAGACAGTTACACCTATCTTCCTTGTTTTTTGGGTGAGGCGACAGATAATTTTGTGGGGAACTCCAAGGATCTCTCCATAGTAGTTAGGATCAGGGTTAAAAAAGTGTTATTCAGGATTTATTGTTGTATGTTATAATAAAATTGGCTGCTGTGGCCAAATTTAATCCAAAAAGAAGTTGTCGGTGTTTATTTTAGATAAGCTAGGTTAAAAGGGGTAATGGGGGGGGTAAGTGGTCACAGCGACGACTCCGTTGTACCTAGTCATGTAGCTTATAGCGGTTTAGAGATTTATTAGAGATCTCCTGTGTGATCGTTGTCCGGGTCTCCTGGACTCATGGTTAGTGTAGGGAATAGCGGTATAACCAGGAGCTTAGAAGTTCGCCCGCTAGCTTCACGTTTTGTCTAAAATGTCAAGTAATACCTGTTCTTTATAATCAGCCTATCTGTTAGTAGTGGTTGCATTTTTGGCTTCTGTATGCAGTGTTTTCTATCTCTGTGTATTCTGTTCCGTCTGTTATATGCCATGCGTGTGTCCTGTTCTGTGGCTCCTAGGATCAGCTATGGCCCAGTTCCGAAGACCGCTGGGCCACCCTCTTATTTGGGCGATGTCTACGCTTAGGTTGGGCCACTGTCGACCCCCCCCTTTTAGCACAGGGTCAGTGGCATGGATTCCATGTGAATTTCCTGTGTGCATGTATACTACTAGACTACTAGTCCTTTGGTCACGATGGTGTTGGCAGTCTGCTAAATCTGCCCACACGATCATAACAGTCTGTTCAGAAAGCCACATAGTACTGATTACATTTTGGGTCCCATTTGTGCATACTAACATAACATTAGGGCCACAATGGGTACATTTCTGAAAACAATACAAACAGGGGTATCCATTTTGGGGTGTCAGTGCACATGAAAATGATTTTGGGGGAAAAAATTTTAGAATAGCACATTACCCGAACACATTAAAAAAAAAAAAATCTAAATTGCATTAATTCCTGAAAATGTGGGATCTAAATAATGTGGCGCGCATGCGCAGAAGCCGGCGAGCCCGGCAAATTCAAAATCTCCCTGCACCCGGCTGTCACAGATAGCTGAGTGCAGGGAGATATGACTGGGATAACGGTGATCATATAAAGTTAAAAAGTAAAAAAAAAAAAAAAGTTAAAAGTTTAAAAAGTTAAAGTTTCATCTCCCCTTACGGATCGTATCCGTAAGGGGGATGAAATTACGTACCCAAGGTCCCGGATTTGTTCCCTGGTGGGATGTTGATCCGTGGACCTTACCCCAGCTTCTGCGCATGCGCCCGTCAGCATGATGGCGGACGCATGCGCAAAAGTGAAAGATTGCCCAATAAATGTAACATCTCCCTGCTGCTGGCTACCAAAGGTCGCCAAGAGCCTGGAGATGTCATGGGGAGCCGCGGTATACGGTTACTGGTCACGTGATCGCCGTTATCCAATGCATAATGGCGATCACGTAAAAGTTCTTTAAAAAGTGGCAGTTTCATCTCCCCTCACCGAAGCGATCGGTGAGAGGAGATGAAACATCTTCTCGGAGGCTTCCGCATTTGAATCCAGATGCGATTATCCTCCATGGATCCTGCCAGCTCCTGGGTATGCGCCCGCCGGCAAAATGCCAGACACATTCGCAGGAGCTGGGGAGCCCAGGAAATTTTAAATCTCCTTGCTCCCAGCGACCAATGGTTGCTGCGTGCTTGGAGCAGTGACCGGGGGCCTCGTTGAGCGGTCCCCGGTCACATGATAAAGTAGCAAACTAACATTAGGCCGGTCACACATGACCGGAGAGGAATTACGGGTTCTGCATGCGCTTGATCAACGGTAATCCACGGATCAATCGTATGCATTGGATTACACAATTCCCCCCAATTAGCGGGTCGGAATTGCGTAATCCACTCGCAGAAACCACACACACATATATACACACACACACACACACAAGGCTCTCACCCTGCAGCTGCTCCTCCTCAGCGATGCTCTCCTTGCTGCAGAGATCATGTTCTCTGCACTCCCCTTCCCTCCTCCGCGGCCGTTGTCAGTCTGCTATCGGCACTCCTCTATTACTGTCTGCATTAGACAGAACAAGCCGAGAGCAGACTGCCTACTGACAGCAGCACGGAGGAGTGAGGGAACTTACTGCATAGGCGGCGGGCCGGATTCGGCCCGCGGGCATTGTTTGACACCTGTGCTCTAGATCATACAAACTTCTAGGCTGTGGGAGTTGCCGTCCTAAATGCGCAGACCGGTGCCAGCGGCCGGCGAGTGACGTTTCTGTGTGGGGCTCTGCGATCCCCGCACAGAAATAGAGCATGCCGCGGTTTGTTTTCCACGTGTGATTTCGCGCGGACAAACCGAGGCCGTCTGCCTAGGATTGCGTTTTCTAACGCAATCCTATAGCAGCTTCCATGGGTGGAAATTCTGCGGGAAATCCGGCAGCGGAATTTCCGCCCGTGTGCACGGGGCCTAGGGCTGCTCTAAGACGTGCATTCAGAAAACACAGCTTAAAATCGTGGGTTTTTTACCTCAATTTTGAGCAGCACTTTTGAACGCATGGTAAAGCGGTTTTAATGCACCCCACAATTGTGATGGGTGGGGAGGTGCGTTAGAAAACGCAAATACAGGACAGATAGCGCTTAAAAATCACCGCTTCCGAGCTCACGTCTGAGTAATCGCATTCAAATCAATGGAAGCAGTATACCGCAATAAAAAGCGGTGTGTGTGTGTGATTTTCATCTAGTGCAGGAAACGCGGTAATAGGGCTAATTCATGTATGGAAATTCGTTTTGCAGCTGTATGCAGCATGATTTAGGTATGGGTACGCGGTGAGAAAGGTAAGGGGGGGCCCTGAGCTGAACTTTTGCACCCGGGCCCTTGAGCCTTTAGGTACGCCCCTGACCCTAAGGGTGTTTCTCACCTCATCTTTCTGCGTTTTATATACAAAAATGACAGGAAAGGGTTGTGACCCGGCGGCCGTCGCAGGGAGAAGATGACCATCGCCACTGTATGCCACGGAAAGGGGTGAACGCGCGTGTGAACTGGCATTTCAAGCGCAACCCGATTACTGTAAACCTTGTTTATGCACAAATACGCTCCACTGCGACAATAGTCTTGGCGTGTACACTCGTCTGCCGAAGCCCTAGGGCCTCTTTCACACGGCGTGCTAAATTTAGCAGAAAAGCGGTCGCAGAAACCGCAATGATTTTTACGTGCATTTGCGCTCCCGATATTCCATTAGAGTCTAAGGGGGTAAGGAAATTCGCTCTCATATGCATAAAATTGCGCCGAGGGCTCCTTCACACGAATGTACTTTAGTCCCCTTATAGTTCTGATCCCAGGAATGCACAAAAATAAAGACTGAAAAACTGGTTGCTCATTAGTGCTTAAACCAGGTCAGTCATGAAGGAGTTAACTGCGGGCATTCACTGCTGGTCAGTGAGGTTACAGATGGAGGGTTGTTAGGTGAATTGCATGTAAATCTGCAATAGTTTGGGGGACTCCCAGCAGACAGAGGGGTTCTCCTCCAGCAAGCAGGCAGCACATGGTTAACTACCTAAGCCGGGTGCGGGTGAATGCAACGCTTGTATGAAAGAGGCCTAAAGCTGCGGGGGGGGTTTTCTCCCCCCTTCCCCCATGCACAGATATACGTTGTCCTCGTGTGCAGGGGGGGGGGGGATGGAAGAGCCAGGAGCAGGAACTGAGCTCCCGCCCCCCCCCTCTCTGCCTCCTCTCCGCCCCTCTGCACTATTTGCAATGGGGAGAGGTGGGGCAGGGGCGGGGCTAATTCTCGGAACTTAGCCCCGCCCTGCCTCTTCCCATTGCAAATAGTGCAGAGGGGCGGAGAGGGGGACGGGAGCTCAGTTCCTTCTCCTGGCTCTTCCATCCTCCCCCCCCCCCCCTGCACATTACATAGAGAACGCCCACAAGTGACCCCATTTTGAAAACTAGACCCCAGAACAAATTTATCTAGGGGTGTACTGCACATTTTGACCCCACAGCTTTTAAATGAATTCAAGCAAAGCAAAAGGAAAAAAATTGTGATTTTCGTTTTTTGGCAATTTTGTCATTTTAAAAACAGCATTTTTGTACAGCACACACATGAATTAAGATTTGCACCCCAAAATAGATACCCCTGTTTGTCCAGTGTTCAGAGACATACCCATTGTGGCCCTAATCTTATGTCTGGATGCACAAAGGGGCCCAAAATGTAAGGAGTAGTCGGTGGCTTTCAGAACTGAAATTTAGCATGAAGGGGATTTCGGCCCCATAGCACACTTGTAGAGCCCTTGAGCGGCCAAAACGACAGAGAACCCCTACAAATGACCCCATTTTGAAAACTAGACCCCTTAACGAATTCATCTAGTGGTGTACTGCGTATTTTTACCGCACAATTTTTGAATAAATCTAAGCAGTAGGAAAAATTTCAATTTTCATTATTTTGGCAGTTGTATCAATTTAATCGGACGTAAAAACACTATGGGCTGGTCGTTAAGGGGTTAAACCATCGGATGGTTGGCTCTGAGCCAGTCATATATGTATCTCATGGGCTAGAGATGTACCTTGAAGCTTCTAGGGCCCTAACAGGGCTTTCCCCACCATGTGCCATTTATAATACTAGTGTGGCAGGAGAGTGACTGCCACCTCTGTACACCTTATTTCTCTATCAAGGAGTACAGTCATTGCCTCTAGGGAGTACTTAGTCTGTCCTGGTATTGTGATGAAGGTAGGTACAACACATAGTGCCATGATAACCTTTGCTGAATTTTTAAGTAATTTATTTGAGAAGGGAATACTTGGCCAAGGAATGTTGGAAAACCCTATTCTAGATGCTCATGGTCTGCTTGTATCTTGTGCGCACTCTTCTCTGAACACACACCCTTAGGGCTAATTCACATGGACATATGTCTCCCAATGTGAAAAATACATGCGTAGTAAGCAGTGCTAAAAGCCCACTGATTTGTCTAGGGCTTCTCACACCAGCGTTTTTTATTCACGTCTGTGGAAAAAAAATTGCACCGTGTCCTATTTTGGTGCGGAATATGCACCTTATCTAGTTTTTGGGGATTTAACAGGCGTAGTAAATGTGCATATGAAAAATACGTGGGACACATACTCCCGTCTGAGTGAGCCCTTAATCTATGGGGGTTTGCCTTTGTTTCCGCAGGAGAAATCAGCTTGTCCAGGCCTGTCTGTTTCCTTCGGGGATTCTAGGATATTCTAGGATATATATATATATTTATGCATATGCATATAGTCGCTTATAAATTATATTGGAAAATTTTAATTTTTGATTATACAAGGTATTACTTTTATTTGCTGAGATTGAAATACCCTTCTAAGCCTTCAGTCACAGATGTAAAAGAATTTGGCGGAAATAACAGTGACAACGAACATAGTGGCGGACATAATAGGTAACGCCACCACCACAGCGGGGAAAATATCTATATTATACTATCACATACAGGACACGATCAATACATGCAACCCGATACCAACAAAAGCAAAATGGTGGATCATGTGAGCGGGAACCGCATACAGCGGCTCCCGGTGACAGCTCCCTGCTCTCGGCTACTCATTCTAGTCGAGAGCAGGGAATTTTTAAATTTCCCGGGCCTCCCGGCTCTCTGTGCATGCGCGTGACGTAATGCGTCTGGCGCGCACGCGCAGACGCCGGCGGCAGTGCCGGGGAGAAGACAGAAGGATCCGGACGCTGCGGAGGACCGGAGGTGAGTACTCTCAGCTCCTCTTACGGATCCGATCCGTAAGGGGAGCTGAAACTTTAATTGCTTTTAACTTTCCATTGAGTTTAACGCGATCGCGTGATCGGGGGTGGGGTCCCGCGGCCCGGGATGACAGCTCCATGCTGTCCAATCACAGCAATCTATTGCTGGAGGAGAGTTCTCAAACCTCGCTTACAGCAATAGATCATTTGTCAGTGCAGGGGAAGCCCGGGCCGCTGCCCATTCATTTCAATGGGTGACACAGGGCTGAAAACGTCCCAAAATAGAACATGCAACGCTGTTAAAGCGCAGCGTTGAAGACACAGCATTTTTAGCCTTGTGTGAGCAGCCCCATTGAAATGTATGGGTGCGTTGTACAGCGTTTAGCGCAGCACTAAAAACTGTACAAAAACACCTGTGTGAGGGAGGTCCAAGGGTCCTTTTACACAAAACGAGTGTCAGGCAAACAATGCCCGACATTCATCCCTGTGGTGCTCGCTCTGCACAGGAGCGAGCATTGCTGGATCGCTGACAGCGCAGCCAGCAGGGAGGCGGGGCAGCTGGAGGAGAGTTCTGCTCACCTCCATTCACTGTAAGCAGCAGACGTTCAGTACTGGACGGCTGCTGCTTACACCGAGAAATGTGTTTGGATTTTAAGCTGCTTAAAAGTGAACAACTGGACGATTCTGATCCAGTCGTTCAGTTTCTGCATGTTTTTACATGGGACAATTATCGTTCAAAACCCCGCGGGAGAACACAAGCTACTTACTATTGACATCGTGTGACATTAGGCCCGTCTGTTGGTCGAACTCAGATCTTAGGAACGAAAATGTCCAAGTCACCTAAAAATATGTATGGAATTAGTCTAACGAGTTCTGGATGTGTTCCTTTCCTGCGCAATTACGCAGCGTATCACGCACCTCCTGGCATATCACATGTATATTTGTGCATCCCCATTGACTTCTATGGGGACTTTTGGTGTGCAAAAGTGCCGCAAAATAGAGTATGCTGCATATTTTTTTTTGCATGAAATGTAAAGATGCGCACTTGTGAACGAACCCGTTCATTAGGGCTCTATTCGCTGCATAAATGCGCACACAAACACACCGATGTGAAGCCAGGCTTAAGAGTTCCTTCACATGGACATTTACACGCGTGTGTTAGCATGCGCAAACTTTCTGAGCACAATATGCAGAGAATAAAACCCATTGATTTCAACGGATTGGTTTTCGTTTCCTTTTTTTGCCCAAATGCGAAAAAACTGCTGCATGCTCTACTTTTGTGTGCATTTAAAGTCTGTTAAAAAGAAAGCATAGGTTAGTTTTTAAAAAGCACATTGCACTTACCTGCATCAGCGTTCTGCAGCTTCTTCTATTCTTCTTTTAAAGATGGCGCCGCTGGTCTTCTCCCACGGTGGACCGCGGGTCTTCTCCCATGGTGCACCGTGGATTTTCTTCTCCTTCCTTGCGTTCCATTGCCGATTCCAGCCTCCTGATTGGCTGGAATCGGCACACGTGACGGGGCGGAGCTACGATGACGACGCGGTGAGCAGCTCTCCGGCACGAGCGGCCCCATTCACCAGGCAGAAGACCGCACAGCGCAAGCGCGTCTAAAAAAGCAAGAAGCCAGCGAAATTAGACGGAGCCATGGAGACGGGGACGCCAGCAACGGAGCAGGTAAGTGAATAACTTCTGTATGGCTCATATTTAACCCCTTATTGACCAAGCCTGTTTGCGCCTTAATGACCAGGCCAAATTTTCCAAATCTGACATGTGTCACTTTAACATGGAAAAACACCAGAAAGGTTTTGCATATCCAAGCGATTCTGACATTGTTTTTTCGCCACATGTTGTGCTTCATTTAGGCGGAAAAAATAGACCGATAGAAATTGTGTTTATTTATTAAAAGCGCCACAATTGGGAAAATTTTGAAAAAAATCGTCATTTTTTCACATTTCCAACTGCAATATCTTAAATATGTGCAAACATAATATAGAAATTTTTGCTAAGATTTATATTTCCACCCGTTTACTTTATTTTGGGCGCACATTGGAAAAACTTTCGGTTTTTTTTAACTATTTAGGAGACGTACAAATTTAACATTACTTTTTAGCATTTTGAGGAACACTTTGTTTTTCTATACCAAGCCGAGATTGGAAAGGCTCATGAGTGTCAGAATAATAGATACCCCCCCAAATGACCTCATTTTAAAAACTACACCCCTTAATGTATTCACTGAGGGGTGTCATGAGTATTTTGACCCCACAGTTTTTTTTCAGGAATTAATTCAATTTAGAGGAGAAAAAGTAAAATTTCATATTTTTGCAAATCTGTTATTTTAAAGACATATTTTTTTCCTATAGTTTACATGAAAATCAGGATTTACACCCCAAAATGGATACCCCTATTTCTCCCGTGTTCAGAAATATACCCATTGTGGCCCTATTGTTATATCTGAGTCCACAACGGGGCCCAAAATGAAAGGAGTAGTCAGTGTCTTTCAAAACAGAAATTTTGCTTGAAGTCCTTTTAGGCCCCATAGCACACATGTAGAGTTCTTGAGCGCCCAAAACAATAGAAACCCCCCACAAATGACCCCATTTTGAAAACTAGACCCCTTAAGGAATTTATCTAGGGGTGTACTGCATATTTTGACCCCACAGTTTTTGAATGAATTCAAACCAAGCAAAAGGAAAAAATTGTGATTTTCGTTTTTTCGGCAATTCTGTCATTTTAAAAACAGCTTTTTTTGTACAGCACACATATGAAGGAAGACTTGCACCCAAAAATGGATACCCGTTTGTCCCGTGTTCAGAGACATACCCATTGTGGCCCTAATCTTATGTCTGGATACACAACGGGGCCCAAAATAAAAGGAGTAATCGGTGGCTTTCAGAACATAGATTTTGCTTGAAGTCCTTTTAGGCCCCATTGCCCACTTGTAGAGTTCTTGAGCGCCCAAAACCATATAGAACCCCCACAAATGACCCCATTTTAAAAACTAGACCCCTTAACGAATTTATCTAGGGATGTACTGCATATTTTGACCCCACAGTTTTTGAATAAATTCAAGCAAAGCAAAAGGAAAAAAATAGGATTTTCATTTTTTGGGCTATTGTGTCAATTTAAAAACAGTTTTTTTTGTACAGCACACATATAAATGAAGGCTTTCACCCCAAAATCGATACCCCTGTTTGTCCCGTGTTCAGAAACATACCCATTGTGGCCCTAATAGACTTACAGGACCCATGGCTAGGCCTACAATGAAAGGAATACCCGTTGGATTTCAGGGTACCACTGAATAAATTTCAGGCCCCATTGCCCACTTCTAGAGCCATTGAGCGGCCAAAACTATAAAGAACCCCCTCAAATGACTAGTGGGTTTTCATGAGGGAAATGTGGCGACCTGGGGTTACATGCAGGGAGTGTGGTGACGGTACGGTTACATGCAGGGAGTGTGGAGACGGTGGGGTTACATGCTGGGAGTGTGGTGGCGGTACGGTTACATAAGGGCGGTGTGGTGATGGTGGGGTTACATGCGGGGAGTGTGGTGACGGTGTGGTTACATGCTGGGGAGTGTATTGACGGTGCGTTTACATGCGGGGAGTGCACAGTGGGAGCTGGCTGGGGCTCACAGCAATCTATGCTGACCGTGGCATGTAAAGGGTTTATAGAGGGAGCTGGCTGGGACTGACAGCAATCTATGCTGACTGTGGCATGTAAAGGGTTCGCAGAGGGAGCTGGCTGGGACTGACAGCAATCTATGCTGACTGGGCATGTAAAAGGTTTACAGAGGGAGCTGGCTGGGACTGACAGCCATCTATGCTGACCGCGGCATGTGAAGGGAGCACAGTGGGAGCTGGCTGGGATTGAAAGCAATAAATGCTGACCACGGCATGTAAAGGGTTTACAGAGGGAGCTAGCTGGGGCTGACAGCAATCTATGCTGACCGTGACATGTAAAGGGTTCACAGAGGGAGCTGGCTGGGGCTGACAGCAATCTATGCTGACCGTGGCATGTAAAAGGTTTACAGAGGGAGCTGGCTGGGGCTGACAGCAATCTATGCTGACCGCGGCATATAAAGGGAGCACAGTGGGAGCTGGCTTGGGCTGACAGCAATCTATGCTGACCCTGGAATGTAAAGGGTTCACAGTGGGAGCTGGTTGGGACTGACAGCAATCTATGCTGACCGTGGAATGTAAAGGGTACAATAGTGTCGCATCTGTAAGAAGTCCCCGCACTGCACGCAGATGGCGCAGAGCGGTGCAGTTGAGGCCGCGCCATGTCCGCTAGGTGCTGTTGGAGAACCCCCACAAATGACCCTGTTTAAAAAAACTAGACCCCTTAACGAATTCCTCTAGGGCTGTGCTGCGTATTTTGACCCACAGTATTTGAATGAATCTGAGCAAAGCAGAAGGAAAAAAGTTAAAGTTGTACTACCTCTAGCTTGGATACAAAATGTGAAACAGACCCTGTTGTATCGCCTCTAGCTTGGCTACAAGACGTGATATGGGTGGGCAAGCTGCCACTTGGGATGCATTATGCATTGACACTTGGGGGTCAGGATAACAGCATGCTGACAATAGAGGGCAATGTATAGCTTTATGTCTTTGGTGATGTTAAATTCATTCTCTGTGGCTGATTTTACACAAGTGAGCACTATATCAGCCCGAGAAACTCAAACCAATATCTCGCATGGCAAATATGCGAGTGTGTCTGCCAGTGCAGTGCGCCTTGTAAGAACAATGCATTGCGATGTGTGTATGTGTGTAAAATATATACACATACATACACACATACATATACAAACACAAACACACACCGCTGTAGGAGCAACTGTAAGAAACAAAATAAATGGTGGGAATATGGCGGCCGCCTGATCTTTTACGCACATAGTATTCATAGGGGAGGTCCTATATTTTCTCGGTCAAGTATTAACGGGAGAGAATACTGCTGGTGAAAACGAAACCACAGAAATCTTAGGCTTAGTTTTGTCCCAATATACGGCCGTGACAATCACCAGCGATGCTTTTTTTTTAGAGGATTAAATCGCATCGCTGCCGCGCACATTAAAAACCGCATGTTTTTGTTTAACGCGCAAGTCGGTAGGACTTTCCAATGTTAACATGCAGCGCATATTTTTCGCCTTGTGATGCGATAAAACGCAGCCTCCATAGGATTACATGGGAGATTTTAAAAAACGCACTGCGCAGAAGGACACAGCAGGCTGTGATTTTCTCTCTCAACATCACATCAGTGAAAACCTTGCTGAAGGGAAGGGAACCGTTGGGAATCATTGGCTGCGAAATCTGCTTTTTTTTCAATAACCAACGCATCGGTTAAAAATGGCGCGATTTTACCCGCCGGTTTGAAACCACCCTAGAGAAAAATAGGGCAAAAAGATGGAGAACTGGGAGGTGACCCGCTAATCTCTATGGTGCTGTAAGTTTGGGTAAATCCAATAGGTGGTGCAGCACGTTTCTGTAAAACCAACAGAGGGCGCTGCAATGTTACTGTAGAAACCAATGGACAGCATGGCAGGTAGCTATACATAAACTATACAAAATGTGATTGGTTGCTGCTGCTGCCGCCATTTTTTTAAAAGGTACGCTCAGTTCTTTCATAGAGAACAAGAAGGTAGGTACTTACAATTCAGGTAGGTAGGTTCAGTTTGGGCCTGGGAGAGACTCCAGTGGAGACTGACGGTAAAATGGCTGCTTACAACCTGTGGTCCTTGTTTCGGGTGCGCGTGTCACCATCGATCTAATGCATCTTACTGCATAGATATATATCTAGCTATAAAAATAGATAGTTATATATCAATATAGATATTTCTAAAAATATCTAGCTTTACGTATAAATTTAAACTTCTATAGTTATGGTTTTGTAAGGCTGAAAACAGACATACAGAATTTGTATTATTATCAGCATTATTCTTATAATTGCCATTGATGTTATTCCAGGGTCAGGTAATACACTGCATGAGGCTTTGACCAATTTTTACTATTTTAGGTAAAAAGCTGCATTGACTGCACTTCTGCATTTAGTGCGATATGGTAGGACTGCAAGCAAAGCCTGAGACAAGATCTTGGTGCGCCCCATGACAATACATATCAGGTAGGTATCCTGCCCTAGAGGTATGAAGGCACCATACAGCAGCACTCATCTGTAATCCAACCTGCAGGGACATTGTGTGCTGCTGTAATGCCCCAAAGTTACTGTAAGATTCTATTGCTTTACTGGTTTTTGCTTTTTTTGGTGTTTTTTATCTTTCATCCCAGTGCTACAAAGACCGAGGACAGAAAGCTCTGGCACTGAAATACTGTGATGAGGCTTCAGCCATGCCACCGGTTACTAAAGAGGTGAGGACTGTCAGTAGTAACGTGGTAACACAATTCAACTGTTATTTCAGCCATTAATT
The DNA here is from genome assembly GCF_035609145.1 of Eleutherodactylus coqui. Taxonomy (NCBI): domain Eukaryota; kingdom Metazoa; phylum Chordata; class Amphibia; order Anura; family Eleutherodactylidae; genus Eleutherodactylus; species Eleutherodactylus coqui. The sequence goes on along the minus strand of NC_089839.1, from coordinate 122,304,378 downwards.
TACTGACCTACTCCACTGCTTACTGTATTGATTCTCTAGAATAGAGCCTCCATAGCCGCCTGTTCCCCATCTTCTATACTAGAAGCTAGAAGTGGTACAACGCAGTACTAGAGTCCCCTTGCCTGTCCTTATCTTATCTTTTATCCAAGCTACAAGGCGTACAACAGGGTACTAGAGCCTCCATTCCCATCTGTATAACCTCTTGTATCCAAGCTAGAAGTGGTACAACAGGACACCAGAGCCTCCTTGCCCACGTTTCATGTTTTGTCACCAGCTGCTTCCTTTGGGTAAGTGAGAATAGTGAGAATTTTGGCCCATGTGAAAGTGCAATTACTGTATGCTAAACTGTTCATTTTCATTACCTTCTATGACATTTATGGAAATGACACGGCACAGATTATTGTTAGGGGTTCCATCACACTCCCCTTCTGTAGCCGCACCGCCTCCACGCTCCCCTCATGTAAGCCCACTTTCCTAGTGTAACCGTATTGTCACCACACCCCCCTTATGTAACCATACCGTCTTCACACTCCCCGCATGTAACCATACCACGGTTCGAAAAGTGTCATAATAGAGCCTTAAAGGGGTTCTGTCATTAAAAACAAAAAAATATACTGTATACTTACCGATTGCTCCCCAGGGAGCCTGCTTACCTCTTCTTCTTATCCCAAATCTTCTCCTGGAGCCGCTTGTCACTTCGGTCACGTGACCTCCAGCAACCCGATTTTCCTCCATCCGGTCAAAAAGTGTACATTGCGCTACCTTCCGCTTCCTTCACTAGTGACGTATGCGTACATTGCCTTGTCAGGAAGCACGGAATGAAAGCAGCCGTGCGAGACAATGGCGCGACTGCGCACCCCGCACACGACTGCGCATGCAGCTATCCTGGAGATAGCTATAGTCTATGGAATATACACGGGCTTTAGCCTTGGCAGTCGTCGTCTTTAAAATCTATGTATAGCTACCTCCCATGCTGTCCATTGGTTTCTACAGTAACATTGCAGCGCCCTCTATTGGTTTTACAGAAACGTGCTGCACCTATGCTCCCTTTAATAAATGATCCCCAAATAGGGGACGTATCAGATGCAACACGCTCAGGCAGCACTCCGGGCGCACCCACAATGCTCTGAGGGAGCTGGAAGACCTTTGCATAGCCCCACCCAACGCTTTCTCAACCGCGCCCTCCCCCCTCCCCCTCACATCCTCCTCAGTCCTTCCTCTTGCACCGTGCTCACGCATCCTAGGCTTGCAGAGCCTGCAGGACTCGTCACCTCCCTACGCAGGATGGTTAAGCAGACGATGACACTAGAAGCAAGCACTAGTTTGCCTCTGAAGGTGCGTCCGTCGGTCGTTTTGAGAGATCTCTTTTGGTGGACGCTCGGATCCGTAAGGGGAGCTGAAACTTTAATTGTTTTTAACTTTCCATTGAGTTTAACGCGATCGCGTGACCGGGGGTGGGGTCCCGCGGCCCGGGATGACAGCTCCATGCTGTCGGCTACCTCCGGTAACCGGCAGCATGGAGCTATCACGTCCTGAGCCTGCAGGGCTGTCATTCCTAGAGGATGCATAAAACTACGTCCTCTAGGAATAAAGCCCAGCCGGCCAGGACGTAGAATCCCGATGGGGCCGTCGTTAAGGGGTTAAAGAGCCGATTCCATGGGAAAAACGCATTTTCCGTCAGCTCTGTACAGGTAAGCGGAAACATTTGTCCATTTTCATCAACAAATATTTAATTGATTTTCTAAATTATTGATTTGACAAAGTACATAAAATGCAAATCACAATAATAAAGTATATAATAAAACAAAAGAACTGTTGTGATGAGTCTATGGATGAACCTCGCCTTGTTTCTCAGTGGTAACGCGTCTAAATCATATTCCACATTATTTGAAAGATGCAAAATTGGCCAATCGTTACATTTCGTATTATTCGGTTTGCATAATTTAATTCTTAACCCCTTAGTGACCAGCCCATAGTGTTTTTACGTCCTGCCCAAGTGGGCCTTAATCCCTGAGGACGTAAAAACATGTGTCTGGGTGGATGACAGTGATCATGTAAAGTTAAAAAAAAAAGTGTGAAAAAGTAAAAAAAAAGTTTAAAAAGTTTTTAAAAAGTTTAAAAAGGGGGGGGCGGAGCTACCTGATGCCGGAGTAAGTCGCTTCTGAGACGCGCTCCGGCGGCCGCGGCTTCTTTAAGGCTCCACAAGCTATCACAGCGGCACAGAGAGACGTCATGGGGCGCAAGAGAGCCCAGAACACCTCGGGGCGCACTCCGGAACGCAGTGCAGGCAGTTTGGAGCCGTTCCTGAGACCGCAAGCAGAGGCGGCCGGTGAGCGGGGAAAAATCAAGATGGCGCCGACGGGAGGTCCGGCGCGACCTAGCAGCAGCGTGCAGAAGGAGAGAGCCGCTGAGACGGACGACTCGGACGATAGCGCAAGCTGCCAGTCCAGGGAGCCCAGATCCACAAACTGCTCACAGTCGCAGGGAGGATCGCAAAGCAGGTCAGATAAAATCCACCCTGACACGGCAACACCACAGGCCGAGCTACAGCACGGAGGAGTGAGGGAACCTACTGCATAGGCGGCGGGCCGGATTCGGCCCGCGGGCATTGTTTGACACCTGTGCTCTAGATCATACAAACTTCTAGGCTGTGGGAGTTGCCGTCCTAAATGCGCAGACCGGTGCCAGCGGCCGGGGAGTGACGTTTCTGTGTGGGGCTCTGCGAACCCCGCACAGAAATAGAGCATGCCGCGGTTTGTTTTCCACGTGTGATTTCGCGCGGACAAACCGCGGCCGTCTGCCTAGGATTGCGTTTTCTAACGCAATCCTATAGCAGCTTCCATGGGTGGAAATTCTGCGGGAAATCCGGCAGCGGAATTTCCGCCCGTGTGCACGGGGCCTAGGGCTGCTCTAAGACGTGCATTCAGAAAACACAGCTTAAAATCGTGGGTTTTTTACCTCAATTTTTAGCAGCACTTTTGAACGCATGGTAAAGCGGTTTTAATGCACCCCACAATTGTGATAGGTGGGGAGGTGCGTTAGAAAACGCAAATACAGGACAGATAGCGCTTAAAAATCACCGCTTCCGAGCTCACGTCTGAGTAATCGCATTCAAATCAATGGAAGCAGTATACCGCAATAAAAAGTGGTGTGTGTGTGTGTGATTTTCATCTAGTGCAGGAAACGCGTTAATAGGGCTAATTCATGTATGGAAATTCGTTTTGCAGCTGTATGCAGCATGATTTAGGTATGGGTACGCGGTGAGAAAGGTAAGGGGGGGCCCTGAGCTGAACTTTTGCACCCGGGCCCTTGAGCCTTTAGGTACGCCCCTGACCCTAAGGGTGTTTCTCACCTCATCTTTCTGCGTTTTATATACAAAAATGACAGGAAAGGGTTGTGACCCGGCGGCCGTCGCAGGGAGAAGATGACCATCGCCACTGTATGCCACGGAAAGGGGTGAACGCGCGTGTGAACTGGCATTTCAAGCGCAACCCGATTCCTGTAAACCTTGTTTATGCACAAATACGCTCCACTGCGACAATAGTCTTGGCGTGTACACTCGTCTGCCGAAGCCCTAGGGCCTCTTTCACACGGCGTGCTAAATTTAGCAGAAAAGCGGTCGCAGAAACCGCAATGATTTTTACGTGCATTTGCGCTTCCATTAGAGTCTAAGGGGGTAAGCAAATTCGCTCTCATATGCATAAAATTGCGCCGAGGGCTCCTTCACACGAATGTACTTTAGTCCCCTTATAGTTCTGATCCCAGGAATGCACAAAAATAAAGACTGAAAAACTGGTTGCTCATTGGCAACCCCTGGCTGGGGTTCTGTACCAGCAAGAGATTATTTTAAAATTTAGTTCTTGGAGTCTGGAGTATACCGACCCCTTGTGTGTCAGGGCAAACGGTTTGACCCAATCATTCGGCTGCAGGTGCCTTCCCAATTCTTCTTCCCACGCGTGGACAAAGTCTAGGGGACCATCCCCCATCTCCCGGTCCAGCATCATCTTATAAAGTACTGAGATTGGGTGGCTGATGGGGGCTGTGGACATGCACAATTTTTCAAAGTCAGTGGGGTCTTCCGCCCCCCGGGACTCAGGACCCAGGGTGTCTATCGCACTCCTCAGCTGGAAGTATTCTAGTCACGTCCCTGGTGGAACGATGCGTCCTTCAAATAGTTCCGTCAGTGGTTTCAGATTGTCTCCTGTCATTACGTCTCTTAGTCGTGGCGCGGGGTTTATTGACGTGGTCGCTAGGGTTTTTCGGTGTAGGAAGGCCTCAAATTGGGGGTTAGCTAGTAGAGGTGTGAAGGGGCCTGGCACTGAGATCAGTTCTGTATCCCTTGCAAAGCCCGACCAGGCTCTTGTTAGCTGGTTCAGCAGTGGGGACATTACTGTAAGGCGCCTAATTAAGGTCTGCGGGATCCAGAATACTCCCTGCGTCTGCCTGGCATCTAGGTTGTATTCTAGTTCAACCCAGAGCTTGGAGCTCCGGTTCCTGAGCAGGTTTAGCACGCAGTTCGCTATGTTAGCTTTATTATACAGTGAAAAGTCTGGGAGGCCCAGGCCTCCCCTGGGTTTGTCTCTGGTCAGGGTTCTGTATTTAAGTCTGGGACTGCGGCCTCGCCAGACAAACTTAGTAATCAGGGAGCGGATGTGCTTAAAATAGGCCCTGTGCAGTTTTATGGGGAATGCTTGGCATATGTACAGGAACTTTGGTAAGACGTCCATTTTGACCGCGTTCACCCTTCCCGCCCAGGATAGGAAGAGGGGACTCCATTTCCCCAGGTCTCTCTCTAAGTTTGTTAGGAAGGGTTTAAAGTTTAGGTCGTATACGTTTGCGGGGTCTTCCGGCAGTTGTATTCCTAAGTATTTGAGGGATTTCGATTGCCATTTGAGTGGGAAAAGTTCCTGTAGGGAGTGTGCTTCGTCCCTTGGGAGGGAGATATTTAGCATTTCGGTTTTTTGCAGGTTGATTTTGAAGTTGCTAATCGCACTAAATTTGTCGAATTCCTGCAGAAGAACCGGGATCCCTATTCTCGGGCAGGATAAATATAGCAGGAGGTCGTCTGCGAATAAAGAGAGTTTAAGCTCCCTCTGGCCCAGTTTAACCCCTCTTATGGCATCGTTTTTTCTTATGGCGTTGGCCAGGGACTCCATCGTCAATATGTATAAAAAGGGGGACAGCGGGCAGCCCTGTCGCGTTCCGTTTCGTATGGGGATGTTATCTGAGAGGGCGCCGTTGATTCTGATCCTCGCCGAGGGGTTCCCGTATAGCGCCATAATCCACTCCCTCATGCGGGGCCCCAGTCCCACTCTCCCCAGTGTGCCCTCTAAGAACCTCCATCCGACCCTGTCGAAGGCCTTTTCGGCGTCGACCGCCATAAGGCCTAATGGAGACCTCTCTTGTCGGGCCCGCGAGATCAGTGACATGGTTTTTATTATATTGTCCCTCCCCTCTCTTCCCGGGACAAACCCCACCTGGTCTCTATGTATTAGTTTCGGGATGTATGGCTGAAGTCGGGTGGCGATTGACTTGGCGAAAAGTTTAACGTCTACGTTTAGGAGTGAAATAGGCCTGTAACTACCGCACTCCGTAGCGTCTTTTCCCGGTTTGGGTATTACGACCAGGTGTGCCTGCAAGGCCTGAGTCGGGAAGGGGCAGCCTCTGTTTATTGCATTGAAAGAATTGGTCAGCAATGGGGCTAATTCGTTTTTGAATAGTTTATAGAATTTTGGGGTCAGTCCGTCTGGGCCCGGGCTCTTGCCTACTTTTAGCTCTTTGATGAGGGCTGAGACTTCTGTGGGGGAGAAGTCCTCTTCCATTTCCGCGGACGCTTCTGGATCTATAGGTCCAGGAGCGTGGCTGTCTAGGTATTCCTCGACTTCACTGTCCCTCGGGGTCCGAGCGGGGTCTCTCTCTATGTTATATAGGCTGCTATAGTATTCGCGGAAGGCCTCGAGAATTTCGGTAGTTGAGTGGGCTACTCCTCCCTGTCGCTTTTGTATTTTCGGGATATAAGTCAGGGGGGCCTTGGGGTGTAGGGTCTTTGAGAGCCATTTCCCACATTTATCTCCATACTCGAACGCGCATCTGCGCATCTTGTCTCTGAATCCTAGTGTCCTTTGGTCGAGTATCGAGAGGATTTGTTGACGAATTGTGGAGATTTCCACTTTCGTGTTCTCTGTGGGTCTACCTTTGTTTAGTCTCTCTTTTGTCTGTAATTCTTCTAAGAGTCTTTTCAGTTTTGCTGACCTGTCTTTTTTTAAGCGGGATCCATGGGAGATGAAGACGCCTCGTAGGACGCACTTCAGGGCCTCCCATTTAATGGGGGGGTCTGTGTGGTCCTCCCTGTGTGTTTCCGCGAACATCTCTATTGTTTTTTTGATGTCTCCGGCGCAGACAGCGTCGTTAAGCAAATTGTCGTTGAGTTTCCACTGAAATGTTTTGGGAGGTCCTCCCACTCTAGAGAGACCCCCATAGATAGGGGCGTGGTCTGACCACAGGAAGGGGCCTATGGAGCACGAGGGGCCATGGTCCAACAGTCTGTGGGATATAAAAAGGTGGTCTATTCGGCTGTAGCTGTTATGCACCGCCGAATGGAAGCTATAGTCCCTGACCCCGGGGTGCAAAATCCTCCACAGGTCCACCAACCTCAGCCTATCTAGTTCTTTTTTGAATGTGCGACGTGCTGCGTGGGAGATGGGGGACTTACCAACCGACGAGTCCAGTCCTGGGTCCATCACTAGATTAAGGTCGCCGCCTAGGATCACGTCAGAGCCATCGGCGAAGTCAGCCAGTTTTCTCAAAGTTGTCAGCCCGAAGGAGATCTGGTCCTGATTGGGGAAATAAATGTTAGCAATTGAGATTATTGAATTCATGACCTCTAGTTTTAAGAAGATGTAACGGCCCTGTGGGTCGACCATTTGATCGATCACCTCATGTTGGAAGCACTTGTGTAGTGCCACCGAGACCCCCCTCGCCTTTTTTGTGGGGTGCGGGCTGTGGACCCACGTGGTGTAGAATTTAGAGGAAAAGCGTGGAATGTTGTCTGCTTTAAAGTGGGTCTCTTGCAGTAAGGCTACCATTATTTTTTTCTTATGTAAGTGATACAGAACTTGGCTTCTTTTCCCCGGAGTGTTCAGGCCTTTAACATTGTAAGTGCAGACTGTTACGTTGGCCATATCTCTAGTAGTTGAGTGAGCGTGTTTTGGAATGCTAGGTGACCAATCTTAGGGTGTGGGGGGGGGGGGGGTAAGGCACAAGTGGGAGAGGTGGGAAGGGGGGGGTGAAAGAACAACACAGAAACAGACAGGAGAAATATAACATATATGGGGTGAGGCCCCATTAAACTTTCCTCAGTGCAGTTTAAGGAAAACACCTTACGTGGCAGCGCCCGGGCTGCACCCTCTGCTGGGGAACGAACGAAACCTGGCATCGGAGCTGTGCCCCGTTACGGCCGCGGCTAGAACAAATATAACATTTTAAGGCTATAGCTTAGTGGCTCCGTTCTCAGGAGCGTTAGTGATGTCTCAGCGGGTCTCTGGAGCGGGTGGGCAAGCGGGGACGTCGGCTTGCGTTTGTCTCTTGACAGTTGGTCGGCATCTCAGAAGAGAGGGTCTGGGTTGTCAGCGTTTGGTTTTGTCGCTGGCTCTTTGCCATGGGGAGCCCACAGCGGGAGCCAGCGCCCCTACGTGTCTGGGCCAGTCCGGTAAGTCAATCATCGGGAGTTCGAATGTGTGCAGGAAATTGGGCAGATCCCCCAGGGACCTAAAGGTTGCTCTTTTGTTCCCTTTGCGCGCCTGCAGTTGGAAGGGGTAGCCCCATTGATATAGAATGTCCTTATCTCTCAGCGCCGTCAGTAGTGGTTTTAGTGCTCTTCTTTGTTGAAGTGTGCGGCGGGAAAGGTCTTGTAGGATGAGAATGGGGGACCCCTTGTAGTGTAGATTTCCAGCATCTCTAGCGCTTCTCATTATCTGTTCTTTCTCCTGGAAGAAGTGCACTCTGCACACTACATCTCGCGGCCTTGCGGGGTCTGCGGAGCGCGGGCCCAGAGTGCGGTGTATTCTGTCGATCTCTATGAGGTCTTCTGGTGGGCGTTTCAGTAAGTCGTTGAAGAATTTTTGTGCCCAGGTGGCAAGTTGGTTGTGCTCGACCCTTTCGTCTAGGCCTCTTATGCGCAAATTGTTCCGCCTATGGCGGTTTTCAAGGTCGTCTAAGTGAAGAAACAACTCCGAAATTTGGGCCGACTGTGCTTGGATGACCTTTCTGTGCGAGTCGACAGTGTCAATTAGCTTTTCCTGTATTTCCTCCACTTCCCCAAGGCGTTGACCTACGTGCAGGATGTCTTTTTGTAGACCTGTAATGTCTCTTTTGTGGGATTGTTCGAGCTTATATAGAGATTCGTCCAGATCTCTTTTGGTGGGGAGTGAACGCAGGTGTGCGCGCCAATCCCATTGCTCCTCTTCGCAATGTGAGTCTGGTGGAGGGTGCTGGCGTGGGCCCCTTGTGTTTGCCCCTGAGGGTGATGAATAGGGGGAGCATGGGGGGCTACAGGGCTCTTGAGATACTGCCAGTTCTTCTGTGTCCTTTGTGGGCCGCCCCTCCCCCGCTGCTGTTTGTGTGCCTGGTGGGGAGTGCTGCTGTCAGTAGGCAGTCTGCTCTCGGCTTGTTCTGTCTAATGCAGACAGTAATAGAGGAGTGCCGATAGCAGACTGACAACGGCCGCGGAGGAGGGAAGGGGAGTGCAGAGAACATGATCTCTGCAGCAAGGAGAGCATCGCTGAGGAGGAGCAGCTGCAGGGTGAGAGCCTTGTGTGTGTGTGTGTATATATGTGTGTGTGGTTTCTGCGAGTGGATTACGCAATTCCGACCCGCTAATTGGGGGGAATTGTGTAATCCAATGCATGCGATTGATCCGTGGATTACCGTTGATCAAGCGCATGCAGAACCCGTAATTCCTCTCCGGTCATGTGTGACCGGCCTAATGTTAGTTCGCTACTTTATCATGTGACCGGGGACCGCTCAACGAGGCCCCCGGTCACTGCTCCAAGCACGCAGCAACCATTGGTCGCTGGGAGCAAGGAGATTTAAAATTTCCTGGGCTCCCCAGCTCCTGCGAATGTGTCCGGCATTTTGCCGGCGGGCGCATACCCAGGAGCTGGCAGGATCCATGGAGGATAATCGCATCTGGATTCAAATGCGGAAGCCTCCGAGAAGATGTTTCATCTCCTCTCACCGATCGCTTCGGTGAGGGGAGATGAAACTGCCACTTTTTAAAGAACTTTTACGTGATCGCCATTATGCATTGGATAACGGCGATCACGTGACCAGTAACCGTATACCGCGGCTCCCCGTGACATCTCCAGGCTCTTGGCGACCTTTGGTAGCCAGCAGCAGGGAGATGTTACATTTATTGGGCAATCTTTCACTTTTGCGCAGAAGCTGGGGTAAGGTCCACGGATCAACATCCCACCAGGGAACAAATCCGGGACCTTGGGTACGTAATTTCATCCCCCTTACGGATACGATCCGTAAGGGGAGATGAAACTTTAACTTTTTAAACTTTTAACTTTTTTTTTTTTTTACTTTTTAACTTTATATGATCACCGTTATCCCAGTCATATCTCCCTGCACTCGGCTATCTGTGACAGCCGGGTGCAGGGAGATTTTTAATTTGCCGGGCTCGCCGGCTTCTGCGCATGCGCGCCACATTATTTAGATCCCACATTTTCAGGAATTAATGCAATTTAGATTAAAAAAAAAAAAAAAGTGTTCGGGTAATGTGCTATTCTAAAATTTTTTCCCCCAAAATCATTTTCATGTGCACTGACACCCCAAAATGGATACCCCTGTTTGTATTGTTTTCAGAAATGTACCCATTGTGGCCCTAATGTTATGTTAGTATGCACAGCATACTATTGTCCAAATTCGACGTACGTGTACACACGCGTACGTACATACACACGCGTACGTACACACGCGTACGTACATACACACGCGTACGTACACACGCGTACGTACATACATACACGTACGTACGCGTACATACATACACGCACGTACATACATAAACACATGTACATACGTACATACATACACGCACGTACATACACGCACGTACATACATACACGCACGTACATACATACACGCACGTACACACATACACGCACGTACGTACATACATACACGCACGTACGTACATACATACATACATGCACGCACGTACGTACATACATACACGCACGCACGTACTTACATACATACACGCACGTACGTACATACATTGTGCATTTCGATCGCACAAAAAAATACGCAGCATACTATATTTTCTCGCACATTCTCATAGGGAAAGAACGCATATTATACTAATTGTCTATTTCACTAGCTGAGATAATCGTTGCGTGTTATTTCTTTGTCTGTGCAAATATGCGTAAGCTCGTCGGAATCCAGCCTAAATGTAAAAATATATCTTTATAAGGCCATTTTCACACTGTTTTTCCTCTCACTACGGTTCCATGTGTTTTTGGCGCTGCACTCCCATGTGTATCCAACATGTCCAACATGTCGGGGCTTCCTCTATATCAGTGATGGCGAACCTTTTAGAGACTGGGTACCCAAACTGCAACACAAAACCCACTTATTTATCGCAAAGTGCCAACGTGTCAGGGGCGGGGCTGATCAGGACGTATGATTTTACCCCGTCGTTCTAAAAAGGATAGGGCCTCTTTAACCCTCTGCAATCCAATTTTGGATTCGGGGTTGCCTAGGGGCTTTTCTTTTTCTGCCTTATACTATGGCGCCTTCTGCTGGCTAAAGTTAGGGCTCCTTACCACGGAGGGATTTCCGCTGCGTAATACGCTGCATTGCCCGCAGCTATTAGGTTCTATTGAACCTAATAGCTCAATGCTCACGGTGCGGAATTCCATCGCGGAATTCCGCACTGTGAAATCACCCGACCTCACCCGCGGTATGCTTTATTTGCCGCGGGTGTACGCGTGGCCGGCCTCCATTCTAGTCAATGGAAGCCGTCCGTCACGCTATCTTCCGCTGTAGCACAGCGGAAGATAGAGTAAAAAACGCTTCCCCGCCCACCGCCAGCCGCGTCATATGACCCAGTAGATTTTGGTAGGCCGCTGTCTCCCCCTTGTGTGCTGCATTAAAAATGCACTCAGCTAAAAATAAAAAAAGGTCCAGTTCTGTGGCTTCTCGGAGGAGATAGGGGTTCCCCCACCTCCCGTCTCCAAGCTGCAGTGGAGACTGACTAACATGGCTGCCGGTATTTATACTTCTAAATTGATGACATCACAATGCAGTGACATCAGCCTGCCAGACACCTGGCTCATTTGCATACAGTGTGTTGCAATAATAAAGTAATACAGTAACAAATATAAGTAAGGTAAAGGTATTGGGGCACAATCATTTGGCATAGTTTTGGCGCAGAGATTAGCGGTAGCTTGTGTGCTTGTCAAGAATCTGGCACTAGTTTTTGCTTAATGTTAAATATTCTTTAGGACTCCTTCACACGGGCGCAGCAATCTACAGCCGCAGTGAGACTGAAAAAAAACAAAAAAAACGCGTAATCATGCTATACTTCCGCCATGTATCACGTGATGCATGGCTTCAATTGACTGCAATGGACGCCGGCTGCGCGTTTTCCCGTGGCAATTAGAACATGGCACGATTTCTTTCATGATGTGTGAACATTTAAAGGCAGTAAGCTATTATTAGGTTCATGAAACGCGGCAGAAATCCATCCGTGGGCATTAGCCCTAAGTCAGTAGATCATGCCTTGACTCCTCTTTTAGCTCCATTGACTGACTTGCCAAAATATATATTCACCTCAATTCACAGCGCATCTATGCTACAAAATCAGCGTGTATACCAGAACTATCCCCCAAACTATAAAGCTAACGTCACACGGACGAGTGCGATATCGGGCCGTGAATCACTCCCTCGCCAACATGCAATTTCCCCGCGGATGTGAGGCATTTTTATCTCAAAACCGCCTCGCATCACTTCGGGTAAGTAGCCGTGCCGGAGGATAGCTAGGAAAGCTGCAAAACGAATTTCCATACATGAATTAGCCCTATTAACGCGTTTCCTGCGCTAGATGAGAATCACACACACACACCGCTTTTTATTGCGGTATACTGTTTCTATTGATTTGAATGCGATTACTCAGACGTGAGCTCGGAAGCGGTGATTTTTAAGCGCTATCTGTCCTGTATTTGCGTTTTCTAACGCACCTCCCCACCCATCACAATTGTGGGGTGCATTAAAACCGCTTTACCATGCGTTCAAAAGTGCTGCTCAAAATTGAGGTAAAAAACCCACGATTTTAAGCTGTGTTTTCTGAACGCACGTCTTAGAGCAGCCTTAGGCCCCGTGCACACGGGCGGAAATTCCGCTGCCGGATTTCCTGCAGAATTTCCACCCATGGAAGCAGAAAAGAGAACGCAGCAGGTTCTATTTTACCGCGGATATCCGCAGCATAGAGCCTATTGTGCTCCGTGGTCGCGGATATACCCGCAGCCTATACGCAACTATATTGTAAAGAGAATTCTGAAGGCACCCATTGAAACAAATATGTTTGTGTGAAGCGGCCCTGTGGTGCAAATATAATTGGCTATTTGTAGCCCTCCATTTTGTCTTTCATTCCCCATTTTGTATCTTACATACGAATAGCTATGAACATTCATGTGGACTTCAAACCTGTTTGGTGTAGGAAGCTTTGATGTAACTGTGAAATGTGTATGTGACTTGTTAGTTCTTTGTATAAGATAGAGGTCTAACATATGTATATTGGTCTTACTTATACAGAACAATGCTACCTGCTTTTACTACAATTCCATTTGTATAGGTTTGTTTGAGCCCTGTCCATATACATTGTATGGCCAGGAATCTGTTGAGTCTTGTTAATCCTGTGATACCATCATCATTGTCTAGGGAATTGAGTTGTTGATTCTGAACCTTTGATCAATGAAACTGGCTCCTTCAGATGGTGGGGGGTCTCAGACTGATAACATCTTGGTTTGCAAAGCTTGGAGAATATGGCCTATGACTCAGCAAGTTATACTAGTATAAAGGACAGGAGAGGAACTAAGAAGTAGAAGCTGTTGGAATCTAGGAGGAGAAGCTCTTGGAATTTTTGATGGAAGGATGAGAAGCTTTGAGTAGTAGATGAGTATGTCATCTGCTGAACCCCTAGAAGTGAGGGAACCTCTGATGATGGTAATATGTGATCTGTAATCTTTTAGGTAATAATGTAACTTGCTATCTTTATACTTTCTGATGTAACATCTGCAACCTTTATGTTTTGTACATAGCTATTATCATTTGTATATAGATATTATCCTTTGTATATTAGATCCGATAGTTTACAAACGTAGGACAATTATTCACCACTATGCTCAATTATCATTTTATTTTAATAAATTCTTATTGTTAAACCTTTTATAGTGTCTAACTCTCTTTAAAGCGTAATTTGAACTAAGTCTTGCTCCTTGCAGCAATACATAAATGGCGCTGTGAACAGGATTACGCAGAGAGTAATATACTAGTTTGTTTTAAAGGAAAATTTTGATAAACTGATAGTTGAAGAATTTCTTGTGATAATCTGGCATAGTGTGAAAATGTCAGTGTTTAAGAAAATCCGCAATAGTACAAAAATGTCGGTAGCTAAGAACAAAGAAGTGTCTGATGAATTGTCAGTTATCCCAGGGTGGAATAAAGCACCCTATAGTGTATTGGCCGCTGAGTGGTCGCAGTGTGGTGGATTATGTGAGCCCTGGGATGATGTGTTGGAGGGTGGAGAGCCCGTGGATGTTGTGAGATGTTTGCAGAAAGTAAAGGTAGAAAAAGGCAAAGAATTTGCTTCTGTGTGTCGGAGAGGATGGATATTGCTGAGTGCATATCGGAAGATGCACAATAAATATCAGAGTGCGTTACAGGAAGTGCAGCAACTGGAAAAGGAGATGTGTGATGTGCGTAGCTCTCTGGTGATGGCCCAATGTCAGAACAGCTTGCTTATGGATAAAGCAGATCAGTACAGTACAGTAGCAGAAAAGGCAGTTGTCAGGGTCGCCCAATACAAATACCGCAAACGCAGAGGGAGAGTAAATAAGAAAAAGGTTCATACTGTAGTGGCTAAAGCGGGAGTTGATTGGGACCCTAATAAGTGGGATGGAGATATCTGGGACTCTTCCTCAGATGAATCTGAGCATTTCTCAGATTCTGCTGAGGAAGTTGGACATTTTAATGAGTGTAGAAAAATTGATCCACCTCCTGTAAAAGCAAATCCCATCATGAAGTGCAGAACAGTGAGCACTCCAAAAGGACCAGTGAAGAAAGATGTAGTGGAGTTTTCACAGCAGGAATTAAGTGACATTCATGAAAGATTTGCACAGAAACCAGATGAACCATTGATAACCTGGATAGTGAGATTGTTTGATGGCGGAGCGGATAGTATATGTGTAGATGGTAAAGATGCACCCAAATTTGTTAACTTATCAACTGATCCAGTGGTAGCGGAAGCATTCAGGACTTTACAGGTCCAGCAGGGCCGATCCACTCTACTAGATGTGGTGGCGACGGCTATAAGATCTAAATATCCTACTGATTCTGGTTGGCCGCACACAGAGAAGCCTTGGTATACTTTATCTGATTGTATGCAGAGAATTAAGGAAGAAATGATGAAACATGCAATTGTCATGAATGAGCAAAATGATCTGATGAGAAGAGTGTTGACTACATGTGTTAGGAATAAGATGATCAAAACCGCTCCCCCTGCATATAAAGAAGTAATCATGCCTGTACTGATAAATCAGACTGGTCATCCGGTGGCTGAGGTTCTGGAAGCGGTAAGGCAGTTGGGAGATTTGGGAAACTTGGGTCCGTTCCTTAATGAGGACGAATCACAGCAAGATCAAAATCCAAATTGTACTAGAAGAACTAAGGTGAATCAAAGTGGAGTAAACAGGAGAGATATGTTTATAGCTTTATTGAAAGCTGGGGTCCCATGGGAGAAAATAGATGGGATCCATACAGATGAGATGTGGAAACTGTATAAGAAAAGGGGATTATATGACCCCGGGGGAGAATTGGGGAAAAACGTACCTGATAGAACTCCAAATGCTCCAATGTGGAATTATAATAATTATAATCTTTTGTTTAATGTGCTTTTTGTCTCACTGTACTTTTATTTTTCCCTTTCTTCAAGATAACAGGCGATGAGAGATATTCCGGCAAGGACTTACTGGCTGAGATCTTTGGCTTTGAAAAATAAATGTTTTTCCTTTTTCTAATATGTTTTGTTTTACAGGGTAGACTTCAAGACTGTTTGTTTGGGGGATGGGATGCTAGCAACCCATTTGTTTGTTTCTAGGGATAACCTTGGTCATTCATTGACATCTGATATTGCCTTACAATAGATTTGCTAGTTTTTGCTTTTGTAAAAAAAAAAAAAAAAAGGCCTAAATTCAAAGAAGGTTTTTTGTTTATTTTTGGGAGCTCCAGTGCATATGGAGTTCAGAAGAACTCATGTGTATTGAAAACACGGACAATGTTTTTATTCTGCACATTAGCTGCAGGAAAACCCTTGTTCAATGTCTAATGTTTGTCTGTGGTCTGTCTACATGTTAATTGTTTGTATATGTTCAATGTTTGTGGATCCTGGTAACAGGTTTCTGAGAAAATGCAGAGTGTAATACAAAGGTATGCAAATGTATGGTTCCTTGTATTTAGGTAGGAGACTTCTCTGCATATTGAATGAATGGATTGAAGGCAGGGATAGTGTGAATGTGAGATACACATAATTGATGACTGTGTGCTGGGATATTACTATGTACAAATTCATTTACATGAGTTGGACTAATACAATATCTATTTGGGTTTTGTTATGTGGGAAACTAGTAAAATTATGTGAATATATTGCATAATAATGTACTTGTGAAAAAGTGTGTTGTGACAAATCTAGGAATGGGATGTAGTAAATATGTAACTACCAATGAAGAGGATCATGACAAATCTAGGAATATTGCGTTATAAAATTTGCTTAACGTGGTTCGCAGCGTTTGATAACGTGAAAAATAAGTAATTGTACTGATGATGATATTGATCAATCTAAGATTATTGTATTGTAAACTTGATTGATTTGCAATGTTTGATATATTGTTTGTTTACATAGTAAGAATTCTTGAGTTATATGTCTACTGTATGTAGAAGGTATTTGTGCCGTAATGTAGGAAGATTAGGAATATTAAAAATATTCATTTGCTACAGCAGAAAACTTATCAAGTCTCTGTGGGCAGAGATTGTTGGATGGATAAATTTGAACTACAGATTTTTGTTTTGAAGGGGTGAAGAAAAGCACACAAGACCCCAGATTGTGATTTTGTTTTTGTTTTGTTTGATTTGCCATGGACTGAATTATTTTGGATCAAGTTTATTTGGGACTGAGAAAATTTATGAACTGATTTATTTCCACCAGGACATTGGAACTTTCTAAGTGTGATTTGAAATTTCATCTTCTCTAAGTGCATGCTGCACCTATCCACACGCTATGACTATTCAACTGAGCCTGAAGAACTGACAAGTGTGCCTGACTGCTGCTAAATTGCCACTGGGGTGATCCTCATACTCTGCACAATAACCGCCAGCAGATGACGTCAAAGGAGGGTGAAGCATCACCGCTCCTCCCTGAAGGCCTTGGGCAACAAAATGCTGTACAGAGGCAGCTGCTACATTGAAATAAAGGGGCTCTATAGTCAGCTGTGGATACTTCTGGATATGGAGAATGGAGAAGATTGTTTGATACCAATATAATGGGCGGGGACAGATTCCTACTTAGGGTCTGTTCTTTGGCTAACCAGGGAAAGCAGTGAGGGCACAATAATCCCCCTGCTTCCCTGCATCGGAGATCCTATAGGTTTAGGATCTAAAGAAGATCAAGAGAAGAATAAACTATTTTATAGGAAGAGACATTTGTATTCAACATCTAACGGTTCTTGAATTTTTTGTTTTCGTTATTTTCTCGAGCCCAGATTTGACAAGATTGGTTTTATGTTGATAGCAAATGGATATATATAGGGAACAGGTATTTGGTTGTTTATGTAATATATTTCAGAAGTTGATTAATAGAACTTGAAGATCAAACCATGATATGTCAAAGTACATATTCCAACCCTAAATTGTATGCTAATTTTATGTATCTTGATGAAATAGTTGTATGATGGCTACAAATAGCCAAAGGGTGGATTGTGGTGCAAATATAATTGGCTATTTGTAGCCCTCCATTTTGTCTTTCATTCCCCATTTTGTATCTTACATACGAATAGCTATGAACATTCATGTGGACTTCAAACCTGTTTGGTGTAGGAAGCTTTGATGTAACTGTGAAATGTGTATGTGACTTGTTAGTTCTTTGTATAAGATAGAGGTCTAACATATGTATATTGGTCTTACTTATACAGAACAATGCTACCTGCTTTTACTACAATTCCATTTGTATAGGTTTGTTTGAGCCCTGTCCATATACATTGTATGGCCAGGAATCTGTTGAGTCTTGTTAATCCTGTGATACCATCATCATTGTCTAGGGAATTGAGTTGTTGATTCTGAACCTTTGATCAATGAAACTGGCTCCTTCAGATGGTGGGGGGTCTCAGACTGATAACATCTTGGTTTGCAAAGCTTGGAGAATATGGCCTATGACTCAGCAAGTTATACTAGTATAAAGGACAGGAGAGGAACTAAGAAGTAGAAGCTGTTGGAATCTAGGAGGAGAAGCTCTTGGAATTTTTGATGGAAGGATGAGAAGCTTTGAGTAGTAGATGAGTATGTCATCTGCTGAACCCCTAGAAGTGAGGGAACCTCTGATGATGGTAATATGTGATCTGTAATCTTTTAGGTAATAATGTAACTTGCTATCTTTATACTTTCTGATGTAACATCTGCAACCTTTATGTTTTGTACATAGCTATTATCATTTGTATATAGATATTATCCTTTGTATATTAGATCCGATAGTTTACAAACGTAGGACAATTATTCACCACTATGCTCAATTATCATTTTATTTTAATAAATTCTTATTGTTAAACCTTTTATAGTGTCTAACTCTCTTTAAAGCGTAATTTGAACTAAGTCTTGCTCCTTGCAGCAATACAGGCCCTTACTGTACTTTTGTTAGCATGAATCAAGCACATTTGCAAGCGCAAAAAAACACGCAACCATGCCGCCATTTATTGAAATAGGCAATTAGTGTAATTAGAATAATACATGTTCTTCCCCTGCAGAAATGCACGAGAAAATAAAGGGGACTGCTTTTTTTTTGGACAAAATGCGCATGCAAAATACACTTATGTGAAGGAACTCGCTGCAATCAGCGGGTTCTACTGACGTGTATTTAGCATGTATATTTTTCATGCGTAATATGCTACGCAAATACATCTGTGTGAATCTGGCCGAAGAGCCCACGGTGGTATGCGTAAAACGCTGCGTCTCTGCGGTGAGAACACAATCGTGGACATGAGCCCTAAGGCTGGAGCTCTATGGAGTCTTTCGCCATGACATGGGTCATGTGACCAAAGATCGCTGTGCAGCCCTGTGAACTTGCATTCTCAAATATATCAATGGGGTCGCGCAAGTTCCCACAACCTATAGAGTGCTAAAACCTCACCGAGGTTGGATTTTTGCAATATATTGGTCGCAGCTACTTGTGAGTTGTATCGCAACTACATTGTCTTCAGTAAGGCCAGCTGCACACAACCGCTTCACATTCCGATTGCGGGATACCACAGCAGAATCTGGCCGTTACCCCAGCCGGCGACCCTGCGTTCCTGCAGATTCTGTAATGCAGATGACCGCGAGTGTAAAGGAAGTAGCAGTAGTATGTATCTTTCAATGCATGTGATTTGCTGCAGATCCTCCGTGTGGACGACGACTGCGGATTGAACAATAGGAAACCGGTGGTGTGAAGCCGGCCCGAGAGTGTGAGGTCGCAGGGCTATACAGCGATCTTGGTCACGTAGCACTAGTCTCATTGCATGACTACGACTCCGCCGTTCATGGGAGCTCAGTGCTTGACATGACAACTCCCTGCTGTTGGCGCGACCACCAGTCACCCTTAAAAGTCAACAGAAAGTTAAAAAATGGTAAAATGTAATCTTCGCTCATATTCGTGAGGGGAGATGCAATTACATACCTAAGGCCCCCGGATTTACCCTTGGACCGTGGACGTTTTTTATGATATTTTTTGGGGGGGGGGAATTGAATGACCCAAAAAGTACAATTCTGACATTTTGGCTTTTTTTCTGACAACATAAATGATGCAGATTTTTTGAGAGTGAGGGTGCTAGCAGGGCAGTCTCATACTTAGCTAGTCTGGAAGCTGAAAGATGTTTAGTTTGTACTCTATGCAGTATTTTATGACCCCTTGAGGAAGCATGATATTAAGGGGCCCCACATCATTTCTGGTACCTGTACGAAAACATACTGCAAACAGGAGAGGAAATATTGTTATTACAATCTGCAACCATAACAACTGCACAAATGATGGTTAACTACTGGTTTACTAAGGGACTAGTATCCCTAATACCATTCGGGATATACTCAATTACTGGCATCAAAAATGTACTTATTTTTCAAATGTAACTATTTTCATGTAAAATACTGTTGTTAATTGAAAATGAGATACACTCTAAAATAGAACTTTTGCTATTTATTTGACTAAAGTACCTATCAGGTGTCTCAAGTACACAATTATCTCATTTTAGTATCTTAATTCAATAATATTCAAAATAAATACAACTCAATAATTTTAAATTCTCCACATACTCCAAGAACCTATATATATATATATATATATATATATATATATATATATATATATATATATATACTGTGGCAATCTTGGACTATTATCTCACACAACTACCCTCAGGAATAAAATTAGATGCCCCTCCTTTGGTCACCTACATTTGTTCAAGTGAGAGACTTAACATGGAGTCTAAGAGTGACCTTCCCTCTATACATTACCACAATATACATATATACCACCATCCACTTAAATGGAGACACACTTCTCTCTTAGGCTGGTCTGTGTTGAGGGTGGAGCAAGACCTCTTCCTATTGTTCTTCCCTCCCATCTCCTTACATCACTTAGCTCCACCCCCTGTGGCCAGGCTCAGCGTTTGGTCTTTCTTGCCTCATTTCATTTCTAGCCACCGGACAGTATACACCATATAACACAATCTAACTCTCATACGGGCCCTTCATTTATACACACAAATTCACACTCACTGGGGTTTTAATTCACTCATACACAGACTGATAAGTATCTCATGTGAAGTAGAAACTGGGATTGTATTTACTGTTCATAGGACTTCCCATATTGAACAAAGTATATATATAAGAAAACTCTTATGTACCGCGGTTTTTACATATTTTGTTCAGAATAGGCTATCCAATGACAAACACAATACAACTTATGCCCATTTCCACCCACATGCTTATATTCACCACTCCAGATAGCAGCCATTATCACCGTTCATTGTTAAACCTTCTACCTTTCTCTAACTCATTGACTTGCTTTTTCCTTCAACCATTTTTGTGTGTCCAGTTATGTTTACAAACATCATCTCATTGAATTTGCTTGCGAGTCATACTTCGATTTTTCCCACACCTCACGACACAGGTCTGGCTTATCTTATTAATAAGCACTTACAATTTCACCCCTGCCCATCTTGTCGTAATTGGAAAAATCCTTAATTAATTGAGATTCTCTACTCCTGCACCTCATGGCACAGATCTGTATTTTTGGCACCACATTGTGGAACCTCAACAGTCCGTTTGGCCTGCCATAATCGGAGCAGAATCTCTGGCTAGCCCAATTCTCTACTCCAAGCCCAAATTCCCTTGAGTTGAGGTATGCAGACATGGCAAATGCAAGCACTCCATGTGCACCCCTCCCCCCACATAACAATGGAAACTCACCGCATGGACACTCTCAGCAACTTTACTCACTACTATAACCTTCAGCTAAAATTGCTTATATCAACTTTCCTTTTTGCTTTCTTTTAACAAGTTATACTACACATTCTTTGTTCCTTATTAACCTGCACAGTCTGTTCACACCATTCACTACTACAGAGAATATAAAACCCCATAGCTCACACCTTCTTACACTCAGGACATTACTTCACAGAGAACATTAAAACCACACAGTATATCTACTTGATTGTTCTTTTGATACAGACTTATCATATTTCAACTCACCCGGCCCGGGGCGGATCATAGCAGAGAGGGAGAGATGGTACAGGTATAAGAATAGCTTATTACCTTGTTTGAGCTCATTATCTGTCCGTCTCTGCTTCGAAGTCCCCTTGTGTCCGGATAACGATGAAATATCTTCATATCTCTGTATCTTCAGTATCCCAGCGGTGCCTCCAAATTTGTTAGCGCAAAATTCACTATTATAGATATACCGTGTGTTCCAAATTAAATAATATGTGTACAGGCCTGGAGAGCCTTTCAAAGATCACAAGCCTACATCATGTGTTCCCAAAAGAGTCTCTGTCTTTATTCAGCGCGCGTAAACTTAAAATAAGTTTAACACAGGAAATGAAGTAATTTAGGAATACAGTTACAGTATATAGCGAGCCGATTGGTCGTTCTCAGAGGGAGGTATTTGTGAGGTAGCTTGTGATGTCATCCATCTGGGAGGAACTTCAGTGAGCACGCTCAGTTCATTCTTGAATTTAGCTTCATGAGAGAAACATCCTGTTTCTCCTCTCTGTTTGCCAAGGACAGACATTCCTATGCCATGTGCTTTCAATTGGACCGCCCCCACCATCTGAAGTAGCCAGTTTCTTTGATCAAAGGTTCAGAATCAACAACTCAATTCCCTAGACAATGCTGATGGTATCACAGGATTAACAAGACTCAACAGATTCATGGCCATACAATGTATATGGACAGAGCTCAAACAAACCTATACAAATGGAATTGTAGTAAAAGCAGGTAGCATTGTTCTGTATAAGTAAGACCAATATACATATGTTAGACCTCTATCTTATACAAAGAACTAACAAGTCGCATACACATTTCACAGTTACATCAAAGCTTCCTACACCAAACAGGTTTGAAGTCCACATGAATGTTCATAGCTATTCGTATGTAAAATACAGAATGGAGAATAAAGGAAAATACAAAATGGAGGATGAAGGACAAAATGGAGGGCTACAAATAGCCAATTATATTTGCACCACAATCCACTCTTTGGCTATTTGTAGCCATCATATCACTATTTCATAATGTGATCAAGAAACATAAAATAAACATACAATTTAGGGCTGGAATATGCATTTTGACATATCATGGTTTGATCTTCAAGTTCTATTAATGAACAATTAGCAGCTTCCAAATGTTTCCTTCAAATGTTCCATATTTTATATTCGTTTATTACGTCAAATATTAAAACATGCATATATATATATATACATCAGACAATAATATCATGGAACTTTTCATTCCGCTCACAATTCCCTGCTTTGTTGTGTGTATTTTCATTCTTCTGGATAGTTTTTCCTTCCTATTTGTGTTCTCGGGCCTTTCCCTACCACCTACAGGGAACCCTAGCTGTCACCTTCGCCATGAGGCTGCCTCCCGCAAGGGTGACACCACACGCCTGGGCCCTTTCCCTGTCTCCTGCCTTATCCCTTCCTACTGCTGGGTGATATCCAGGATAAGGAAAATACCTCACAACACGTTACAGTTTCCCAACGGTATTCTAGGTAGATGGCTCCTGAAAGATTGATCTTTATTTCACGTTTTCTGCATAAGCCACCTTGTTCATAGTTTAGATGACATACAACATGTTGAATGTGACTGGCTTACCAAGGTGTGATTTCAGGTTGCATTGTTTGTTACATGTTAACATTTGTCTGATTACACAATATGGCTGAATCATTGGTAGATTTACTGCTACCTTATTGTATCTGTTGACATTTTTCCGATCTTTGACACATTACCAGGGGCGTAACTATAGAGTATACAGAGGATGTGGTTGCACCCGGGCCCAGGAGCCTTTTGGGGGCCCATAAGGCCTCTCTTCTTCATATAGGGAACCCAGTACTATGAGTAAAGCATTATAGTTCAGGGTCCGGTTCCAAGTTTTTTTTTTTCGGGACCCGGGAGCTTCAAGTTACTCCTCTACACATTACATATGAAGCAATATAACCCTCTTCATAGGATGTACGTCTTCTGTTACCCTTATGAGGAAGAAGAGAAACGACAGCCCAATGACCGCAAGGGTCCTGCATATAACAAAGGATATGGGCCACATTTGTCTCCTCCCTTGATCATCTTTATTCAATGTCTGACATGATCCCAAATTAGCTTTTCTTGAGGTTTCACTGTGATCGTAGTGGTTAACAGTACTTGAAAGGATTCTTTGCTTCTTGATCTGGAAACACGGAGAATACACATTTATGAGTGACAGATGATATAACTCCTGATGTTAGGCACTCACATGGGAGGTGAGGTCCTCCTTTTTGGCCTGTAATAAGAATAGGCCTATTACAGGAGCCCTACGCAACAAAACGTTTATAAGGACTCAACTTAAGTTTTACAATCAGGCGTGGTTCTAACCAAGTAGATGACTAATAAAATGTTTACCTTTATTATTTATTATTACTTCTGGTGTACCCAAATATTCAAAATTACTTTCATAATACATATTCTTAGGTCGTATTTTTGGCGTGTTAAAAAAATTATTTTTATTTATTTATTTATTTCTCAAGCCACGCCTCCAAATAACATGAAAAGAGGTCTATGCAAACCAACAACTCCAAACACCTACCTGTGGTAGCTGTATGCTATCATCCTGCAGTCACTGATACAGATAGTCTGGCTCGCACCGAGGAGGTACCTTGACCAATTGGCCTGGATTGTAACGGGCGCATATCATGCATCCCTGTACAAACCCTATTGCAGCAGTGTTGAACCCTGGGGTAAGCCAAGCAGAAGACACCATACCACACATTACCTCCTTGGATGAATGGGTTAGCTCAGGGATCAGGTGTGACATCATGGAGTACAGCGTGCAGGGGAGGCACAGGCATTTACCTTTCTACCAGACCCCAGTAGCATTCCGCTCGCTTTTCCACTCCTCCTTTTTCTTCTTTTGAGGCCTGTTCCTGTAATTCAAGCAACAGAGAAATATCTACACCTGTTTCAGGTGCAAGCAGGTTACCAGCCGTTACCTCATTCAAGGGAAGTCAGGCTGCTGCGGTGCCTGCTCTCTGGTTCCTTCCAGCCTCAGTAGTTGTCTCTTTGGCATAAGCCTGGACTCTGATGATAAGTCACCTGTGCGGAAAGAGCTAAAAACTTGTAGAACAAAGACACTTCTTCTGCATTCTGGATTGGCTTACTCAAGGACCCCATGAAACTTCCACTGTGCCACATAGATGTGAAATCGTGTACGATTCCAAATGTGTACCTTAAGTCGGTGCAGACACAAACAGTCTTACCTGCAGCCAGCTTACATATTTCAGTGAGCGCCCTCACCTCTATTTCCTGAGTAACTGAGTGTCTCAGGAGGGAAAGAGTGGTTTTTGTACAATTACCTCTTTCTGTCGGTTACCATTGCATAGCCTGTTTTGCTTGTCCATTTCCACAATATTTGGAACCATCTATGGGTAAAACTCAAGATTTACATTAATCATGGCAATTACAACATTATTGTTAGGACACCCAGTTTTCTGTTTTCATTAATCTTCAGACAATTGTACAATCATGTGCTTGCTATTTAATGTCATGGTCTGCACCTGCTGCCCCTTCCTCTCAACCTTCTGAATTCAGTAAAAGATATGAAACAGCATTTGGAACTATACCCCTCTTGATTGCGATATGTGAGGGTGCTAGCAGGGCAGTCTCATACTTAGCTAGTCTGGAAGCTGAAAGATGTTTAGTTTGTACTCTATGCAGTATTTTATGACCCCTTGAGGAAGCATGATATTAAGGGGCCCCACATCATTTCTGGTACCTGTACGAAAACATACTGCAAACAGGAGAGGAAATATTGTTATTACAATCTGCAACCATAACAACTGCACAAATGATGGTTAACTACTGGTTTACTAAGGGACTAGTATCCCTAATACCATTCGGGATATACTCAATTACTGGCATCAAAAATGTACTTATTTTTCAAATGTAACTATTTTCATGTAAAATACTGTTGTTAATTGAAAATGAGATACACTCTAAAATAGAACTTTTGCTATTTATTTGACTAAAGTACCTATCAGGTGTCTCAAGTACACAATTATCTCATTTTAGTATCTTAATTCAATAATATTCAAAATAAATACAACTCAATAATTTTAAATTCTCCACATACTCCAAGAACCTATATATATATATATATATATATATATATATATATATATATATATATATATATATATATATATATATATATATATATACTGTGGCAATCTTGGACTATTATCTCACACAACTACCCTCAGGAATAAAATTAGATGCCCCTCCTTTGGTCACCTACATTTGTTCAAGTGAGAGACTTAACATGGAGTCTAAGAGTGACCTTCCCTCTATACATTACCACAATATACATATATACCACCATCCACTTAAATGGAGACACACTTCTCTCTTAGGCTGGTCTGTGTTGAGGGTGGAGCAAGACCTCTTCCTATTGTTCTTCCCTCCCATCTCCTTACATCACTTAGCTCCACCCCCTGTGGCCTGGCTCAGCGTTTGGTCTTTCTTGCCTCATTTCATTTCTAGCCACCGGACAGTATACACCATATAACACAATCTAACTCTCATACGGGCCCTTCATTTATACACACAAATTCACACTCACTGGGGTTTTAATTCACTCATACACAGACTGATAAGTATCTCATGTGAAGTAGAAACTGGGATTGTATTTACTGTTCATAGGACTTCCCATATTGAACAAAGTATATATATAAGAAAACTCTTATGTACCGCGGTTTTTACATATTTTGTTCAGAATAGGCTATCCAATGACAAACACAATACAACTTATGCCCATTTCCACCCGCATGCTTATATTCACCACTCCAGATAGCAGCCATTATCACCGTTCATTGTTAAACCTTCTACCTTTCTCTAACTCATTGACTTGCTTTTTCCTTCAACCATTTTTGTGTGTCCAGTTATGTTTACAAACATCATCTCATTGAATTTGCTTGCGAGTCATACTTCGATTTTTCCCACACCTCACGACACAGGTCTGGCTTATCTTATTAATAAGCACTTACAATTTCACCCCTGCCCATCTTGTCGTAATTGGAAAAATCCTTAATTAATTGAGATTCTCTACTCCTGCACCTCATGGCACAGATCTGTATTTTTGGCACCACATTGTGGAACCTCAACAGTCCGTTTGGCCTGCCATAATCGGAGCAGAATCTCTGGCTAGCCCAATTCTCTACTCCAAGCCCAAATTCCCTTGAGTTGAGGTATGCAGACATGGCAAATGCAAGCACTCCATGTGCACCCCTCCCCCCACATAACAATGGAAACTCACCGCATGGACACTCTCAGCAACTTTACTCACTACTATAACCTTCAGCTAAAATTGCTTATATCAACTTTCCTTTTTGCTTTCTTTTAACAAGTTATACTACACATTCTTTGTTCCTTATTAACCTGCACAGTCTGTTCACACCATTCACTACTACAGAGAATATAAAACCCCATAGCTCACACCTTCTTACACTCAGGACATTACTTCACAGAGAACATTAAAACCACACAGTATATCTACTTGATTGTTCTTTTGATACAGACTTATCATATTTCAACTCACCCGGCCCGGGGCGGATCATAGCAGAGAGGGAGAGATGGTACAGGTATAAGAATAGCTTATTACCTTGTTTGAGCTCATTATCTGTCCGTCTCTGCTTCGAAGTCCCCTTGTGTCCGGATAACGATGAAATATCTTCATATCTCTGTATCTTCAGTATCCCAGCGGTGCCTCCAAATTTGTTAGCGCAAAATTCACTATTATAGATATACCGTGTGTTCCAAATTAAATAATATGTGTACAGGCCTGGAGAGCCTTTCAAAGATCACAAGCCTACATCATGTGTTCCCAAAAGAGTCTCTGTCTTTATTCAGCGCGCGTAAACTTAAAATAAGTTTAACACAGGAAATGAAGTAATTTAGGAATACAGTTACAGTATATAGCGAGCCGATTGGTCGTTCTCAGAGGGAGGTATTTGTGAGGTAGCTTGTGATGTCATCCATCTGGGAGGAACTTCAGTGAGCACGCTCAGTTCATTCTTGAATTTAGCTTCATGAGAGAAACATCCTGTTTCTCCTCTCTGTTTGCCAAGGACAGACATTCCTATGCCATGTGCTTTCAATTGGACCGCCCCCACCATCTGAAGTAGCCAGTTTCTTTGATCAAAGGTTCAGAATCAACAACTCAATTCCCTAGACAATGCTGATGGTATCACAGGATTAACAAGACTCAACAGATTCATGGCCATACAATGTATATGGACAGAGCTCAAACAAACCTATACAAATGGAATTGTAGTAAAAGCAGGTAGCATTGTTCTGTATAAGTAAGACCAATATACATATGTTAGACCTCTATCTTATACAAAGAACTAACAAGTCGCATACACATTTCACAGTTACATCAAAGCTTCCTACACCAAACAGGTTTGAAGTCCACATGAATGTTCATAGCTATTCGTATGTAAAATGCAGAATGGAGAATAAAGGAAAATACAAAATGGAGGATGAAGGACAAAATGGAGGGCTACAAATAGCCAATTATATTTGCACCACAATCCACTCTTTGGCTATTTGTAGCCATCATATCACTATTTCATAATGTGATCAAGAAACATAAAATAAACATACAATTTAGGGCTGGAATATGCATTTTGACATATCATGGTTTGATCTTCAAGTTCTATTAATGAACAATTAGCAGCTTCCAAATGTTTCCTTCAAATGTTCCATATTTTATATTCGTTTATTACGTCAAATATTAAAACATGCATATATATATATATACATCAGACAATAATATCATGGAACTTTTCATTCCGCTCACAATTCCCTGCTTTGTTGTGTGTATTTTCATTCTTCTGGATAGTTTTTCCTTCCTATTTGTGTTCTCGGGCCTTTCCCTACCACCTACAGGGAACCCTAGCTGTCACCTTCGCCATGAGGCTGCCTCCCGCAAGGGTGACACCACACGCCTGGGCCCTTTCCCTGTCTCCTGCCTTATCCCTTCCTACTGCTGGGTGATATCCAGGATAAGGAAAATACCTCACAACACGTTACAGTTTCCCAACGGTATTCTAGGTAGATGGCTCCTGAAAGATTGATCTTTATTTCACGTTTTCTGCATAAGCCACCTTGTTCATAGTTTAGATGACATACAACATGTTGAATGTGACTGGCTTACCAAGGTGTGATTTCAGGTTGCATTGTTTGTTACATGTTAACATTTGTCTGATTACACAATATGGCTGAATCATTGGTAGATTTACTGCTACCTTATTGTATCTGTTGACATTTTTCCGATCTTTGACACATTACCAGGGGCGTAACTATAGAGTATACAGAGGATGTGGTTGCACCCGGGCCCAGGAGCCTTTTGGGGGCCCATAAGGCCTCTCTTCTTCATATAGGGAACCCAGTACTATGAGTAAAGCATTATAGTTCAGGGTCCGGTTCCAAGTTTTTTTTTTTCGGGACCCGGGAGCTTCAAGTTACTCCTCTACACATTACATATGAAGCAATATAACCCTCTTCATAGGATGTACGTCTTCTGTTACCCTTATGAGGAAGAAGAGAAACGACAGCCCAATGACCGCAAGGGTCCTGCATATAACAAAGGATATGGGCCACATTTGTCTCCTCCCTTGATCATCTTTATTCAATGTCTGACATGATCCCAAATTAGCTTTTCTTGAGGTTTCACTGTGATCGTAGTGGTTAACAGTACTTGAAAGGATTCTTTGCTTCTTGATCTGGAAACACGGAGAATACACATTTATGAGTGACAGATGATATAACTCCTGATGTTAGGCACTCACATGGGAGGTGAGGTCCTCCTTTTTGGCCTGTAATAAGAATAGGCCTATTACAGGAGCCCTACGCAACAAAACGTTTATAAGGACTCAACTTAAGTTTTACAATCAGGCGTGGTTCTAACCAAGTAGATGACTAATAAAATGTTTACCTTTATTATTTATTATTACTTCTGGTGTACCCAAATATTCAAAATTACTTTCATAATACATATTCTTAGGTCGTATTTTTGGCGTGTTAAAAAAATTATTTTTATTTATTTATTTATTTCTCAAGCCACGCCTCCAAATAACATGAAAAGAGGTCTATGCAAACCAACAACTCCAAACACCTACCTGTGGTAGCTGTATGCTATCATCCTGCAGTCACTGATACAGATAGTCTGGCTCGCACCGAGGAGGTACCTTGACCAATTGGCCTGGATTGTAACGGGCGCATATCATGCATCCCTGTACAAACCCTATTGCAGCAGTGTTGAACCCTGGGGTAAGCCAAGCAGAAGACACCATACCACACATTACCTCCTTGGATGAATGGGTTAGCTCAGGGATCAGGTGTGACATCATGGAGTACAGCGTGCAGGGGAGGCACAGGCATTTACCTTTCTACCAGACCCCAGTAGCATTCCGCTCGCTTTTCCACTCCTCCTTTTTCTTCTTTTGAGGCCTGTTCCTGTAATTCAAGCAACAGAGAAATATCTACACCTGTTTCAGGTGCAAGCAGGTTACCAGCCGTTACCTCATTCAAGGGAAGTCAGGCTGCTGCGGTGCCTGCTCTCTGGTTCCTTCCAGCCTCAGTAGTTGTCTCTTTGGCATAAGCCTGGACTCTGATGATAAGTCACCTGTGCGGAAAGAGCTAAAAACTTGTAGAACAAAGACACTTCTTCTGCATTCTGGATTGGCTTACTCAAGGACCCCATGAAACTTCCACTGTGCCACATAGATGTGAAATCGTGTACGATTCCAAATGTGTACCTTAAGTCGGTGCAGACACAAACAGTCTTACCTGCAGCCAGCTTACATATTTCAGTGAGCGCCCTCACCTCTATTTCCTGAGTAACTGAGTGTCTCAGGAGGGAAAGAGTGGTTTTTGTACAATTACCTCTTTCTGTCGGTTACCATTGCATAGCCTGTTTTGCTTGTCCATTTCCACAATATTTGGAACCATCTATGGGTAAAACTCAAGATTTACATTAATCATGGCAATTACAACATTATTGTTAGGACACCCAGTTTTCTGTTTTCATTAATCTTCAGACAATTGTACAATCATGTGCTTGCTATTTAATGTCATGGTCTGCACCTGCTGCCCCTTCCTCTCAACCTTCTGAATTCAGTAAAAGATATGAAACAGCATTTGGAACTATACCCCTCTTGATTGCGATATGTGAGGGTGCTAGCAGGGCAGTCTCATACTTAGCTAGTCTGGAAGCTGAAAGATGTTTAGTTTGTACTCTATGCAGTATTTTATGACCCCTTGAGGAAGCATGATATTAAGGGGCCCCACATCATTTCTGGTACCTGTACGAAAACATACTGCAAACAGGAGAGGAAATATTGTTATTACAATCTGCAACCATAACAACTGCACAAATGATGGTTAACTACTGGTTTACTAAGGGACTAGTATCCCTAATACCATTCGGGATATACTCAATTACTGGCATCAAAAATGTACTTATTTTTCAAATGTAACTATTTTCATGTAAAATACTGTTGTTAATTGAAAATGAGATACACTCTAAAATAGAACTTTTGCTATTTATTTGACTAAAGTACCTATCAGGTGTCTCAAGTACACAATTATCTCATTTTAGTATCTTAATTCAATAATATTCAAAATAAATACAACTCAATAATTTTAAATTCTCCACATACTCCAAGAACCTATATATATATATATATATATATATATATATATATATATACTGTGGCAATCTTGGACTATTATCTCACACAACTACCCTCAGGAATAAAATTAGATGCCCCTCCTTTGGTCACCTACATTTGTTCAAGTGAGAGACTTAACATGGAGTCTAAGAGTGACCTTCCCTCTATACATTACCACAATATACATATATACCACCATCCACTTAAATGGAGACACACTTCTCTCTTAGGCTGGTCTGTGTTGAGGGTGCAGCAAGACCTCTTCCTATTGTTCTTCCCTCCCATCTCCTTACATCACTTAGCTCCACCCCCTGTGGCCTGGCTCAGCGTTTGGTCTTTCTTGCCTCATTTCATTTCTAGCCACCGGACAGTATACACCATATAACACAATCTAACTCTCATACGGGCCCTTCATTTATACACACAAATTCACACTCACTGGGGTTTTAATTCACTCATACACAGACTGATAAGTATCTCATGTGAAGTAGAAACTGGGATTGTATTTACTGTTCATAGGACTTCCCATATTGAACAAAGTATATATATAAGAAAACTCTTATGTACCGCGGTTTTTACATATTTTGTTCAGAATAGGCTATCCAATGACAAACACAATACAACTTATGCCCATTTCCACCCGCATGCTTATATTCACCACTCCAGATAGCAGCCATTATCACCGTTCATTGTTAAACCTTCTACCTTTCTCTAACTCATTGACTTGCTTTTTCCTTCAACCATTTTTGTGTGTCCAGTTATGTTTACAAACATCATCTCATTGAATTTGCTTGCGAGTCATACTTCGATTTTTCCCACACCTCACGACACAGGTCTGGCTTATCTTATTAATAAGCACTTACAATTTCACCCCTGCCCATCTTGTCGTAATTGGAAAAATCCTTAATTAATTGAGATTCTCTACTCCTGCACCTCATGGCACAGATCTGTATTTTTGGCACCACATTGTGGAACCTCAACAGTCCGTTTGGCCTGCCATAATCGGAGCAGAATCTCTGGCTAGCCCAATTCTCTACTCCAAGCCCAAATTCCCTTGAGTTGAGGTATGCAGACATGGCAAATGCAAGCACTCCATGTGCACCCCTCCCCCCACATAACAATGGAAACTCACCGCATGGACACTCTCAGCAACTTTACTCACTACTATAACCTTCAGCTAAAATTGCTTATATCAACTTTCCTTTTTGCTTTCTTTTAACAAGTTATACTACACATTCTTTGTTCCTTATTAACCTGCACAGTCTGTTCACACCATTCACTACTACAGAGAATATAAAACCCCATAGCTCACACCTTCTTACACTCAGGACATTACTTCACAGAGAACATTAAAACCACACAGTATATCTACTTGATTGTTCTTTTGATACAGACTTATCATATTTCAACTCACCCGGCCCGGGGCGGATCATAGCAGAGAGGGAGAGATGGTACAGGTATAAGAATAGCTTATTACCTTGTTTGAGCTCATTATCTGTCCGTCTCTGCTTCGAAGTCCCCTTGTGTCCGGATAACGATGAAATATCTTCATATCTCTGTATCTTCAGTATCCCAGCGGTGCCTCCAAATTTGTTAGCGCAAAATTCACTATTATAGATATACCGTGTGTTCCAAATTAAATAATATGTGTACAGGCCTGGAGAGCCTTTCAAAGATCACAAGCCTACATCATGTGTTCCCAAAAGAGTCTCTGTCTTTATTCAGCGCGCGTAAACTTAAAATAAGTTTAACACAGGAAATGAAGTAATTTAGGAATACAGTTACAGTATATAGCGAGCCGATTGGTCGTTCTCAGAGGGAGGTATTTGTGAGGTAGCTTGTGATGTCATCCATCTGGGAGGAACTTCAGTGAGCACGCTCAGTTCATTCTTGAATTTAGCTTCATGAGAGAAACATCCTGTTTCTCCTCTCTGTTTGCCAAGGACAGACATTCCTATGCCATGTGCTTTCAATTGGACCGCCCCCACCATCTGAAGTAGCCAGTTTCTTTGATCAAAGGTTCAGAATCAACAACTCAATTCCCTAGACAATGCTGATGGTATCACAGGATTAACAAGACTCAACAGATTCATGGCCATACAATGTATATGGACAGAGCTCAAACAAACCTATACAAATGGAATTGTAGTAAAAGCAGGTAGCATTGTTCTGTATAAGTAAGACCAATATACATATGTTAGACCTCTATCTTATACAAAGAACTAACAAGTCGCATACACATTTCACAGTTACATCAAAGCTTCCTACACCAAACAGGTTTGAAGTCCACATGAATGTTCATAGCTATTCGTATGTAAAATGCAGAATGGAGAATAAAGGAAAATACAAAATGGAGGATGAAGGACAAAATGGAGGGCTACAAATAGCCAATTATATTTGCACCACAATCCACTCTTTGGCTATTTGTAGCCATCATATCACTATTTCATAATGTGATCAAGAAACATAAAATAAACATACAATTTAGGGCTGGAATATGCATTTTGACATATCATGGTTTGATCTTCAAGTTCTATTAATGAACAATTAGCAGCTTCCAAATGTTTCCTTCAAATGTTCCATATTTTATATTCGTTTATTACGTCAAATATTAAAACATGCATATATATATATATACATCAGACAATAATATCATGGAACTTTTCATTCCGCTCACAATTCCCTGCTTTGTTGTGTGTATTTTCATTCTTCTGGATAGTTTTTCCTTCCTATTTGTGTTCTCGGGCCTTTCCCTACCACCTACAGGGAACCCTAGCTGTCACCTTCGCCATGAGGCTGCCTCCCGCAAGGGTGACACCACACGCCTGGGCCCTTTCCCTGTCTCCTGCCTTATCCCTTCCTACTGCTGGGTGATATCCAGGATAAGGAAAATACCTCACAACACGTTACAGTTTCCCAACGGTATTCTAGGTAGATGGCTCCTGAAAGATTGATCTTTATTTCACGTTTTCTGCATAAGCCACCTTGTTCATAGTTTAGATGACATACAACATGTTGAATGTGACTGGCTTACCAAGGTGTGATTTCAGGTTGCATTGTTTGTTACATGTTAACATTTGTCTGATTACACAATATGGCTGAATCATTGGTAGATTTACTGCTACCTTATTGTATCTGTTGACATTTTTCCGATCTTTGACACATTACCAGGGGCGTAACTATAGAGTATACAGAGGATGTGGTTGCACCCGGGCCCAGGAGCCTTTTGGGGGCCCATAAGGCCTCTCTTCTTCATATAGGGAACCCAGTACTATGAGTAAAGCATTATAGTTCAGGGTCCGGTTCCAAGTTTTTTTTTTTCGGGACCCGGGAGCTTCAAGTTACTCCTCTACACATTACATATGAAGCAATATAACCCTCTTCATAGGATGTACGTCTTCTGTTACCCTTATGAGGAAGAAGAGAAACGACAGCCCAATGACCGCAAGGGTCCTGCATATAACAAAGGATATGGGCCACATTTGTCTCCTCCCTTGATCATCTTTATTCAATGTCTGACATGATCCCAAATTAGCTTTTCTTGAGGTTTCACTGTGATCGTAGTGGTTAACAGTACTTGAAAGGATTCTTTGCTTCTTGATCTGGAAACACGGAGAATACACATTTATGAGTGACAGATGATATAACTCCTGATGTTAGGCACTCACATGGGAGGTGAGGTCCTCCTTTTTGGCCTGTAATAAGAATAGGCCTATTACAGGAGCCCTACGCAACAAAACGTTTATAAGGACTCAACTTAAGTTTTACAATCAGGCGTGGTTCTAACCAAGTAGATGACTAATAAAATGTTTACCTTTATTATTTATTATTACTTCTGGTGTACCCAAATATTCAAAATTACTTTCATAATACATATTCTTAGGTCGTATTTTTGGCGTGTTAAAAAAATTATTTTTATTTATTTATTTATTTCTCAAGCCACGCCTCCAAATAACATGAAAAGAGGTCTATGCAAACCAACAACTCCAAACACCTACCTGTGGTAGCTGTATGCTATCATCCTGCAGTCACTGATACAGATAGTCTGGCTCGCACCGAGGAGGTACCTTGACCAATTGGCCTGGATTGTAACGGGCGCATATCATGCATCCCTGTACAAACCCTATTGCAGCAGTGTTGAACCCTGGGGTAAGCCAAGCAGAAGACACCATACCACACATTACCTCCTTGGATTAATGGGTTAGCTCAGGGATCAGGTGTGACATCATGGAGTACAGCGTGCAGGGGAGGCACAGGCATTTACCTTTCTACCAGACCCCAGTAGCATTCCGCTCGCTTTTCCACTCCTCCTTTTTCTTCTTTTGAGGCCTGTTCCTGTAATTCAAGCAACAGAGAAATATCTACACCTGTTTCAGGTGCAAGCAGGTTACCAGCCGTTACCTCATTCAAGGGAAGTCAGGCTGCTGCGGTGCCTGCTCTCTGGTTCCTTCCAGCCTCAGTAGTTGTCTCTTTGGCATAAGCCTGGACTCTGATGATAAGTCACCTGTGCGGAAAGAGCTAAAAACTTGTAGAACAAAGACACTTCTTCTGCATTCTGGATTGGCTTACTCAAGGACCCCATGAAACTTCCACTGTGCCACATAGATGTGAAATCGTGTACGATTCCAAATGTGTACCTTAAGTCGGTGCAGACACAAACAGTCTTACCTGCAGCCAGCTTACATATTTCAGTGAGCGCCCTCACCTCTATTTCCTGAGTAACTGAGTGTCTCAGGAGGGAAAGAGTGGTTTTTGTACAATTACCTCTTTCTGTCGGTTACCATTGCATAGCCTGTTTTGCTTGTCCATTTCCACAATATTTGGAACCATCTATGGGTAAAACTCAAGATTTACATTAATCATGGCAATTACAACATTAT
Organism: Eleutherodactylus coqui; assembly: GCF_035609145.1. Lineage (NCBI taxonomy): Eukaryota > Metazoa > Chordata > Amphibia > Anura > Eleutherodactylidae > Eleutherodactylus > Eleutherodactylus coqui. Next base: position 122,268,496 of record NC_089839.1, on the reverse strand, counting down.
TGTTAGGACACCCAGTTTTCTGTTTTCATTAATCTTCAGACAATTGTACAATCATGTGCTTGCTATTTAATGTCATGGTCTGCACCTGCTGCCCCTTCCTCTCAACCTTCTGAATTCAGTAAAAGATATGAAACAGCATTTGGAACTATACCCCTCTTGATTGCGATATGTGAGGGTGCTAGCAGGGCAGTCTCATACTTAGCTAGTCTGGAAGCTGAAAGATGTTTAGTTTGTACTCTATGCAGTATTTTATGACCCCTTGAGGAAGCATGATATTAAGGGGCCCCACATCATTTCTGGTACCTGTACGAAAACATACTGCAAACAGGAGAGGAAATATTGTTATTACAATCTGCAACCATAACAACTGCACAAATGATGGTTAACTACTGGTTTACTAAGGGACTAGTATCCCTAATACCATTCGGGATATACTCAATTACTGGCATCAAAAATGTACTTATTTTTCAAATGTAACTATTTTCATGTAAAATACTGTTGTTAATTGAAAATGAGATACACTCTAAAATAGAACTTTTGCTATTTATTTGACTAAAGTACCTATCAGGTGTCTCAAGTACACAATTATCTCATTTTAGTATCTTAATTCAATAATATTCAAAATAAATACAACTCAATAATTTTAAATTCTCCACATACTCCAAGAACCTATATATATATATATATATATATATATATATATACTGTGGCAATCTTGGACTATTATCTCACACAACTACCCTCAGGAATAAAATTAGATGCCCCTCCTTTGGTCACCTACATTTGTTCAAGTGAGAGACTTAACATGGAGTCTAAGAGTGACCTTCCCTCTATACATTACCACAATATACATATATACCACCATCCACTTAAATGGAGACACACTTCTCTCTTAGGCTGGTCTGTGTTGAGGGTGCAGCAAGACCTCTTCCTATTGTTCTTCCCTCCCATCTCCTTACATCACTTAGCTCCACCCCCTGTGGCCTGGCTCAGCGTTTGGTCTTTCTTGCCTCATTTCATTTCTAGCCACCGGACAGTATACACCATATAACACAATCTAACTCTCATACGGGCCCTTCATTTATACACACAAATTCACACTCACTGGGGTTTTAATTCACTCATACACAGACTGATAAGTATCTCATGTGAAGTAGAAACTGGGATTGTATTTACTGTTCATAGGACTTCCCATATTGAACAAAGTATATATATAAGAAAACTCTTATGTACCGCGGTTTTTACATATTTTGTTCAGAATAGGCTATCCAATGACAAACACAATACAACTTATGCCCATTTCCACCCGCATGCTTATATTCACCACTCCAGATAGCAGCCATTATCACCGTTCATTGTTAAACCTTCTACCTTTCTCTAACTCATTGACTTGCTTTTTCCTTCAACCATTTTTGTGTGTCCAGTTATGTTTACAAACATCATCTCATTGAATTTGCTTGCGAGTCATACTTCGATTTTTCCCACACCTCACGACACAGGTCTGGCTTATCTTATTAATAAGCACTTACAATTTCACCCCTGCCCATCTTGTCGTAATTGGAAAAATCCTTAATTAATTGAGATTCTCTACTCCTGCACCTCATGGCACAGATCTGTATTTTTGGCACCACATTGTGGAACCTCAACAGTCCGTTTGGCCTGCCATAATCGGAGCAGAATCTCTGGCTAGCCCAATTCTCTACTCCAAGCCCAAATTCCCTTGAGTTGAGGTATGCAGACATGGCAAATGCAAGCACTCCATGTGCACCCCTCCCCCCACATAACAATGGAAACTCACCGCATGGACACTCTCAGCAACTTTACTCACTACTATAACCTTCAGCTAAAATTGCTTATATCAACTTTCCTTTTTGCTTTCTTTTAACAAGTTATACTACACATTCTTTGTTCCTTATTAACCTGCACAGTCTGTTCACACCATTCACTACTACAGAGAATATAAAACCCCATAGCTCACACCTTCTTACACTCAGGACATTACTTCACAGAGAACATTAAAACCACACAGTATATCTACTTGATTGTTCTTTTGATACAGACTTATCATATTTCAACTCACCCGGCCCGGGGCGGATCATAGCAGAGAGGGAGAGATGGTACAGGTATAAGAATAGCTTATTACCTTGTTTGAGCTCATTATCTGTCCGTCTCTGCTTCGAAGTCCCCTTGTGTCCGGATAACGATGAAATATCTTCATATCTCTGTATCTTCAGTATCCCAGCGGTGCCTCCAAATTTGTTAGCGCAAAATTCACTATTATAGATATACCGTGTGTTCCAAATTAAATAATATGTGTACAGGCCTGGAGAGCCTTTCAAAGATCACAAGCCTACATCATGTGTTCCCAAAAGAGTCTCTGTCTTTATTCAGCGCGCGTAAACTTAAAATAAGTTTAACACAGGAAATGAAGTAATTTAGGAATACAGTTACAGTATATAGCGAGCCGATTGGTCGTTCTCAGAGGGAGGTATTTGTGAGGTAGCTTGTGATGTCATCCATCTGGGAGGAACTTCAGTGAGCACGCTCAGTTCATTCTTGAATTTAGCTTCATGAGAGAAACATCCTGTTTCTCCTCTCTGTTTGCCAAGGACAGACATTCCTATGCCATGTGCTTTCAATTGGACCGCCCCCACCATCTGAAGTAGCCAGTTTCTTTGATCAAAGGTTCAGAATCAACAACTCAATTCCCTAGACAATGCTGATGGTATCACAGGATTAACAAGACTCAACAGATTCATGGCCATACAATGTATATGGACAGAGCTCAAACAAACCTATACAAATGGAATTGTAGTAAAAGCAGGTAGCATTGTTCTGTATAAGTAAGACCAATATACATATGTTAGACCTCTATCTTATACAAAGAACTAACAAGTCGCATACACATTTCACAGTTACATCAAAGCTTCCTACACCAAACAGGTTTGAAGTCCACATGAATGTTCATAGCTATTCGTATGTAAAATGCAGAATGGAGAATAAAGGAAAATACAAAATGGAGGATGAAGGACAAAATGGAGGGCTACAAATAGCCAATTATATTTGCACCACAATCCACTCTTTGGCTATTTGTAGCCATCATATCACTATTTCATAATGTGATCAAGAAACATAAAATAAACATACAATTTAGGGCTGGAATATGCATTTTGACATATCATGGTTTGATCTTCAAGTTCTATTAATGAACAATTAGCAGCTTCCAAATGTTTCCTTCAAATGTTCCATATTTTATATTCGTTTATTACGTCAAATATTAAAACATGCATATATATATATATACATCAGACAATAATATCATGGAACTTTTCATTCCGCTCACAATTCCCTGCTTTGTTGTGTGTATTTTCATTCTTCTGGATAGTTTTTCCTTCCTATTTGTGTTCTCGGGCCTTTCCCTACCACCTACAGGGAACCCTAGCTGTCACCTTCGCCATGAGGCTGCCTCCCGCAAGGGTGACACCACACGCCTGGGCCCTTTCCCTGTCTCCTGCCTTATCCCTTCCTACTGCTGGGTGATATCCAGGATAAGGAAAATACCTCACAACACGTTACAGTTTCCCAACGGTATTCTAGGTAGATGGCTCCTGAAAGATTGATCTTTATTTCACGTTTTCTGCATAAGCCACCTTGTTCATAGTTTAGATGACATACAACATGTTGAATGTGACTGGCTTACCAAGGTGTGATTTCAGGTTGCATTGTTTGTTACATGTTAACATTTGTCTGATTACACAATATGGCTGAATCATTGGTAGATTTACTGCTACCTTATTGTATCTGTTGACATTTTTCCGATCTTTGACACATTACCAGGGGCGTAACTATAGAGTATACAGAGGATGTGGTTGCACCCGGGCCCAGGAGCCTTTTGGGGGCCCATAAGGCCTCTCTTCTTCATATAGGGAACCCAGTACTATGAGTAAAGCATTATAGTTCAGGGTCCGGTTCCAAGTTTTTTTTTTTCGGGACCCGGGAGCTTCAAGTTACTCCTCTACACATTACATATGAAGCAATATAACCCTCTTCATAGGATGTACGTCTTCTGTTACCCTTATGAGGAAGAAGAGAAACGACAGCCCAATGACCGCAAGGGTCCTGCATATAACAAAGGATATGGGCCACATTTGTCTCCTCCCTTGATCATCTTTATTCAATGTCTGACATGATCCCAAATTAGCTTTTCTTGAGGTTTCACTGTGATCGTAGTGGTTAACAGTACTTGAAAGGATTCTTTGCTTCTTGATCTGGAAACACGGAGAATACACATTTATGAGTGACAGATGATATAACTCCTGATGTTAGGCACTCACATGGGAGGTGAGGTCCTCCTTTTTGGCCTGTAATAAGAATAGGCCTATTACAGGAGCCCTACGCAACAAAACGTTTATAAGGACTCAACTTAAGTTTTACAATCAGGCGTGGTTCTAACCAAGTAGATGACTAATAAAATGTTTACCTTTATTATTTATTATTACTTCTGGTGTACCCAAATATTCAAAATTACTTTCATAATACATATTCTTAGGTCGTATTTTTGGCGTGTTAAAAAAATTATTTTTATTTATTTATTTATTTCTCAAGCCACGCCTCCAAATAACATGAAAAGAGGTCTATGCAAACCAACAACTCCAAACACCTACCTGTGGTAGCTGTATGCTATCATCCTGCAGTCACTGATACAGATAGTCTGGCTCGCACCGAGGAGGTACCTTGACCAATTGGCCTGGATTGTAACGGGCGCATATCATGCATCCCTGTACAAACCCTATTGCAGCAGTGTTGAACCCTGGGGTAAGCCAAGCAGAAGACACCATACCACACATTACCTCCTTGGATTAATGGGTTAGCTCAGGGATCAGGTGTGACATCATGGAGTACAGCGTGCAGGGGAGGCACAGGCATTTACCTTTCTACCAGACCCCAGTAGCATTCCGCTCGCTTTTCCACTCCTCCTTTTTCTTCTTTTGAGGCCTGTTCCTGTAATTCAAGCAACAGAGAAATATCTACACCTGTTTCAGGTGCAAGCAGGTTACCAGCCGTTACCTCATTCAAGGGAAGTCAGGCTGCTGCGGTGCCTGCTCTCTGGTTCCTTCCAGCCTCAGTAGTTGTCTCTTTGGCATAAGCCTGGACTCTGATGATAAGTCACCTGTGCGGAAAGAGCTAAAAACTTGTAGAACAAAGACACTTCTTCTGCATTCTGGATTGGCTTACTCAAGGACCCCATGAAACTTCCACTGTGCCACATAGATGTGAAATCGTGTACGATTCCAAATGTGTACCTTAAGTCGGTGCAGACACAAACAGTCTTACCTGCAGCCAGCTTACATATTTCAGTGAGCGCCCTCACCTCTATTTCCTGAGTAACTGAGTGTCTCAGGAGGGAAAGAGTGGTTTTTGTACAATTACCTCTTTCTGTCGGTTACCATTGCATAGCCTGTTTTGCTTGTCCATTTCCACAATATTTGGAACCATCTATGGGTAAAACTCAAGATTTACATTAATCATGGCAATTACAACATTATTGTTAGGACACCCAGTTTTCTGTTTTCATTAATCTTCAGACAATTGTACAATCATGTGCTTGCTATTTAATGTCATGGTCTGCACCTGCTGCCCCTTCCTCTCAACCTTCTGAATTCAGTAAAAGATATGAAACAGCATTTGGAACTATACCCCTCTTGATTGCGATATGTGAGGGTGCTAGCAGGGCAGTCTCATACTTAGCTAGTCTGGAAGCTGAAAGATGTTTAGTTTGTACTCTATGCAGTATTTTATGACCCCTTGAGGAAGCATGATATTAAGGGGCCCCACATCATTTCTGGTACCTGTACGAAAACATACTGCAAACAGGAGAGGAAATATTGTTATTACAATCTGCAACCATAACAACTGCACAAATGATGGTTAACTACTGGTTTACTAAGGGACTAGTATCCCTAATACCATTCGGGATATACTCAATTACTGGCATCAAAAATGTACTTATTTTTCAAATGTAACTATTTTCATGTAAAATACTGTTGTTAATTGAAAATGAGATACACTCTAAAATAGAACTTTTGCTATTTATTTGACTAAAGTACCTATCAGGTGTCTCAAGTACACAATTATCTCATTTTAGTATCTTAATTCAATAATATTCAAAATAAATACAACTCAATAATTTTAAATTCTCCACATACTCCAAGAACCTATATATATATATATATATATATATATATATACTGTGGCAATCTTGGACTATTATCTCACACAACTACCCTCAGGAATAAAATTAGATGCCCCTCCTTTGGTCACCTACATTTGTTCAAGTGAGAGACTTAACATGGAGTCTAAGAGTGACCTTCCCTCTATACATTACCACAATATACATATATACCACCATCCACTTAAATGGAGACACACTTCTCTCTTAGGCTGGTCTGTGTTGAGGGTGCAGCAAGACCTCTTCCTATTGTTCTTCCCTCCCATCTCCTTACATCACTTAGCTCCACCCCCTGTGGCCTGGCTCAGCGTTTGGTCTTTCTTGCCTCATTTCATTTCTAGCCACCGGACAGTATACACCATATAACACAATCTAACTCTCATACGGGCCCTTCATTTATACACACAAATTCACACTCACTGGGGTTTTAATTCACTCATACACAGACTGATAAGTATCTCATGTGAAGTAGAAACTGGGATTGTATTTACTGTTCATAGGACTTCCCATATTGAACAAAGTATATATATAAGAAAACTCTTATGTACCGCGGTTTTTACATATTTTGTTCAGAATAGGCTATCCAATGACAAACACAATACAACTTATGCCCATTTCCACCCGCATGCTTATATTCACCACTCCAGATAGCAGCCATTATCACCGTTCATTGTTAAACCTTCTACCTTTCTCTAACTCATTGACTTGCTTTTTCCTTCAACCATTTTTGTGTGTCCAGTTATGTTTACAAACATCATCTCATTGAATTTGCTTGCGAGTCATACTTCGATTTTTCCCACACCTCACGACACAGGTCTGGCTTATCTTATTAATAAGCACTTACAATTTCACCCCTGCCCATCTTGTCGTAATTGGAAAAATCCTTAATTAATTGAGATTCTCTACTCCTGCACCTCATGGCACAGATCTGTATTTTTGGCACCACATTGTGGAACCTCAACAGTCCGTTTGGCCTGCCATAATCGGAGCAGAATCTCTGGCTAGCCCAATTCTCTACTCCAAGCCCAAATTCCCTTGAGTTGAGGTATGCAGACATGGCAAATGCAAGCACTCCATGTGCACCCCTCCCCCCACATAACAATGGAAACTCACCGCATGGACACTCTCAGCAACTTTACTCACTACTATAACCTTCAGCTAAAATTGCTTATATCAACTTTCCTTTTTGCTTTCTTTTAACAAGTTATACTACACATTCTTTGTTCCTTATTAACCTGCACAGTCTGTTCACACCATTCACTACTACAGAGAATATAAAACCCCATAGCTCACACCTTCTTACACTCAGGACATTACTTCACAGAGAACATTAAAACCACACAGTATATCTACTTGATTGTTCTTTTGATACAGACTTATCATATTTCAACTCACCCGGCCCGGGGCGGATCATAGCAGAGAGGGAGAGATGGTACAGGTATAAGAATAGCTTATTACCTTGTTTGAGCTCATTATCTGTCCGTCTCTGCTTCGAAGTCCCCTTGTGTCCGGATAACGATGAAATATCTTCATATCTCTGTATCTTCAGTATCCCAGCGGTGCCTCCAAATTTGTTAGCGCAAAATTCACTATTATAGATATACCGTGTGTTCCAAATTAAATAATATGTGTACAGGCCTGGAGAGCCTTTCAAAGATCACAAGCCTACATCATGTGTTCCCAAAAGAGTCTCTGTCTTTATTCAGCGCGCGTAAACTTAAAATAAGTTTAACACAGGAAATGAAGTAATTTAGGAATACAGTTACAGTATATAGCGAGCCGATTGGTCGTTCTCAGAGGGAGGTATTTGTGAGGTAGCTTGTGATGTCATCCATCTGGGAGGAACTTCAGTGAGCACGCTCAGTTCATTCTTGAATTTAGCTTCATGAGAGAAACATCCTGTTTCTCCTCTCTGTTTGCCAAGGACAGACATTCCTATGCCATGTGCTTTCAATTGGACCGCCCCCACCATCTGAAGTAGCCAGTTTCTTTGATCAAAGGTTCAGAATCAACAACTCAATTCCCTAGACAATGCTGATGGTATCACAGGATTAACAAGACTCAACAGATTCATGGCCATACAATGTATATGGACAGAGCTCAAACAAACCTATACAAATGGAATTGTAGTAAAAGCAGGTAGCATTGTTCTGTATAAGTAAGACCAATATACATATGTTAGACCTCTATCTTATACAAAGAACTAACAAGTCGCATACACATTTCACAGTTACATCAAAGCTTCCTACACCAAACAGGTTTGAAGTCCACATGAATGTTCATAGCTATTCATATGTAAAATACAGAATGGAGAATAAAGGAAAATACAAAATGGAGGATGAAGGACAAAATGGAGGGCTACAAATAGCCAATTATATTTGCACCACAATCCACCCTTTGGCTATTTGTAGCCATCATATCACTATTTCATAATGTGATCAAGAAACATAAAATAAACATACAATTTAGGGCTGGAATATGCATTTTGACATATCATGGTTTGATCTTCAAGTTCTATTAATGAACAATTAGCAGCTTCCAAATGTTTCCTTCAAATGTTCCATATTTTATATTCGTTTATTATGTCAAATATTAAAACATGCATATATATATATATATATATATACATCAGACAATAATATCATGGAACTTTTCATTCCGCTCACACAGTAATCAAAGGGATGACAACCAGCTAGAACTAGGAGTAATAGATGCAATATAGACCATCCACCATAACACTGATACATATGGTTGGTGAGGAGACAAACTGCTATAGGCGTGCCGCGCGCGTGCGCCGGGCACATCCGCCGGGCCGAAGAAAGAAGATCTGGCCGCAAAGAAGAGAAGATCTGCCCGGTCCGCTACGGGTAAGTTTTTCTTATTTTAGGTCTCCCGCGGATCCGGACGGCTTCCATAGGCTTCAATAGAAGCCTGCGGGAGACCCGCACCTAAATGGAGCATGTCCATTTTTTTTTCATGCTCCACATTTTTCTTAATTCACTTTTATTGACCATTCGCAGGTATTTATCTACCCGCGGGTGGTCAATGCATCCCTATGGGGTGCGGATCCACGTGCGGCTGATCCGCTGCGGATTTTAATTCTTCTTTTCCCCGTGGACATGAGGCCTAAAGGCTCTGCATATCCAAGTGATTCTGATATTGTTTTTTTGCCACATGTTGTACTTCATTTAGGTGGTGAAAATAATCTGATAAAATTAGTGTATATTTATTAAAAGCGTCAAAATTGAGAAAAAAGTTAAAAAAAGTAATTTATTTTCAGCCACAATATCTCAAACATATGCAAACATACTGTACAAATCTTTGATAAGATATATATTTCCATCTGTTTACTTTATTCTGGACGCACATTAGAAAAACTTCAGGTTTTTTTTAACCATTTAGGAGACGTACAAATTTTACATTGATTTTTAACATTTTGAGGAACATTTTCTTTTCCTGCACCAAGCCAAGATTGCAAAGTCTCATGGGTGTCCAAATGATAGATCCCCCCACAAATGACCCCATTTTATAAACTACACCCCTTAATGTATTCACTGAGGGGGTCAGGAGGATTTTTACCCCACAGTTTTTGTCAAGAATTAATGCAATTTGGAGGGGAAGAAATTAAATTTCATATTTTTGCAAATATGTCATTTTAATTTTAATGATGGGATTTTTTTCTATATTGCACATGAAGATGAGGATTGGCACCCCAAAATGGAGACCCCCCGTATGTCCCGTGTTCAGAGATATACCCATTGTGGCCCTAATCTTGTGTCCGTATGCACAATGGGGCCCAAACCGAAAGGAGCAGCCGGTGGCTTTGTGAACAGTTATTTTGCATGAAAGTGTTTTAGGTCCCATTGCTCACTTGTGGAGCCCTTGAGCGCTTTGGAGAACCTCCACAAATGACCCTGTTTAAAAAACTAGACCCCTTAACGAATTCCTCTAGGGCTGTGCTGCGTATTTTGACCCACAGTATTTGAATGAATCTGAGCAAAGCAGAAGGAAAAAAGTTAAAGTTGTACTACCTCTAGCTTGGATACAAAATGTGAAACAGGCCCTGTTGTATCGCCTCTAGCTTGGCTACAAGACGTGATATGGGTGGGCAAGCTGCCACTTGGGATGCATTATGCATTGACACTTGGGGGTCAGGATAACAGCATGCTGACAATAGAGGGCAATGTATAGCTTTATGTCTTTGGTGATGTTAAATTCATTCTCTGTGGCTGATTTTACACAAGTGAGCACTATATCAGCCCGAGAAACTCAAACCAATATCTCGCATGGCAAATATGCGAGTGTGTCTGCCAGTGCAGTGCGCCTTGTAAGAACAATGCATTGCGATGTGTGTATGTGTGTAAAATATATACACATACATACACACATACATATACAAACACACACACACACCGCTGTAGGAGCAACTGTAAGAAACAAAATAAATGGTGGGAATATGGCGGCCGCCTGATCTTTCACGCACATAGTATTCATAGGGGAGGTCCTATATTTTCTCGGTCAAGTATTAACGGGAGAGAATACTGCTGGTGAAAACGAAACCACAGAAATCTTAGGCTTAGTTTTGTCCCAATATACGGCCGTGACAATCACCAGCGATCCTTTTTTTTAGAGGATTAAATCGCATCGCTGCCGCGCACATTAAAAACCGCATGTTTTTGTTTAACGCGCAAGTCGGTAGGACTTTCCAATGTTAACATTGCAGCGCATATTTTTCGCCTTGTGATGCGATAAAACGCAGCCTCCATAGGATTACATGGGAGATTTTAAAAAACGCACTGCGCAGAAGGACACAGCAGGCTGTGATTTTCTCTCTCAACATCACATCAGTGAAAACCTTGCTGAAGGGAAGGGAACCGTCGGGAATCATTGGCTGCGAAATCTGCTTTTTTTTTCAATAACCAACGCATCGGTTAAAAATGGCGCGATTTTACCCGCCGGTTTGAAACCACCCTAGAGAAAAATAGGGCAAAAAGATGGAGAACTGGGAGGTGACCCGCTAATCTCTATGGTGCTGTAAGTTTGGGTAAATCCAATAGGTGGTGCAGCACGTATCTGTAAAACCAACAGAGGGCGCTGCAATGTTACTGTAGAAACCAATGGACAGCATGGCAGGTAGCTATACATAAACTATACAAAATCTGATTGGTTGCTGCTGCCGCCGCCATTTTTTTAAAAGGTACGCTCAGTTCTTTCATAGAGAACAAGAAGGTAGGTACTTACAATTCAGGTAGGTAGGTTCAGTTTGGGCCTGGGAGAGACTCCAGTGGAGACTGACGGAAAAATGGCTGCTTATAACCTGTGGTCCTTGTTTCGGGTGCGTGTGTCACCATCGATCTAATGTATCTTACTGCATAGATATATATCTAGCTATAAAAATAGATAGTTATATATCAATATAGATATTTCTAAAAATATCTAGCTTTACGTATAAATTTAAACTTCTATAGTTATGGTTTTGTAAGGCTGAAAACAGACATACAGAATTTGTATTATTATCAGCATTATTCTTATAATTGCCATTGATGTTATTCCAGGGTCAGGTAATACACTGCATGAGGCTTTGACCAATTTTTACTATTTTAGGTAAAAAGCTGCATTGACTGCACTTCTGCATTTAGTGCGATATGGTAGGACTGCAAGCAAAGCCTGAGACAAGATCTTGGTGCGCCCCATGACAATACATATCAGGTAGGTATCCTGCCCTAGAGGTATGAAGGCACCATACAGCAGCACTCATCTGTAATCCAACCTGCAGGGACATTGTGTGCTGCTGTAATGCCCCAAAGTTACTGTAAGATTCTATTGCTTTACTGGTTTTTGCTTTTTTTGGTGTTTTTTATCTTTCATCCCAGTGCTACAAAGACCGAGGACAGAAAGCTCTGGCACTGAAATAATGTGATGAGGCTTCAGCCATGCCACTGGTTACTAAAGAGGTAAGGACTGTCAGTAGTAACGTGGTAACACAATTCAACTGTTATTTCAGCCATTGATTTACTGACCTACTCCACTGCTTACTGTATTGATTCTCTAGAATAGAGCCTCCATAGCCGCCTGTTCCCCATCTTCTATTCTAGAAGCTAGAAGTGGTACAACGGGGTACTAGAGTCCCCTTGCCTGTCCTTATCTTATCTTTTATCCAAGCTACAAGGCGTACAACAGGGTACTAGAGCCTCCATTCCCATCTGTATAACCTCTTGTATCCAAGCTAGAAGTGGTACAACAGGATACCAGAGCCTCCTTGCCCACATGTTTGAATTCTGAAGGCACCCATTGAAACAAATATGTTTGTGTGAAGCGGCCCTTACTGTACTTTTGTTAGCATGAATCAAGCACATTTGCAAGCGCAAAAAAACACGCAACCATGCCGCCATTTATTGAAATGGGCAATTAGTGTAATTAGAATAATACATGTTCTTCCCCTGCAGAAATGCACGAGAAAATAAAGGGGACTGCTTTTTTTTTGGACAAAATGCGCATGCAAAATACACTTATGTGAAGGAACTCGCTGCAATCAGCGGGTTCTACTGACATGTATTTAGCATGTATATTTTTCATGCGTAATATGCTGCGCAAATACATCTGTGTGAATCTGGCCGAAGAGCCCACGGTGGTATGCGTAAAACGCTGCGTCTCTGCGGTGAGAACACAATCGTGGACATGAGCCCTAAGGCTGGAGCTCTATGGAGTCTTTCGCCATGACATGGGTCATGTGACCAAAGATCGCTGTGCAGCCCTGTGAACTTGCATACTCAAATATATCAATGGGGTCGCGCAAGTTCCCACAACCTATAGAGTGCTAAAACCTCACCGAGGTTGGATTTTTGCAATATATTGGTCGCAGCTACTTGTGAGTTGTATCGCAACTCCATTGTCTTCAGTAAGGCCAGCTGCACATGACCGCTTCACATTCCGAATGCGGGATACCACAGCGGAACCTGGCCGTTACCCCAGCGTTCCTGCAGAATCTGTAATGCAGATGACCGCGAGTGTGAAGGAAGTAGCAGTAGTATGTATCTTTCAATGCATGTGATTTGCTGCAGATCCTCCGTGTGGACGATGACTGCGGATTGAACAATAGGAAACCGGTGGTGTGAAGCCGGCCCGAGAGTGTGAGGTCGCAGGGCTATACAGCGATCTTGGTCACGTAGCACTAGTCTCATTGCATGACTACGACTCCGCCGTTCATGGGAGCTCAGTGCTTGACATGACAACTCCCTGCTGTTGGCGCGACCACCAGTCACCCTTAAAAGTAAACAGAAAGTTAAAAAATGGTAAAATGTAATCTTCGCTCATATTCGTGAGGGGAGATGCAATTACATACCTAAGGCCCCCGGATTTACCCTTGGACCTCACCTCAGCTTCTGCGCACGCGCCCGTCGTCAACGTTGGCCGATGCAAGAGCCGCAGATTGCCTGAGTAATTTAAGATATCCCTGCTCCTGGCTACCAAACATAGCCGAGAGCCTGGAGATTTCATGGTGGGCCGCAGTACGTGGTCCCCAGTCACGTGATTGCCATTAGCCAATGGATAACGGCGATCATGTAAAAGTAAGAGTTACAGCTTCATCTCCTGTCACGAATCCAATCCGTAAGGGAAGGTGAAAATATTTCCCTAAGGCCTCCGGCGATGTCCCCCAACGGGATCCTTATCCTCGGTTGGATAACGGCGATCATGTAAAAGTTAAGAAAAAGTTGAAGTTTAATCTCCCCTCTTTGATCGGTGAGAGGAGATGAAACTTCTTACCGGAGGCCTCCGTATTTGAACCTCGATGTGATCCTCCTCCGTGGACCTTCTCCGGCTTCTGCGCATGAACCTGCCTTAAAATGCCAGACACATGTGCAGCAGCTGGGGAGCCCGGTAAATTTTTTAATCTCTGTGCTCCCGGCTAACAAAGGTCACCGAGAGCCTGGAGCAGTGATCGGTGGTCTCGTTGAGCTGTCCCTGGTCACGTGATAAAAAGGTAGCGATCTACCGAAGGCCGGTCTCACACGACTGATATAGAGGAAGCCCCGACATGTTGGATACACATGGGAGTGCAGCGCCAAAAACACATGGAACCGTAGTGAGAGGAAAAACAGTGTGAAAATGGCCTTATAAAGATATATGTTTACATTTAGGCTGGATTCCGACGAGCTTACGCATATTTGCACAGACAAAGAAATAACACGCAACGATTATCTCAGCTAGTGAAATAGACAATTAGTATAATATGCATTCTTTCCCTATGAGAATGTGCGAGAAAATATAGTATGCTGCGTATTTTTCTGTGCGATCGAAATGCACATGGAAAATACGCGCCTGTGAACAAACCCATTAAAATCAATCATTTCTATTTTCTGTGACTTTCATAGGTGCAACTGCCCCAGAACAAATGGAATCCTGTCCCCTTCACCAGCAGTTTACACTCCGTGCCAGTGCGCAGAAGTTTGGAAATTGCTACGGGATGACAGGCGCCGCCCGATCTTCCCTGCAGGTACTGTCACTACATGATAGGGCAGGTCTTATCTTTTCCCGAGCGCACAAATAACGGCCGGGAAAAGAAGTGGTAAAAACAAAACCGCAGAAATTCCACATTGCAAGAGGGCAGTGTTTCGATACACATTCCTGCTCTGAACAGAGCGGGAATTTAAAAAAAAAAAATCAAACTGCGCATGTCCGTGATGTGAGATTAGTGGGCATGCACAGACAAAACCCACTTATTTATCGCAAAGCGCCAACGTGTCAGGGGCGGGGCTGATCAGGACGTATGATTTTACCCCCGTCGTTCTAAAAAGGACAGGGCCTCTTTAACCCTCTGCAATCCAATTTTGGATTCGGGTTGCCTAGGGGCTTTTCTTTTTCTGCCTTATACTATGGCGCCTTCTGCTGGCTAAAGTTAGGGCTCCTTCCCACGGAGGGATTTACGCTGCGTAAATCTGCTGCGTTGCCCGCAGCTATTAGGTTCTATTGAACCTAATAGCTCAATGCTCACGGTGCGGAATTCCATTGTAGAATTCCGCACCGTGAAGTCACCTGGCCTCACCCGCGGTATGCTTTATTTGCCGCGGGTGTACGCGCGGCCGGCCTCCATTCTAGTCAATGGAAGCAGTGCGTCACGCTATCTTCCGCTGTAGCACAGCAGAAGATAGAGTAAAAACCGCTTCCCCGCCCACCGCCAGCCACGTCATATGACCCAGTAGATTTTGGTAGGCCGCTGTCTCCTCCTTGTGTGCTACATTAAAAATGCACTCTGCTAAAAATAAAAAGGGTCCAGTTCTGTGGCTTCTCGGAGGAGATAGGGGTTCCCCCACCTCCCGTCTCCGAGCTGCAGTGGAGACTGACTAACATGGCTGCCAAGTCCGGTATTTATACGTCTAAATTGATGACATCACAATGCAGTGACATCAGCCTGCCAGACACCTGGCTCATTTGCATACAGTGTGTATGTATGTATGTATGTATGTATGTGCCGCAAAATAGAGTATGCTGCATATTTTTTTTTGCGTGAAATGTAAAGATGCGCACTTGTGAACGAACCCGTTCGTTAGGGCTCTGTTCGCTGCATAAATGCGCACACAAACACACCCATGTGAAGCCAGGCTTAAGAGTTCCTTCACATGGACATTTACACGCGTGTGTTAGCATGCGCAAACTTTCTGAGCACAATATGCAGAGAATAAAACCCATTGATTTCAACGGATTGGTTTTCGTTTCCTTTTTTTGCCCAAATGCGAAAAAAACGCTGCATGCTCTACTTTTGTGTACATTTAAAGTCTATAGGGGGTGCGCGAATGTGCGTGCAATACACTGTTCAATCCCACGAGAAAAATAACACACCTGGAACTCATTAGGGTAAATAACCATTTAAGTCAGGGAGTGTTTGTCTGGTGCACGCAAATGAATAGGCCCCGTGACGCAGAAATGACAGTAAAATACACATTAAAAAAAAACAAAAACAAAAAAAACCTTGTTTGCTGCGTGCAAAAACGCATACGCCCATGTGAAGCCCTTAGCGCTCCTTCACACGTGCGTGACGCAATCACGCGAGTGTGTGACGCTATTGCACTCTAAATGGAGCGCAATCACTTCGTCTTGCGACCGTTCCTGCGCAGGTAAGTTTCCTTTTCTGTACTGCCGGCCCAGTTCACATCGGCGAGGGACACACCCAGCAGTGAAAATTGACCAGTGGTTGCAGTTCCCGCAGCCGATTCTCTGCACGCAAAAACGTACGCAAAAGCACTTGTGTGAAAGAGACCTCACTGATCTTTAAGGGCTATTTCGCAATCGAGCATCGCCTACTTGGGCAAAAAGATTCGGGGGGCGCCGGGGGGAGCTCTCCCCCCCCCCCACGGCGCCCCCTGAATCTTTTCGCCCGAGTAGACAGTTACTCGAAAAAAGCGATGCTCGATTGCGAAATAGCCCTAAACGAGTACGTTCGCTCATCTCTACATGTCATACTTTGATCGCTCTTGCAATATGATGAAATGCCATAGCGTTACATCATACTGTGAATTGACAGGCGGTCTACCAAGCCACCCCACGAGAATGCCTGGATAGGCATTCTGCTTTGACAGCCCTGGGGCCTTTCAATAGGCCCCTGGCTGCCATGACACCTGCACGGCTCCCTGTGATCTCCAGAGGTTCGTTCTCATAAGGGTGTTTCTCACCTCATCTTTCTGCATTTTACATACAAAAATGACAGGAAAGGGTTGTGACCCGGCGGCCGTCACACAAGTTCCTCCCTCAGCTTTGAGCCCCATAATGTGGGTGCTGATATGTTCCCTTTAACTGGACCTTATCTTTCCCTTTTAGTTTCTGCCTGTTTATGTTCCCTCTGAGGAGGAGGAGAAGGATTATTTTTATATGCAAACAATGTTCGGGATTACATGGCACGGTATGTAACCAAATCTATATAGGATTGTATTTCATTTTTTGAATTGATCAAAAATATGTATACAATAAAGCGTGTCTCCAAATTTTAAACATTTTGTAGGATATTTACTTAAACCAGCATTTTATACACCAGTCTAAGGCTTCCCTCACACAGCTGAAAAAGCAGCCAAGGATGCTGGAAAAAAAAAAAAGCAGGTGCCGTCCGGGTCCCGGCCACCGATCTCTGCCGCTACTCCGGGCTTCCCCTGCACTGACAAAGGATCTATTGCTGTAAGCAAGGTTTGAGAACTCGCCTCCAGCAATAGACTGCTGTGATTGGTTCTCGGCACTGGCTCGATGCCCAATCACAGCCATTCATTGACTGTCTCAGACAATCAGAGCTTGCCCGACATTCATCCCTGTGGTGCTCGCTCTGCACAGGAGCGAGCATTGCTGGATCGCTGACAGCGCAGCCAGCAGGGAGGCGGGGCAGCTGGAGGAGAGTTCTGCCCCCTGCTCACCTCCATTCACTGTAAGCAGCAGACGTTCAGTACTGGACGGCTGCTGCTTACACCGAGAAATGTGTTTGGATTTTAAGCTGCTTAAAAGTGAACAACTGGACGATTCTGATCCAGTCGTTCAGTTTCTGCATGTTTTTACATGGGACAATTATCGTTCAAAACCCCGCGGGAGAACACAAGCTACTTACTAGTATTAAGAGGCACAAGCTACTTACTATTGACATCGTGTGACATTAGGCCGGTCTGTTGGTCGAACGCAGATCTTAGGAACAAAAATGTCCAAGTCACCTAAAAATATATATGGAATTAGTCTAACGAGTTCTGGATGTGTTCCTTTCCTGCGCAATTACGCAGCGTATCACGCACCTCCTGGCATATCACATGTATATTTGTGCATCCCCATTGACTTCTATGGGGACTTTTGGTGTGCAAAAGTGCCGCAAAATAGAGTATGCTGCATATTTTTTTTTTTGCGTGAAATGTAAAGATGCGCACTTGTGAACGAACCCGTTCGTTAGGGTTCTATTCGCTGCATAAATGCGCACACAAACACACCCATGTGAAGCCAGGCTTAAGAGTTCCTTCACATGGACATTTACACGCGTGTGTTAGCATGCGCAAACTTTCTGAGCACAATATGCAGAGAATAAAACCCATTGATTTCAACGGATTGGTTTTCGTTTCCTTTTTTTGCCCAAATGCGAAAAAACCGTTGCATGCTCTACTTTTGTGTGCATTTAAAGTCTGTTAAAAAGAAAGCATAGGTTAGTTTTTAAAAAGCACATTGCACTTACCTGCATCAGCGGGGATCCTTTTTTTGGGCCGACGACGAGGGTGTTTCAGTTGGCTTGCATAGCAGCGGGGTCCGTTCTTGTTGCCGGGCAAGGGGAGTGGGTTTTAGGTGTCCCAATGCACGAATCAGCAATAAACGGAGCTCCACACACTTTTTGGATACTCACCTTAAGGAGATAGGACACCGCTTATAATCCACATGATAGGCCACTCACAGACTAAGCCAGAAGCCTGCTGCACACTGAGGAGGGGCAATCACCATGAAACAATCTGTCTGAGCATGGCTTCCTGGCTTGGTTTAATATTCCCAGTCATTGTTAAGGCTTGTTATAAATCACTTGGATTTGAAGGAATGCTGTCATCCAATAGATGGCGCTAGAGAGGTATTTTCCCATCCTTATTTGCATAGATATCCCAGAGGAGCTAGCATCACCTTATAAGTCTCCTTACTCATTTTTTGGGTGACATCAGAGGTCCTTGACAGACAGCACCCACCCGCACCCGGCTCAGGTAGTTAACCATGTGCTGCATGATTAACGCTATAAATAAACCTCAAAATTCTATGGCAGAATTGATGCGTTTTCTCTCCCTGCGATCATAAAAAAAGATGTGATACAGGCGAACATGGAGGCTCTAGTACCCTGTTGTCCCACCTCTAGCTTGGATACAAGATGTGATACAGGCGAGCATGGAGGCTCTAGTTCTTTGTTGTACCGCCTCTAGCTTGAATACAAGATGTGATATCGGGGGCAATTGAGGCATACATGTTCCATATGGTATTATGTGTCAACATTTGCTGTGACTGAGCCTCTAGATCATACAAACTTCTAGGCTGTGGGAGTTGCCGTCCTAAATGCGCAGACCGGTGCCAGCGGCCGGCGAGTGACGTTTCTGTGCGGGGCTCTGCGAACCCCGCACAGAAATAGAGCATTCCGCGGTTTGTTTTCCATGTGTGATTTCGCGCGGACAAACCGCGGCCGTCTGCCTAGGATTGCGTTTTCTAACGCAATCCTATGGCAGCTTCCATGGGTGGAAATTCTGCGGGAAATCCGGCAGCGGAATTTCCGCCCGTGTGCACGGGGCCTAAGGCTGCTCTAAGACGTGCGTTCAGAAAACACAGCTTAAAATCGTGGGTTTTTTACCTCAATTTTGAGCAGCACTTTTGAACGCATGGTAAAGCGGTTTTAATGCACCCCACAATTGTGATGGGTGGGGAGGTGTGCAGCAGCCTTCTGGCTTAGTCTGTGAGGGGCCTATGATGTGGATTATAAGCGGTGTCCTTTCTCCTTAAGGTGAGCACCCAAAAAGTGTGTGGAGACACCTAGGGTGTAAGTGAGTCAGGGAATGGTGTGGTCTCTCCATCTTTCTTATATACATTCCTATGTGGGGTTACACGAGGTGTGTGGTGATGGTACGGTTATATAAGGGGAGGGTGGTGATGTTATGGTTACGCGAGAGAAGTGGGTTTTCATGAGGGAAATGTGGCGACCTGGGGTTACATGCAGGGAGTGTGGTGACGGTACGGTTACATGCAGGGAGTGTGGAGACGGTGGGGTTACATGCAGAGAGTGTGGTGACGGTGGGGTTATGTGCGGAGAGTGTGGAGGCGCAATGGTTACATGAGGAAGGTGTGGTGATGGTACGGTTACATGCTGGGAGTGTGGTGGCGGTACGGTTACATAAGGGCGGTGTGGTGATGGTGGGGTTACATGCGGGGAGTGTGGTGACGGTGCGTTTACATGCTGGGAGTGTGGAGGCGGCACGGTTACATGCGGGGAGTGTGGAGGCGGCGCGGTTACATGCGGGGAGTGTGGAGACGGTGGGGTTACATGCAGAGAGTGTGGTGACGGTGGGGTTACATGCAGGGAGTGTGGTGATGGCGGGGGTTACGTGCGGGGAGAGTGGTGACGGCGCGGTTACGTGCGGGGAGAGTGGTGACGGCGCGGTTACGTGCAGGGAGAGTGGTGGCGGCTTGGTTACGTGCAGGGAGAGTGGTGGCGGCTTGGTTACGTGCAGGGAGTGTGGCGGCGGCGCGGTTACGTGCAGGGAGTGTGGTGGCGGCGCAGTTACGTGCAGGGAGTGTGATGGCGGCACGGTAACAGGAGGGAATTGTGGTGACGGTGCGGTTACGTGCGGGGAGTGTGGTGACGGTGCGGTTATGTGCGGAGAGTGTGGAGGCGCAATGGTTACATGAGGAAGGTGTGGTGATGGTACGGTTACATGCTGGGAGTGTGGTGGCGGTACGGTTACATAAGGGCGGTGTGGTGATGGTGGGGTTACATGCGGGGAGTGTGGTGACGGTGCGTTTACATGCTGGGAGTGTGGAGGCGGCACGGTTACATGCGGGGAGTGTGGAGGCGGCGCGGTTACATGCGGGGAGTGTGGAGGCGGTACAGCTGCACAAGGGGAGTGTGGTGGGGATGCTGATTTTCGCACCTGTGATGGAACCCCTAACAATAATTTGTGCCGTGCCATTTCCATAAATGTCATAGAAGGCAATGAAAATGAAGTGAACAGTTTAGCATACAGTAATGCCCCTTTTACACGGGCCAAAAATCTCACTTACCCAAAGGAATTCATATCGCAGAGCCCGGCTGGTTGTTATGGCAACAGGACGCCAGATACTGGCGTCCTGTATTGCCAGCGCCTAAGATTGCTATAGTAAGCATTTTAGCATTTTGCCTCACAAAAAAATGCAATAAAAGTGATTAAAAAAGCTTATGTACCCCAAAATGGTACAAATAAAAACTACAGCTCGTCTCGCAAAAAATAAGCCCTCAGAGAGCTCCGTCCATGGGAAAATAAAAAAGTTATAGGACTTTGAATGCAGTGAGTTAAGAAAAAAATAATAATTTCCAAAAAAAGGCTTTTTATTGTGGAAAAACCTAAAAAAAATATAAGAATTTTGGTATCATTGTAACCGTACCATCCCGCAGAAAAAAATTTAGTGTATCATTTATGCTGCATGATTAACGCTATAAAAAGAAAATCAAAATTCTATGGCAGAATTGATGCGTTTTCTCTCCCTGCGATCATAAAAAAAAGATGATGTGATACAGGCGAACATGGAGGCTCTAGTACCCTGTTGTCCCACCTCTAGCTTGGATACAAGATGTGATACAGGCGAGTATGGAGGCTCTAGTACTTTGTTGTACCGCCTCTAGCTTGGATACAAGATGTGATATGGGGGGCAATTGAGGCATACAGGTTCCATATGGTATTATGTGTCCACATTTGCTGTGACTGAGCCTCTAGATCATACAAACTTCTAGGCTGTGGGAGTTGCCGTCCTAAATGCGCAGACCGGTGCCAGCGGCCGGCGAGTGACGTTTCTGTGCGGGGCTCTGCGAACCCCGCACAGAAATAGAGCATGCCGCGGTTTGTTTTCCACGTGTGATTTCGCGCGGACAAACCGCGGCCGTCTGCCTAGGATTGCGTTTTCTAACGCAATCCTATGGCAGCTTCCATGGGTGGAAATTCTGTGGGAAATCCGGCAGCGGAATTTCCGCCCGTGTGCACGGGGCCTAAGGCTACTCTAAGACGTGCGTTCAGAAAACACAGCTTAAAATCGTGGGTTTTTTACCTCAATTTTTAGCAGCACTTTTGAACGCATGGTAAAGCGGTTTTAATGCACCCCACAATTGTGATGGGTGGGGAGGTGCGTTAGAAAACGCAAATACAGGAGAGATAGCGCTTAAAAATCACCGCTTCCGAGCTCACGTCTGAGTAATCGCATTCAAATCAATGGAAGCAGTATACCGCAATAAAAAGCACCAAGGGGCTAGATCATGTTTGTAAATTAGCACGGTTTAGGTATAGGTACGGGTACAGATGGAGGGGGGCCCAGCTGAACTTTTGCACCCGGGCCCCTTAGGCTTTAGGTACGCCCCTGCTAATGAGCAACCAGTTTTTCAGTCTTTATTTTTGTGCATTCCTGGGATCAGAACTTTTTTTTTTTGCCTACTCATTAGGGTAAATAACCATTTAAGTCAGGTTAAGGCTTGTGATAAATCACTTGGATTTGAAGCAATGCTGCATCCAATAGATGGCGCTATAGAGGTATTTTCTCATCCTTATTTGCATAGATATCCCAGAGGAGCTAGCATCACCTTATAAGTGTTCTTACTCATTTTTTAGGTTTTCAAATGCCTCTTCTGTGTGCAGTGCTTGGGTAGTGACTATACCATCCCCTGACCCATTTACCCCTTAGGTGTCTTCACATACTTTTTGGGTGCTCTCCTTAAGGAGACACAACACTGCTTCTGACCCACATAGGAATGTGAACCACAGGCCAACAAGGGCTGAGGATGGGTGCATTGTCCAGTATCGCATGTGTAGTCTAACAGAGCTTCATGAGTGTGGACAAGCTGGTGATGTCACCAGCTGCTTCCTTTGGGTAAGTGAGAGTTTTGGCCCATGTGAAAGGGGAATTACTGTATGCTAAACTGTTCACTTCATTTTCATTACCTTCTATGACATTTATGGAAATGACACGGCACAGATTATTGTTAGGGGTTCCATCACACAAGGGGGAGACAGCGGCCTACCAAAATCTACTGGGTCATATGACGCGGCTGGCGGTGGGCGGGGAAGCGGTTTTTACTCTATCTTCCGCTGTGCTACAGCGGAAGATAGCGTGACGGACGGCTTCCATTGACTAGAATGGAGGCCGGCCACGCGTACACTCACGGCAAATAAAGCATACCGCGCGTGAGGTCGGGTGATTTCACGGTGCGGAAATCCGCAATGGAATACCGCACCGTGAGCATTGAGCTATTAGGTTCAATAGAACCTAATAGCTGCGGGCAATGCAGCGGACTTACGTTTCATCTGCTCTCACCAATCGCAACGGAGAGGGGAGATTAAACTTCAACTTTTACGTGATCACCATTATCATTTGGATAATGGTTGATCATGTGATGAAGGATAAAGATCCCGTCGGGGACATTGCCGGAGGCTTTAGGGAAATATTTTCATCTCCCCCTCACTGATTGGAGCTATGACGGGAGATGAAACATTAACTTTTTAATTTTTACACGTAACCAGGGACCGCGGCCCATCGTGAAATCTCCAGGCTTTCAGCTACGTTTGCTAGCCAGCAACAGGGAGATTTTAAATTACCCCAGCAATCTGGGGTAAGGTCCGCGGATAAATCCGGGGGCTTTAGGTATGTCATTTCATCTCCACTCACGGATATGAGGAAAGATGAAATTTTTAATTTTTTAACTGTTTACTTGGATAACGGCAATAGCGTGACTGGGGGTCACTGCGGCAGCTTTCAACAAGGAGCTGTCATGTCCACAGCCCCCAGGGCTTTAATCCTCAGAGTGAGCATGTTTTTACGGCCTTAGGGATCAAAAACACTATAGGGCTGTCAATAAGGGGTTAAGGAGCAAACAGACTTTGTCACTAAGGCCTCTCTATTTTAGTTTGTTTCAGCCCTTTTTAACACCCCTCATCACCCATTGTAATGATGGAGTGCGTTACACAACGCTGTTGAACACGTTTGAAAATGGCGTTCGAAAACGCTTTAAAATGCAGCATTTTACCAGACGCCTGTGTGAAAGCAGCCTTAGGACTCATGTCCACGGGCGTATACGTAACACACTCTGGGTCTCCTGCGGTGTTTTACAAATTGCAACCAATACTCTCTGCCGGCAGATAGACGGCAGAGGCCGCGTATGTGGTAAGTATAGCACTGTGCATGCCCACTAATCTCACATCACGGACATGCGCAGTTTGATTTTTTTTTTTAATTCCCGCTCTGTTCAGAGCAGGAATGTGTATCGAAACACTGCCCTCTTGCAATGTGGAATTTCTGCAGTTTTGTTTTTACCACTTCTTTTCCCGGCCGTTATTTGTGCGCTCGGGAAAAGATAAGACCTGCCCTATCATGTAGTGACAGTACCTGCAGGGAAGATCAGGCGGCGCCTGTCATCCCGTAGCAATTTCCAAACTTCTGCGCACTGGCACGGAGTGTAAACTGCTGGTGAAGGGGACAGGATTCCATTTGTTCTGGGGCAGTTGCACCTACGAAAGTCACAGAAAATAGAAATGATTGATTTCAATGGGTTTGTTCACAGGCGTGTATTTTCCATGTGCATTTCGATTGCACAAAAAAATACGCAGCATACTATATTTTCTCGCACATTCTCATAGGGAAAGAACGCATATTATACTAATTGTCTATTTCACTAGCTGAGATAATCGTTGCGTGTTATTTCTTTGTCTGTGCAAATATGCGTAAACTCATCAGAATCCAGCCTAAATGTAAACATATATCTTTATAAGGCCATTTTCACACTGTTTTTCCTCTCACTACGGTTCCATGCGTTTTTGGCGCTGCACTCACATGTGTATCCAACATGTCGGGGCTTCCTCTATATCAGTGATGGCGAACCTTTTAGAGACTGGGTACCCAAACTGCAACACAAAACCCACTTATTTATCGCAAAGTGCCAACGTGTCAGGGGCGGGGCTGATCAGGACGTATGATTTTACCCCCGTCGTTCTAAAAAGGACAGGGCCTCTTTAACCCTCTGCAATCCAATTTTGGATTCGGATTGCCTAGGGGCTTTTCTTTTTCTGCCTTATACTATGGCGCCTTCTGCTGGCTAAAGTTAGGGCTCCTTCCCACGGAGGGATTTACGCTGCGTAAATCTGCTGCGTTGCCCGCAGCTATTAGGTTCTATTGAACCTAATAGCTCAATGCTCACGGTGCGGAATTCCATCGTGGAATTCTGCACCGTGAAATCACCCGACCTCACCCGCGGTATGCTTTATTTGCCGCGGGTGTACGCGCGGCCGGCCTCCATTCTAGTCAATGGAAGCAGTGCGTCACGCTATCTTCCGCTGTAGCACAGCGGAAGATAGAGTAAAAACCGCTTCCCCGCCCACCGCCAGCCACGTCATATGACCCAGTAGATTTTGGTAGGCCGCTGTCTCCTCCTTGTGTGCTGCATTAAAAATGCACTCTGCTAAAAATAAAAAGGGTCCAGTTCTGTGGCTTCTCGGAGGAGATAGGGGTTCCCCCACCTCCCGTCTCCGAGCTGCAGCGGAGACTGACTAACATGGCTGCCAAGTCCGGTATTGATACTTCTAAATTGATGACATCACAATGCAGTGACATCAGCCTGCCAGACACCTGGCTCATTTGCATACAGTGTGTATGTATGTATGTATGAATGAATGAGTATGAATGAATGAATCTATCTATTTATTTATTAATTATGTAGATTATAGATATAGATTATATCTGAATTATAGATTTTGTGCATATAGATTAAAGATAGATTTTAGATGATATATATATATATATATATATATATATATATATATATATTTATATATCTACATACATACACAAACACATATAGCTGTATTATGTATATATGTAGATTCTATAATGTATGTTGATTATATAATAGATCTATTGATTGATAGATAATCCATAGATCTATTATATAATTAATATAGATGATAGAATCTACACAGATATAAATAATCTAAAATCTATCATCTGGATATAATGTATGTCTATAATCTACTCTATCTATCTATCTATCTATCTATCTATCTATCTATCTATCTATCTATCTATCTATCGCTATACAAATAGCAAGATTTATTTCTCTATATAATCTATAGTTATGGATGGATGGATGGATTTATTTATGTATGGCGGGGGGAAAAAAAAGGCCTGCTGCACATTTTAACTTCTTCAGATGACCATGCTGATCTATTCTTATTCTTACTAGAGTCTACTAATGCCAGCCCAGGGGAAGCCAATAAAGCCCTATGGGGTCGAAGCCAATTTTCCTTTTTTTGGGAAAAAGTTTCCGTCCGTCCCCACTCGAAATGCGTCCACCAAAAGAGATCTCTCAAAACGACCGACGGACGCACCTTCAGAGGCAAACTAGTGCTTGCTTCTAGTGTCATCGTCTGCTTAACCATCCTGCGTAGGGAGGTGATGAGTCCTGCAGGCTCTGCAAGCCTAGGATGCGTGAGCACGGTGCAAGAGGAAGGACTGAGGAGGATGTGAGGGGGAGGGGGGAGGGCGCGGTTGAGAAAGCGTTGGGTGGGGCTATGCAAAGGTCTTCCAGCTCCCTCAGTGCATTGTGGGTGCGCCCGGAGTGCTGCCTGAGCGTGTTGCATCTGATACGTCCCCTATCTGGGGATCATTTATTAAAGGGAGCATAGGTGCAGCACGTTTCTGTAAAACCAATAGAGGGCGCTGCAATGTTACTGTAGAAACCAATGGACAGCATGGAAGGTAGCTATACATAGATTTTAAAGACAACGACTGCCAAGGCTAAAGCCCGTGTATATTCCATAGACTATAGCTATCTCCAGGATAGCTGCATGCGCAGTTGTGTGCCGGGTTCGCACGTGCGCAGTCGCGCCATTGTCTCGCACGGCTGCTTTCATTCCGCGCTTCCTGAGAAGGCAATGTATGCATACGTCACTAGTGAAGGAAGTGGAAGGTAACGCAATGTACGCTTTTTGACCGGATGGAGGAAAATCGGGTTGCTGGAGGTCACATGACCGAAGTGACAAGCGGCTCCAGGAGAAGATTTGGTATAAGAAGAAGAGGTAAGCAGGCTGCCTGGGGAGCAAGAGGTAAGTATATATTTTTTTGTTTTTAATGACAGAACCCCTTTAAGGCTCTATTATGACACTTTTCGACCGTGGTATGGTTATATGCGGGGAGTGTGAAGACGGTATGGTTACATAAGGGGGGGTGTGGTGACAATACGGTTACACTAGGAAAGTGGGCTTACATGAGGGGAACGTGGAGGCGGTGTGGCTACACAAGAGGAGTGTGATGGAACCCCTAACAATAATCTGTGCCGTGTCATTTCCATAAATGTCATAGAAGGTAATGAAAATGAAGTGAACAGTTTAGCATACAGTAATTCCCCTTTCACATGGGCCCAAACTCTCACTATTCTCACTTACCCAAAGAAAGCAGCTGGTGACATCACCAGCTTGTCCACACTACACATGTGATACTGGACAATACACCCATCCTCAGCCCTTGTTGGGCTGGGGTTTACATTCCTATGTGGGTCAGAAGCGGTGTTGTGTCTCCTTAAGGAGAGCACCCAAAAAGTATGTGGAGACACCTATGGGGTAAATGGGTCAGGGGATGGTATAGTCACTACCCAAGCACTGCACACAGAAGAGGCGTTTGAAAACCTAAAAAATGATTAAGAACACTTATAAGGTGATGCTAGCTCCTCTGGGATATCTATGCAAATGAGAATGAGAAAATACCTCTATAGCGCCATCCATTGGATGCAGCATTCCTTCAAATCCAAGTGATTTATCACAAGCCTTAACAATGATTGGGAATATTAAACCAAGCCAGGAAGCGATGCACTGACAGACTGTTTCATGGTGATTGCCCCTCCTCAGTGTGCAGCAGGCTTCTGGCTTAGTCTTTGAGGGGCCTGTGATGTGGATTATAAGCGGTGTCGTATCTCCTTAAGGTGAGCACCCGAAAAGTGTGTGGAGACACCTAGGGGGTGAGTGAGTCAGGGGATATGGAGATACGACACCGCTTATAATCCACATCACAGGCCCCTCACAGACTGAGGGTGCATTCACACGAATGTATATCGGCTCGGTTTTCACGCCTAGCCGATATACATTGTCCTCATCTGCGGGGGGGGGGGAGGCTGGAAGAGCCAGGAGCAGGAACTGAGCTCCCACCTCCATGTAATCGCATGTAATCCAAGGAAGATATGGCAGTAAGGATAATGTCACACAGTGAGTGCGATACCAGGCCGTGAATCGCAGCCTGTTTTCGCGCTCGCTAACGTACAATTTTTCTGTGGATGTGAGTCATTTTTGTAATAAAACTGCCTCCCCTCCCTCCCGCTGCGGCTGTCCGCACCTAGCACGCGGTGCGATGCTGCCGCCAGCCCCATTAAAACAATGGGTGATGCAAGGCCCCGCCCAAAGATAGAACGAGCCGCGGTTCATATACGTGCAATATTTGCTCTGCCGTGTGAAAAAGGCCGAAGTGTTCAATTCCCCTGCAACGCCTCCGCAGGAGAAATGAAGTATTATGCCATCCTTCTGCCATATGATGAACAGACATGTTGGCTGCACCATATGGTAAACTGGAGTCGGGTAATAGTGAAACGCTCAAACGTGGGAATACAACCGTTCACGTTCCATCTGAATATTGGCGCATTTACGGTCGGCGTTCGGAGGCAGAACACGTCTTAAGCAGGATTTTCACACAATGAACACAGAAACAGCAAACCTGCTGTGAAGTCGAGGAGCGTCCGACACGTTCGCAGCAATACGTACAAATCTGCCGCAGGACACCAACAGCAGAGATTATTAGCGCCACGCGGTCCAGCAATGTACGAACATGGCCTAAATGTTAGGAGGCTCGTATATATGAGTCCCCTAATACTCAGGCCGCGTTTACATGAGCGACAAAGTCACGCTGCGACAAATCATGTGTTTGTTCGGCCCATGCTTTCCAATGGGGTAATTCACATGTTTTGGAGGGTGCGACATCCCGATATGCCCGCGACTCGTGAGGTTTCATGGCCCATGTTACCCTATGGAGCCTTCCTCTCTGTTGCATCACATGAAAGCGTGATTTTTGTGCGGTGCGATGCAACTTTGACAGGAGGAAATCCAGCAGAAAAGCGAGCAGCCGGGCCGCTTCAAAGCCGCCGCGGGTTTTTCCGCGGCAGTTCTCCCAGCGGGAATCAAGCGGGTTTTGCTGCGGCCAAACCGCGGGATTTCTGCCAGGAATACGCCCAGTGTGAACCCAGCCTTAAGGGGTTAATGGTTGTCGTCCCGTATGACACAGGTTCTCTCTCCCCCCATCTATTCCCAGCAGTGAGGAGGACAACTCCCCCCATCAGGACGCATGAAGCTCCCTGCTGGGTGGTGTAGTACACAGACACATCCTCATTACTGTAGAGGAGCAGTGACTGAATATCACACATGTACTACATATAACTGTACAACAAGCACCATACATTATCAAAACATGCCCGACATGGCACAGCCGCCGCCCCGCGTAATCACCACTGCTTGTCTCCACCAGCCGCATGGCTTATTTGACATTTGTGAGTGCCCCAGCAGCGCGGCTCGGCTCCACACAGGATCGTGGAAACATTCCTTCTGGAAGAGTGAGGTGCCCACCTATAACCCCAGGGCTGATAATGGTGGCTGTGTGACAGGATAGCAGGGAGACATGTAGCTGGGGGGGAGCTGCTCAGTGACAGACTATACAGGGACCAGCAGTGCGGTGCCCACCTATTACCACCAGGGCTGATAATGGTGGCTGTGTGACAAGAAAGCGGGGAGACATGTAGCTGGGGGTGTGCTGGTCAGTGATGGACTATACAGGGGCCAGAAGTGCAGTGCCCACCTATTACCCCCAGGGCTGATAATGGCGGCTATGTGACAAGAAAGCGGGGAGACATGTAGCTGGGGGTGTGCTGATCAGTGACAGACTATACAGGGACCAGCAGTGCAGTGCCCACCTATTACCCCCAGGGCTGATAATGGCAGCTGTGTGACAGGACAGCGGGGAGACATGTAGCTGGGGGTGTGCTGCTCAGTGACAGACTATACAGGGACCAGCAGTACGGTGCCCACCTATTACCCCAGGGCTGATAATTGCGGCTGTTTGACAGGACAGCGGGGAGACATGTAGCTGGGAGTGTGCTGCTCAGTGAAAGACTATACAGGAACCATGATGATGTCATCATCCAACTCCGCCGTACACCGCGTCGGCCGACCCTCCACCCCTCCCACAACAGGCGTCTGGTAGTGTGAGGAGACCACACGGGTGCCAGGAGCAGAAGAATGATGATGTCTTCATCCAGCTCCGCGCTGTACACTGCGTTGGCCAACCCTCCACCCCCTCCCACAACAGGCAGTGCGGCAGGCT
The DNA here is from genome assembly GCF_035609145.1 of Eleutherodactylus coqui. Taxonomy (NCBI): domain Eukaryota; kingdom Metazoa; phylum Chordata; class Amphibia; order Anura; family Eleutherodactylidae; genus Eleutherodactylus; species Eleutherodactylus coqui. Next base: position 122,238,153 of record NC_089839.1, on the reverse strand, counting down.
AGTAACGCACTCCATGCACATTCTTTATATGGTGGGGGCCTCTGAGTTCCCTCACCGCAGGGGCCGGTTTGCAATTGTGACACCTGACGGTACACCTATGCTTTTCCTAAAGGCACACAATCTGCTGGTCAGTACGATTAAGGGTTAATACATTTGTGGCATTTATGCGCATCGTTTACTTAGACCAGTGACGTCCCCGTGCTCTCGTGGAAGGTTGTACATACACTGGAACTATAAGATTTGGGCTCTCCCATCCCCCGACCATAGATGCAAAAACTTCAGACGAGACACCCAATGAGTATTCCGGAAGTTTCTCCCCCCACCCCCGAAACAAATCCCAATCATCATCTTCCGCCAAGTCACCAAGATGACTAATCCAATATTTTTGTATCTTAGTGAACTGAATATGGCCGCCACCACAACTTGCCTCCAGCTTTCCTAGTCTTCTGCACAACATCATTACATGTCTACACCACCAGATTGAGGTGTGGGGGGGGGGGGGGGGTTCCCAACAACCAATGAGGTTGCTGGAATCACTCACTGCTATTGAAGTGCGGCTGAAATACAATATATGCGGCCCCTTCAGCTGCGCTCACACTAACCTGCTATGTGTGGAAGCGGCCCCTTCAGCAGCGCTCTGCACTCACACTATAGCAGGTTAGTGTGAGAGCGCAGAGTGCTGCTGAAGGGGCCACGGGATTGTTCCTTTTAGAACAAAAGTTCCCGGTGGGAACAAATCCCAATCATCATCTATTTTTTTTTTTTTTTTACCTGTGGCTCACCATCAGGGCCACAGGCTTTATCTGTTTGTTATTTTACTCTATGTTTGGCACACTAGGTAGCCTTATCTTGGGGACCTATTGTTTGAGCAGAAAAATTTGTTGAAGCCTATTTTTGGCTGCCTGCTTGAATATTAGATTGGTTGTCTGAACTTTTGATAGGAGTCCAGCATTTCTACATTAGTGTTGCTGACATTGCAACACTTTTAGGAGGATAGGTATGCAGCTTTAAATACAGGATCCTCTTTAGCTGACCTATCTGAACATGCACCTGACTTTCTATTAATGTCAGTGCATATGACTAGAAATTCTACATTAGTGCTGCTAACATTGCAACACTTGTAGGAGGATAGGTATACAGCGCTAAATACAGGATCCTTATAGCTGACATATCTAAACACGCATCTGACTTGTGACTACTGTCAGTGCATAAGTTCTTTATCCGAGTCCTCCTTCCTTCTTTACCAACGTAGCCACTATACCATCGTACCCTGCTGGCTTTTTGTCTAACGGTGTCTGGTATATATATATACCTGTTGGCGACATCTTCGCAGACAACCCACTCTCTTGCCAATTTAATCCTACTGATTAAATATCCTAAAAGAGGAAGATAGCTTAGTCAATTAAATGATTGACGCTATTAATCCCACTAAAGATTTTTTGGTCAAATATACATCTGTGGCTCCTGATGAACCGCTCTAAAGCGAGCGGAGAAACGCGTTGAGCCGTATTTCTCTGTGACTTTACCAGTCATTCAGAGCCGTAGTTCTCTGCGACCTCTACATACGACTGTCACCAGTCATTCAGTGCAGGCACTCTGTATATACACTAAAGTTATCCACTTATACTGACCATGCTATTGTGACCATTATCTACATTGGAGACATTGGATGCATAATTCAAACTTGCACCTAAATATATCTTCTCCTCTTTTTTGTGTTAATGTATGTTAGTACTGTTAGTCAGCCCGTATATGTTTTTAAGAGTTTCTAATAAACTATATTCTTTTAGTCTATACCTGTGAAGGGCTTTTAAGAAAAATTTACATATAGACTTCCCGTCTCTGTGATAAACAGCTCCACTTGGCTTAGCACAACTACACTATCTGTGCAGCACGGCTCCACTAAGCAAGTAGCGTAGTGCATCTTACAGACGCCGTCTGGTCCGCACAGCACATGTAGCCTGCCATCCTTCAAGGATGTAAAAGAATTTGGCGGAAATAACAGTGACAACGAACATAGTGGCGGACATAATAGGTAACGCCACCACCACAGCGGGGAAAATATCTATATTATACTATCGCATACAGGACACGATCAATGCATGCAACCCGATACCAACAAAAGCAAATCATATTCCACATTATTTGAAAGATGCAAAATTGGCCAATCGTTACATTTCGTATTATTCGGTTTGCATAATTTAATTCTTAACCCCTTAGTGACCAGCCCATAGTGTTTTTACGTCCTGCCCAAGTGGGCCTTAATCCCTGAGGACGTAAAAACATGTGTCTGGGTGGATGACAGTGATCATGTAAAGTTAAAAAAAAAAAAGTGTGAAAAAGTAAAAAAAAAAAAAAAGTTAAAAAAAAGTTTTAAAAAAGTTTAAAAAGCGTACGTTTCATCTCCCCTCACGGATCATATCCGTGAGGGTGGATAAAAGTACACACATAAGGCCCCCAGATTTATCCGCGGACCTTACCCCAGCTTCTGCGCACACGCCTGCGCCAAAATGGCGGACGCATGCGCAAAAGCTGTGGATTGCCAGGATAATTTAAAATCTCCCTGCTCCTGGCTACAAAACTGAGTCAAGAGCCTGGAGATTTCACGGGGGGCCCCGGTGAGTGGTTCCTGATCCCGTGTTCGCCGTTATACAATGGATAATGGCGATCACGTAAAAGTTTTTTAAAAAAATTGAAGTTTCATCTCCCCTCACCGATGCGATCGGTGAGAGATGAAACTTTTTACCGGAGGCCTCCGTATTTGCACCCCAACGCGATCCTCATCCGTGAACTTACCCGGATTCTGCACATGCGACCGCTGGCAAAACACCGGACACATGCGCAGGAGTCGGGGAGTCCAGGAAACGTAAAATCTCCTTGCTCCCTGGAGAGCCTGGAGCAGTGACCTTGTTGAGCGGTCCCCGGTCACGTGATAAAAAGGTAGAGATCTATCTTAGGCCGGTCTCACATGACCGGATAGGAATTACGGATTCCGCATGCGTCTGATCCGCGGTAATACGCAGATCAATCGCATTGGATTACACAATTCCGCTCACATTAGTGGGTTGGAATTATGTAATCCACTCGCAGAAAAGAGAACGCAGCAGGTTCTATTTTACCGCGGATATCCGCAGCATAGAGCCTATTGTGCTCCGTGGTCGCAGATATACCCGCAGCCCATACGCAACTACTTTGTAAAGAGAATTCTGAAGGCACCCATTGAAACAAATATGTTTGTGTGAAGCGGCCCTTACTGTACTTTTGTTAGCATGAATCAAGCACATTTGCAAGCGCAAAAAAACACGCAACCATGCCGCCATTTATTGAAATGGGCAATTAGTGTAATTAGAATAATACATGTTCTTCCCCTGCAGAAATGCATGAGAAAATAAAGGGGACTGCTTTTTTTTTGGACAAAATGCGCATGCAAAATACACTTATGTGAAGGAACTCGCTGCAATCAGCGGGTTCTACTGACGTGTATTTAGCATGTATATTTTTCATGCGTAATATGCTGCGCAAATACATCTGTGTGAATCTGGCCGAAGAGCCCACGGTGGTATGCGTAAAACGCTGCGTCTCTGCGGTGAGAACACAATTGTGGACGTGAGCACTAAGGCTGGAGCTCTATGGAGTCTTTCGCCATGACATGGGTCATGTGACCAAAGATCGCTGTGCAGCCCTGTGAACTTGCATTCTCAAATATATCAATGGGGTCGCGCAAGTTCCCACAACCTATAGATTGCTAAAACCTCACCGAGGTTGGATTTTTGCAATATATTGGTCGCAGCTACTTGTGAGTTGTATCGTAACTCCATTGTCTTCAGTAAGGCCAGCTGCACACGACCGCTTCACATTCCGAATGCGGGATACCACAGCGGAATCTGGCCGTTACCCCAGCCGGCGACCCTGCGTTCCTGCAGAATCTGTAATGTGGATGACCGCGAGTGTGAAGGAAGTAGCAGTAGTATGTATCTTTCAATGCATGTGATTTGCTGCAGATCCTCCGTGTGGACGACGACTGCAGATTGAACAATAGGAAACCGGTGGTGTGAAGCCGGCCCGAGAGTGTGAGGTCGCAGGGCTATACAGCGATCTTGGTCGCGTAGCACTAGTCTCATTGCATGACTACGACTCCGCCGTTCATGGGAGCTCAGTGCTTGACCATCTCCGTCAGCTCCACAGAAGTGAATGGAGTAGTCACACGTTTAAAGAAATCTCATCCACGTTCCCCTCATGTAAGCCCACTTTCCTAGTGTAACCGTATTGTCACCACACCCCACTTATGTAACCATACCGTCTTCACACTCCCCGCATGTAACCATAGCACGGTTCGAAAAGTGTCATAATAGAGCCTTAAAGGGGTTCTGTCATGACGTTACGTGAGGGGAGTGTGGTGACGGTGCGGTTATGTGCGGAGAGTGTGGAGGCGCAATGGTTACATGAGGAAGGTGTGGTGATGGTACGGTTACATGCTGGGAGTGTGGTGGCGGTACGGTTACATAAGGGCGGTGTGGTGATGGTGGGGTTACATGCGGGGAGTGTGGTGACGGTGTGGTTACATGCTGGGGAGTGTGGTGACGGTGCGTTTACATGCGGGGAGTGTGGAGGCGCAATGGTTACATGAGGAAGGTGTGGTGATGGTACGGTTACATGCTGGGAGTGTGGTGGCGGTACGGTTACATAAGGGCGGTGTGGTGATGGTGGGGTTACATGCTGGGAGTGTGGTGACGGTGTGGTTACATGCTGGGGAGTGTGGTGACGGTGCGTTTACATGCGGGGAGTGTGGAGGCGGCGGTTACATGCGGGGAGTGTGGAGGCGGCGGTTACATGCGGGGAGTGTGGAGGCGGTACGGCTGCACAAGGGGAGTGTGGTGGGGATGCTGATTTTCGCACATGTGATGGAACCCCTAACAATAATCTGTGCCGTGCCATTTCCATAAATGTCATAGAAGGCAATGAAAATGAAGTGAACAGTTTAGCATACAGTAATGCCCCTTTCACACGGGCCAAAAATCTCACTTACCCAAAGGAAGCAGCTGGTGACATCACCAGCTTATTCACACTCAGGAGGCTCTATTAGACTACATAAATAGGTACGCAGCATGTTCTACTTTAGGGCTCATGCGATGTACTGCCGTGTGACACGTGGTGAATCAGTATATCAGTGAGTATATGGCCGCTCTCTGTGATTTTTTTTTTTTGTTGTCTGACTTTTATTGATCCTTTCACATTAGCGTGTAAACACTGTGTGTAGATCCGAGCAAGGAAAAGATGGCAGCTTGCTCTATTTCTCCACATACCACGCAGTGTGAGCCCTATACTTTTGTATGGGCAGCGTATATACAGCACTGTCCATACGCAATACATATGCAACCCCCACGATGAAACAGAGCAGGGAATTAGAAGAAAAAAGACAGTCACACATCGCATGATCGTGTACGTGAGATGCGTAGTCATGCGCAGTACACTCGCTGCCATACGCAGTCTCTGCCGACAGAGTCGGCATCACATAGACCGTTAGTACACTACGGGACACCCGCATTGTTTTATGCATATAGTCGCTTATAAATTATATTGGAAAATTTTAATTTTTGATTATACAAGGTATTACTTTTATTTGCTGGGATTGAAATACCCTTCTAAGCCTTCAGTCACAGATCTTGTATGTCCAGGTCATTCAGACGGAGCTCCCGGACACAGCAATAAGCTTTCATTAGTCAAATGGAGACAAAAAAAGTCTCTATTTAACTAGGTTTCCATTAGTTTCTGGCCAGATAGAGCCGTGTAGTCGACTAAGTTATTCTGTCCGGCAGAAATGTGGGAAACCAAGAGAAATCTGCTGAAATGGAGATCAAAATGTGCAGCTTTGGTCTCAGTTTTAGTAATGGCAGCCTAGGGTTTTGTTCAAGGTCGCCAACGAAACCCATTTGAGAATTTAAACAGAACCCAGAGAAATATGCAAATGGGCGTACCTGCAAAACATTGGACATGCATACACGCATAGGTGCTCTGTGTATAAATATTCCCTATGGGGAGTCCCCTAGTCACTGAACGGGGAGTAAAGAATCCGCTGTTACAGAGGATTGCATATCACATCTTGTATCCAATATAGAGGCGGTACAACAGGGCACTGGAGCCTCCATGCCCACCCGTGTCACATCTTGTATCCAAGCTAGAGGCGGTATGACAGGGTACCAGAGCCTTCATGCCTGCCTGTATCACATCTTGTATCCAAGCTAAAGGTGGTACAGAAGGGAACGTGAGCCTCTGTGCCTGTCTGTATCACATCTTGTATCCATTTGTTCGGCGGATGCATCATTTTGCAGTTGAACAAAATGTTACAGGACGGTGAAAACAGTGAGTTTATGTTAGACGCGAATCGTGCTCTGATTCATGCTCTAGGATGGGAGCGCAAGCTTATTGCTTTTTCAAACACGGTCTACACCTCTCAGGTGCCGAGTTACAGGACGGTGAAAACAGTGAGTTTGTGTTAGACGCGAATCGTGCTCTCATTCATGCTGTAGGCTGGGAGCGCAAGCTTATTGCTTTTTCAAACACGGTCTACACCTCTCAGGTGCCGAGTTACAGGACGGTGAAAACAGTGAGTTTATGTTAGACGCGAATCGTGCTGGGATTCATGCTCTAGGCTGGGAGCGCAAGCGTAATGCTTTTTCAAACACGGTCTACACCTCTCAGGTGCCGAGGTACAGGACGGTGAAAACAGTGAGTTTGTGTTAGACGCGAATCGTGCTCTGATTCATGCTCTAGGCTGGGAGCTCAAGCTTATTGCTTTTTCAAACACGGTCTACACCTCTCAGGTGCCGAGCTAAAGGACGGTGAAAACAGTGAGTTTGTGTTAGACGCGAATCGTGCTCTGATTCATGCTCTAGGCTGGGAACGCAAGCTGAATGATTTTTCAAACACGGTCTACACCTCTCAGGTGCCGAGTTACAGGACGGTGAAAACAGTGAGTTTGTGTTAGACGCGAATCGTGCTAGGATTCATGCTCTAGGCTGGGAGCGCAAGCTTAATGCTTTTTCAAACACGGTCTACACCTCTCAGGTGCCGAGTTACAGGACGGTGAAAACAGTGAGTTTGTGTTAGACGCGAATCGTGCTCTGATTCATGCTCTAGGCTGGGAGCGCAAGCTTATTGCTTTTTCAAAGACGGTCTACACTTCTCAGGTGCCGAGTTACAGGACGGTGAAAACAGTGAGTTTGTGTCAGACGCGAATCGTGCTCTGATTCATGCTCTAGGCTGGGAGCGCAAGCTTATTGCTTTTTCAAACACGGTCTACACCTCTCAGGTGCCGAGTTACAGGACGGTGAAAACAGTGAGTTTGTGTTAGACGTCAATCGTGCTCTGATTCATGCTTTAGGCTGGGAGCGCAACCTTATTGCTTTTTCAAACACGGTCTACACCTCTCAGGTGCCGAGTTACAGGACGGTGAAAACAGTGAGTTTGTGTCAGACGCGAATCGTGCTCTGATTCATGCTCTAGGCTGGGAGCGCAAGCTTAATGCTTTTTCAAACACGGTCTACACCTCTCAAGTGCCGAGTTACAGGACGGTGAAAACAGTGAGTTTGTGTTAGACGCGAATCGTGCTCTGATTCATGCTCTAGGCTGGGAGCGCAAGCTTATTGCTTTTTCAAACACGGTCTACACCTCTCAGGTGCCGAGTTACAGGACGGTGAAAACAGTGAGTTTGTGTTAGACGCGAATCGTGCTCTGATTCATGCTCTAGGCTGGGAGCGCAAGCTTATTGCTTTTTCAAACACGGTCTACACCTCTCAGGTGCCGAATTACAGGACGGTGAAAACAGTGAGTTTGTGTTAGACGCGAATCGTGCTCTGATTCATGCTCTAGGCTGGGAGCGCAAGCTTATTGCTTTTTCAAACACGGTCTACACCTCTCAGGTGCCGAGTTACAGGACGGTGAAAACAGTGAGTTTGTGTTAGACGCGAATCGTGCTATGATTCATGCTCTAGGCTGGGAGCTCAAGCTTATTGCTTTTTCAAACACGGTCTACACCTCTCAGGTGCCGAGGTACAGGACGGTGAAAACAGTGAGTTTGTGTTAGACGCGAATCGTGCTCTGATTCATGCTCTAGGCTGGGAGCGCAAGCTTATTGCTTTTTCAAACACGGTCTACACCTCTCAGGTGCCGAGTTACAGGACGGTGAAAGCAGTGAGTTTGTGTTAGACGCGAATCGTGCTCTGATTCATGCTCTAGGCTGGGAGCGCAAGCTTAATGCTTTTTCAAACACGGTCTACACCTCTCAGGTGCCGAGTTACAGGACGGTGAAAACAGTGAGTTTGTGTTAGACGCGAATCGTGCTCTGATTCATGCTCTAGGCTGGGAGCGCAAGCTTATTGCTTTTTCAAACACGGTCTACACCTCTCAGGTGCCGAGTTACAGGTTGGTGAAAACAGTGAGTTTGTGTCAGACGCGAATCGTGCTCAGATTCATGCTCTAGGCTGGGAGCGCAAGCGTAATGCCTTTTCAAACACGGTCTACACCTCTCAGGTGCCGAGGTACAGGACGGTGAAAACAGTGAGTTTGTGTTAGACGCGAATCGTGCTCTGATTCATGCTCTAGGCTGGGAGTGCAAGCTTATTGCTTTTTCAAACACGGTCTACACCTCTCAAGTGCCGAGTTACAGGACGGTGAAAACAGTGAGTTTGTGTTAGACGCGAATCGTTCTCTGATTCATGCTCTTGGCTGGGAGCACAAGCTTAATGCTTTTTCAAACACGGTCTACACCTCTCAGGTGCCGAGTTACAGGACGGTGAAAACAGTGAGTTTGTGTTAGACGCGAATCGTGCTCTGATTCATGCTCTAGGCTGGGAGCGCAAGCTGAATGCTTTTTCAAACACGGTCTACACCTCTCAGGTGCCGAGTTACAGGACGGTGAAAACAATGAGTTTGTGTTAGACGCAAATCGTGCTCAGATTCATGCCCTAGGCTGGGAGCGCAAGCATATTGATTTTTCAAACACGGTCTACACCTCTCAGGTGCCGAGTTACAGGACGGTGAAAACAGTGAGTTTGTGTTAGACGCGAATCGTGCTCTGATTCATGCTGTAAGCTGGGAGCGCAAGCTTATTGCTTTTTCAAACACGGTCTACACCTCTCAGGTGCCGAGTTACAGGACGGTGAAAACAGTGAGTTTGTGTTAGACGCGAATCGTGCTGGGATTCATGCTCTAGGCTGGGAGCGCAAACTTATTGCTTTTTCAAACACGGTCTACACCTCTCAGGTGCCGAGTTACAGGACGGTGAAAACAGTGAGTTTGTGTTAGACGCGAATCGTGCTGGGATTCATGCTCTAGGCTGGGAGCGCAAGCTTATTGCTTTTTCAAACACGGTCCACACCTCTCAGGTGCCGAGTTACAGGACGGTGAAAACAGTGAGTTTGTGTTAGACGCGAATCGTGCTGGGATTCATGCTCTAGGCTGGGAGCGCAAGCTTATTGCTTTTTCAAACACGGTCCACACCTCTCAGGTGCCGAGTTACAGGACGGTGAAAACAGTGAGTTTGTGTCAGACGCGAATCGTGCTCAGATTCATGCTCTAGGCTGGGAGCGCAAGCGTAATGCCTTTTCAAACACGGTCTACACCTCTCAGGTGCCGAGGTACAGGACGGTGAAAACAGTGAGTTTGTGTTAGACGCGAATCGTGCTCTGATTCATGCTCTAGGCTGGGAGTGCAAGCTTATTGCTTTTTCAAACACGGTCTACACCTCTCAGGTGCCGAGTTACAGGACGGTGAAAACAGTGAGTTTGTGTTAGACGCGAATCGTTCTCTGATTCATGCTCTTGGCTGGGAGCACAAGCTTAATGCTTTTTCAAACACGGTCTACACCTCTCAGGTGCCGAGTTACAGGACGGTGAAAACAGTGAGTTTGTGTTAGACGCGAATCGTGCTCTGATTCATGCTCTAGGCTGGGAGCGCAAGCTGAATGCTTTTTCAAACACGGTCTACACCTCTCAGGTGCCGAGTTACAGGACGGTGAAAACAATGAGTTTGTGTTAGACGCAAATCGTGCTCAGATTCATGCCCTAGGCTGGGAGCGCAAGCATATTGATTTTTCAAACACGGTCTACACCTCTCAGGTGCCGAGTTACAGGACGGTGAAAACAGTGAGTTTGTGTTAGACGCGAATCGTGCTCTGATTCATGCTGTAAGCTGGGAGCGCAAGCTTATTGCTTTTTCAAACACGGTCTACACCTCTCAGGTGCCGAGCTAAAGGACGGTGAAAACAGTGAGTTTGTGTTAGACGCAAATCGTGCTCAGATTCATGCCCTAGGCTGGGAGCGCAAGCGTAATGCTTTTTCAAACACGGTCTACACCTCTCAGGTGCCGAGGTACAGGACGGTGAAAACAGTGAGTTTGTGTTAGACGCGAATCGTGCTCTGATTCATGCTCTAGGCTGGGAGCTCAAGCTTATTGCTTTTTCAAACACGGTCTACACCTCTCAGGTGCCGAGCTAAAGGACGGTGAAAACAGTGAGTTTGTGTTAGACGCGAATCGTGCTCTGATTCATGCTCTAGGCTGGGAACGCAAGCTGAATGATTTTTCAAACACGGTCTACACCTCTCAGGTGCCGAGTTACAGGACGGTGAAAACAGTGAGTTTGTGTTAGACGCGAATCGTGCTAGGATTCATGCTCTAGGCTGGGAGCGCAAGCTTAATGCTTTTTCAAACACGGTCTACACCTCTCAGGTGCCGAGTTACAGGACGGTGAAAACAGTGAGTTTGTGTTAGACGCGAATCGTGCTCTGATTCATGCTCTAGGCTGGGAGCGCAAGCTTAATGCTTTTTCAAACACGGTCTACACCTCTCAGGTGCCGAGTTACAGGACGGTGAAAACAGTGAGTTTGTGTTAGACGCGAATCGTGCTCTGATTCATGCTCTAGGCTGGGAGCGCAAGCTTATTGCTTTTTCAAACACGGTCTACACCTCTCAGGTGCCGAGTTACAGGTTGGTGAAAACAGTGAGTTTGTGTCAGACGCGAATCGTGCTCAGATTCATGCTCTAGGCTGGGAGCGCAAGCGTAATGCCTTTTCAAACACGGTCTACACCTCTCAGGTGCCGAGGTACAGGACGGTGAAAACAGTGAGTTTGTGTTAGACGCGAATCGTGCTCTGATTCATGCTCTAGGCTGGGAGTGCAAGCTTATTGCTTTTTCAAACACGGTCTACACCTCTCAGGTGCCGAGTTACAGGACGGTGAAAACAGTGAGTTTGTGTTAGACGCGAATCGTCCTCTGATTCATGCTCTTGGCTGGGAGCACAAGCTTAATGCTTTTTCAAACACGGTCTACACCTCTCAGGTGCCGAGTTACAGGACGGTGAAAACAGTGAGTTTGTGTTAGACGCGAATCGTGCTCTGATTCATGCTCTAGGCTGGGAGCGCAAGCTGAATGCTTTTTCAAACACGGTCTACACCTCTCAGGTGCCGAGTTACAGGACGGTGAAAACAGTGAGTTTGTGTTAGACGCAAATCGTGCTCAGATTCATGCCCTAGGCTGGGAGCCCAAGCATATTGATTTTTCAAACACGGTCTACACCTCTCAGGTGCCGAGTTACAGGACGGTGAAAACAGTGAGTTTGTGTTAGACGCGAATCGTGCTCTGATTCATGCTCTAGGCTGGGAGCGCAAGCTTATTGCTTTTTCAAACACGGTCTACACCTCTCAGGTGCCGAGTTACAGGACGGTGAAAACAGTGAGTTTGTGTTAGACGCGAATCGTGCTCTGATTCATGCTCTAGGCTGGGAGCGCAAGCTTATTGCTTTTTCAAACACGGTCTACACCTCTCAGGTGCCGAATTACAGGACGGTGAAAACAGTGAGTTTGTGTTAGACGCGAATCGTGCTCTGATTCATGCTCTAGGCTGGGAGCGCAAGCTTATTGCTTTTTCAAACACGGTCTACACCTCTCAGGTGCCGAGTTACAGGACGGTGAAAACAGTGAGTTTGTGTTAGACGCGAATCGTGCTATGATTCATGCTCTAGGCTGGGAGCTCAAGCTTATTGCTTTTTCAAACACGGTCTACACCTCTCAGGTGCCGAGGTACAGGACGGTGAAAACAGTGAGTTTGTGTTAGACGCGAATCGTGCTCTGATTCATGCTCTAGGCTGGGAGCGCAAGCTTATTGCTTTTTCAAACACGGTCTACACCTCTCAGGTGCCGAGTTACAGGACGGTGAAAGCAGTGAGTTTGTGTTAGACGCGAATCGTGCTCTGATTCATGCTCTAGGCTGGGAGCGCAAGCTTAATGCTTTTTCAAACACGGTCTACACCTCTCAGGTGCCGAGTTACAGGACGGTGAAAACAGTGAGTTTGTGTTAGACGCGAATCGTGCTCTGATTCATGCTCTAGGCTGGGAGTGCAAGCTTATTGCTTTTTCAAACACGGTCTACACCTCTCAGGTGCCGAGTTACAGGTTGGTGAAAACAGTGAGTTTGTGTCAGACGCGAATCGTGCTCTGATTCATGCTCTAGGCTGGGAGCGCAAGCGTAATGCCTTTTCAAACACGGTCTACACCTCTCAGGTGCCGAGTTACAGGACGGTGAAAACAGTGAGTTTGTGTTAGACGCGAATCGTGCTCTGATTCATGCTCTAGGCTGGGAGTGCAAGCTTATTGCTTTTTCAAACACGGTCTACACCTCTCAGGTGCCGAGTTACAGGACGGTGAAAACAGTGAGTTTGTGTTAGACGCGAATCGTTCTCTGATTCATGCTCTAGGCTGGGAGCGCAAGCTTAATGCTTTTTCAAACACGGTCTACACCTCTCAGGTGCCGAGTTACAGGACGGTGAAAACAGTGAGTTTGTGTTAGACGCGAATCGTGCTGGGATTCATGCTCTAGGCTGGGAGCGCAAGCTGAATGCTTTTTCAAACACGGTCTACACCTCTCAGGTGCTGAGTTACAGGACGGTGAAAACAATGAGTTTGTGTTAGACGCAAATCGTGCTCAGATTCATGCCCTAGGCTGGGAGCGCAAGCATATTGATTTTTCAAACACGGTCTACACCTCTCAGGTGCCGAGTTACAGGACGGTGAAAACAGTGAGTTTGTGTTAGACGCGAATCGTGCTCTGATTCATGCTGTAGGCTGGGAGCGCAAGCTTATTGCTTTTTCAAACACGGTCTACACCTCTCAGGTGCCGAGTTACAGGACGGTGAAAACAGTGAGTTTGTGTTAGACGCGAATCGTGCTCTGATTCATGCTCTAGGCTGGGAGCGCAAACTTATTGCTTTTTCAAACACGGTCTACACCTCTCAGGTGCCGAGTTACAGGACGGTGAAAACAGTGAGTTTGTGTTAGACGCGAATCGTGCTGGGATTCATGCTCTAGGCTGGGAGCGCAAGCTTATTGCTTTTTCAAACACGGTCCACACCTCTCAGGTGCCGAGTTACAGGACGGTGAAAACAGTGAGTTTGTGTTAGACGCGAATCGTGCTGGGATTCATGCTCTAGGCTGGGAGCGCAAGCTTAAAGGAGATGTCCCGAGGCAGCAAGTGGGTCTATACACTTCTGTATGGCCATAATAATGCACTTTGTAATGTACATTGTGCATTAATTATGAGCCATACAGAAGTTATAAAAAGTTTTATACTTACCTGCTCCGTTGCTAGCGTCCTCGTCTCCATGGAGCCGACTAATTTTTGGCCTCCGATGGCCAAATTAGCCGCGCTTGCGCAGTCCGGGTCTTCAGCAGTCTTCTATGGAGCCGCTCGTGCCAGAGAGCGGCTCCGTGTAGCTCCGCCCCGTCACGTGCCGATTCCAGCCAATCAGGAGGCTGGAATCGGCAGTGGACCGCACAGAAGAGCTGCGGTCCACGAAGGTAGAAGATCCCGGCGGCCATCTTCAGCAGGTGAGTATGAAGACGCCGGACCGCCGGGATTCAGGTAAGCGCTGTGCGGGTGGTTTTTTTAACCCCTGCATCGGGGTTGTCTCGCGCCGAACGGGGGGGGGGGGTTAAAAAAAAAAAAACCCGTTTCGGCGCGGGACATCTCCTTTAATGCTTTTTCAAACACGGTCTACACCTCTCAGGTGCCGAGTTACAGGACGGTGAAAACAGTGAGTTTGTGTTAGACGCGAATCGTGCTCTGATTCATGCTCTAGGCTGGGAGCGCAAGCTTAATGCTTTTTCAAACACGTTCTACACCTCTCAGGTGCCGAGTTACAGGACGGTGAAAACAGTGAGTTTGTGTTAGACGCGAATCGTGCTCTGATTCATGCTCTAGGCTGGGAGTGCAAGCTTATTGCTTTTTCAAACACGGTCTACACCTCTCAGGTGCCGAGTTACAGGACGGTGAAAACAGTGAGTTTGTGTTAGACGCAAATCGTGCTCAGATTCATGCCCTAGGCTGGGAGCGCAAGCATATTGATTTTTCAAACACGGTCTACACCTCTCAGGTGCCGAGTTACAGGACGGTGAAAACAGTGAGTTTGTGTTAGACGCGAATCGTGCTCTGATTCATGCTCTAGGCTGGGAGCGCAAGCTTATTGCTTTTTCAAACACGGTCTACACCTCTCAGGTGCCGAGTTACAGGTTGGTGAAAACAGTGAGTTTGTGTCAGACGCGAATCGTGCTCAGATTCATGCTCTAGGCTGGGAGCGCAAGCGTAATGCCTTTTCAAACACGGTCTACACCTCTCAGGTGCCGAGGTACAGGACGGTGAAAACAGTGAGTTTGTGTTAGACGCGAATCGTGCTCTGATTCACGCTCTAGGCTGGGAGTGCAAGCTTATTGCTTTTTCAAACACGGTCTACACCTCTCAGGTGCCGAGTTACAGGACGGTGAAAACAGTGAGTTTGTGTTAGACGCGAATCGTTCTCTGATTCATGCTCTTGGCTGGGAGCACAAGCTTAATGCTTTTTCAAACACGGTCTACACCTCTCAGGTGCCGAGTTACAGGACGGTGAAAACAGTGAGTTTGTGTTAGACGCGAATCGTGCTCTGATTCATGCTCTAGGCTGGGAGCGCAAGCTGAATGCTTTTTCAAACACGGTCTACACCTCTCAGGTGCCGAGTTACAGGACGGTGAAAACAATGAGTTTGTGTTAGACGCAAATCGTGCTCAGATTCATGCCCTAGGCTGGGAGCGCAAGCATATTGATTTTTCAAACACGGTCTACACCTCTCAGGTGCCGAGTTACAGGACGGTGAAAACAGTGAGTTTGTGTTAGACGCGAATCGTGCTCTGATTCATGCTGTAAGCTGGGAGCGCAAGCTTATTGCTTTTTCAAACACGGTCTACACCTCTCAGGTGCCGAGCTAAAGGACGGTGAAAACAGTGAGTTTGTGTTAGACGCAAATCGTGCTCAGATTCATGCCCTAGGCTGGGAGCGCAAGCGTAATGCTTTTTCAAACACGGTCTACACCTCTCAGGTGCCGAGGTACAGGACGGTGAAAACAGTGAGTTTGTGTTAGACGCGAATCGTGCTCTGATTCATGCTCTAGGCTGGGAGCTCAAGCTTATTGCTTTTTCAAACACGGTCTACACCTCTCAGGTGCCGAGCTAAAGGACGGTGAAAACAGTGAGTTTGTGTTAGACGCGAATCGTGCTCTGATTCATGCTCTAGGCTGGGAACGCAAGCTGAATGATTTTTCAAACACGGTCTACACCTCTCAGGTGCCGAGTTACAGGACGGTGAAAACAGTGAGTTTGTGTTAGACGCGAATCGTGCTAGGATTCATGCTCTAGGCTGGGAGCGCAAGCTTAATGCTTTTTCAAACACGGTCTACACCTCTCAGGTGCCGAGTTACAGGACGGTGAAAACAGTGAGTTTGTGTTAGACGCGAATCGTGCTCTGATTCATGCTCTAGGCTGGGAGCGCAAGCTTAATGCTTTTTCAAACACGGTCTACACCTCTCAGGTGCCGAGTTACAGGACGGTGAAAACAGTGAGTTTGTGTTAGACGCGAATCGTGCTCTGATTCATGCTCTAGGCTGGGAGCGCAAGCTTATTGCTTTTTCAAACACGGTCTACACCTCTCAGGTGCCGAGTTACAGGTTGGTGAAAACAGTGAGTTTGTGTCAGACGCGAATCGTGCTCAGATTCATGCTCTAGGCTGGGAGCGCAAGCGTAATGCCTTTTCAAACACGGTCTACACCTCTCAGGTGCCGAGGTACAGGACGGTGAAAACAGTGAGTTTGTGTTAGACGCGAATCGTGCTCTGATTCATGCTCTAGGCTGGGAGTGCAAGCTTATTGCTTTTTCAAACACGGTCTACACCTCTCAAGTGCCGAGTTACAGGACGGTGAAAACAGTGAGTTTGTGTTAGACGCGAATCGTTCTCTGATTCATGCTCTTGGCTGGGAGCACAAGCTTAATGCTTTTTCAAACACGGTCTACACCTCTCAGGTGCCGAGTTACAGGACGGTGAAAACAGTGAGTTTGTGTTAGACGCGAATCGTGCTCTGATTCATGCTCTAGGCTGGGAGCGCAAGCTGAATGCTTTTTCAAACACGGTCTACACCTCTCAGGTGCCGAGTTACAGGACGGTGAAAACAATGAGTTTGTGTTAGACGCAAATCGTGCTCAGATTCATGCCCTAGGCTGGGAGCGCAAGCATATTGATTTTTCAAACACGGTCTACACCTCTCAGGTGCCGAGTTACAGGACGGTGAAAACAGTGAGTTTGTGTTAGACGCGAATCGTGCTCTGATTCATGCTGTAAGCTGGGAGCGCAAGCTTATTGCTTTTTCAAACACGGTCTACACCTCTCAGGTGCCGAGTTACAGGACGGTGAAAACAGTGAGTTTGTGTTAGACGCGAATCGTGCTGGGATTCATGCTCTAGGCTGGGAGCGCAAGCTTATTGCTTTTTCAAACACGGTCCACACCTCTCAGGTGCCGAGTTACAGGATGGTGAAAACAGTGAGTTTGTGTTAGACGCGAATCGTGCTGGGATTCATGCTCTAGGCTGGGAGCGCAAGCTTAATGCTTTTTCAAACACGGTCTACACCTCTCAGGTGCCGAGTTACAGGACGGTGAAAACAGTGAGTTTGTGTTAGACGCGAATCGTGCTCTGATTCATGCTCTAGGCTGGGAGCGCAAGCATATTAATTTTTGAAACACGGTCTACACCTCTCAGGTGCCGAGTTACAGGACGGTGAAAACAATGAGTTTGTGTTAGATGCGAATCGTGCTCTGATTCATGCTCTAGGCTGGGAGCGCAAGCGTAATGCTTTCTCAAACACGGTCTACACCTCTCAGGTGCCGAGTTACAGGACGGTGAAAACAGTGAGTTTGTGTTAGACGCGAATTGTGCTCTGATTCATGCTCTAGGCTGGGAGCGCAAGCTTAATGCTTTTTCAAACACGGTCTACACCTCTCAGGTGCCGAGTTACAGGACGGTGAAAACAGTGAGTTTGTGTTAGACGCTTGTGCAAATATGTCATTTTAATTTTAATGATGGGATTTTTTTCTATAGTGCACATGAAGATGAGGATTGACACCTCAAAATGGAGACCCCCCGTATGTCCTTTGTTCAGAGATATACCCATTGTGGCCCTAATCTTGTGTCCGTATGCACAATGGGGCAATCAAATACCTGTGGATGTCATTTTTCCCTGAGGCGCGGATTGCGTCTGCGGGAAAACACCCGCTGCATGCTCCATCTTAGTGCGAGGCTCCGGCAGGCTTCTATTGAAGCCTATGGAAGCCGTACGGAACTGAAGCACACCCGCAGCTGAATTCCGAGCACATCCGCCAGGCCGAAGAAAGAAAATCCGGCCACGACGGAGGAGAGATGCGCAGCGTCATGACCGCGGGAAAGGAGGGAGCGGCTGTGGGATTCTGCATGAAGAATCTGCGGCAGGCCCGCTACGGATATTTGCATATTACCCAGAGGAGCGTGCATGGCCAGGTGCGTCTACTTACTCAATTTGTACTTGCTCTCCCTAAGGAGGATTCATGCCAGTTCCCTTATTTGCATATTACCCAGAGGAGCGTGCATGGCCAGGTTCGTCTCCTTACTCAGTTTGTAGGTGCTCTCCCTAAGGAGGATTCATGCCAGCTCCTTCATTTGCATATTACCCAGAGGAGCGTGCATGGCCAGGTGCGTCTACTTACTCAATTTGTACTTGCTCTCCCTAAGGAGGATTTATGCCAGCTCCCTTATTTGCATATTACCCAGAGGAGCGTGCATGGCCAGGTGCGTCTACTTACTCAGTTTGTAGTTGCTCTCCCTAAGGAGGATTCATGCCAGCTCCCTTATTTGCATATTACCCAGAGGAGCGTGCATGGCCAGGTGCGTCTCCTTACTCAGTATGTAGTTGCTCTAACTAAGGAGGATTCATGCCAGCTCCCTCATTTGCATATTACCCAGATGAGCTTGCATGGCCAGGTGCATCTGCTTACTCAGTTTGTAGTTGCTCTTCCTAAGGAGGATTCATGCCAGCTCCCTTATTTGCATATTACCCAGAGCAGGGGCGTAGATAGAGGCTCATGGGCTCGGGTGCATAAGTTTAGCTTGGGGCCCTCTACAGACCCCTCCAACCTCCACTCCTTTTCACGGCTACTACTTCTACATCACTTTTAGCTCCATTACTGTTTTTTTTAAATTACCCATCAATAGATCATTGGTAATCAGTGGTTTTAGCAGAGTTTTAAAACATCCAGAACACAAGCCTCAAGGCATGCTTCGCTTCCTCAGTAAAGAAAAAGAAAAAAATATATATATATATACATACACACACACACATATACATTGGAGACAGCATAATAACAATATATACAATAGAGACAACATAAAGCTAACTTTATATAACATGTTTGGGGCTCATGTCCACGGCCAGGTTTTCACCACCTATTATGCGTGCGTTGCGCACACACATGTGGTGCACAGTGAACGCAGTCAATGAAAGTCAATGGGCTGCATGTAGATATGCAAGAGAAATAAATCCCAGCATGCTTTCTTTCTTTGTGTACCATGCAACGTGAGCCCTGTACACTTCTATGGGCTGCATGTGATAAACCACCCATACGCAATACATTGTCTCCATACGCATTGACACTCTAAACACTCCCCATCACATGGAACACCCCTTGTCGTCGTCACCCCCCCCCCCAGTCCCCATCACACGGAGTGCCTCTTATACCCCCCCCCCCCACTACACGGAACGCCCCTTGTTTTCCCCCCACACACTCCCCATCACACAGAACGCCTCTCGTACCCCACCTCCCACTCCCCATCACACAGGATCCCCCTCATTCTCCCCCCATCACACAGGATCACCCTTTTTCTCCCCCCCCATCCCACAGGATCACCCTCGTTCTCCCCCACATCACACAGGGCCCCCCTCGTTCTCCCCCCCATCACACAGGGTGCCCCTCGTTCTCTCCCCCCCCATCACTCAGGGTCCCCCTCGTTCTCCCCCGCCCCATCACACAGGGTCCCCTTCGTTCACCCCCCATCACACAGGGTGCCCCTTGTGCTCCCCACTCCCATCACACAGGGTCCCCTTCGTTCACCCCCCATCACACAGGGTCCCCCTCGTGCTCCCCACCCCCATCACACAGGGTCCCCTTCGTTCACCCCCCATCACACAGGGTCCCCCTCGTGCTCCTCCCCCCATCACACAGGGTGCCCGTCATGCTCCCCACCCCCGTCACACAGGGTCCCGCACACTGACCGCAGTTTCAGCCCCACTTCAGTAGCCTTGAGTACTTCCAGCAACCTCATTGGTTGTTGGGGACACACCTTCCTTTCAGATGTGCCCGAGGATACATTTACACAGAGCTGTGCACGAGAAGCAGGTGCTGACAGGAGTACAGTTACACAGATCTGCGGTGTATTCACTGCTTCTCTTGCTTCGTCAGCTCTGTGAATACACGGCAGATCTGTGTAACTGTATTCCTGTCAGCACCTGCTTCTCGTGCACAGCTCTGTGTAACTGTATCCTCGGGCACATCTTAAAGGAAGGTGTGTCCCCAACAACCAATGAGGTTGCTGGAAGTACTCAAGGCTACAGAAGTGGGGCTGAAAAGAAACATATGCGCGCGGGCCGGCAGCTTCTCCTGCAGAGGGGAGGAGTCTGAGCGGAGGTCCGGGAGGAAGCGCCGGCGTGCAGGAGAAGCTGCCGGCGAGTGCAGAGACCTTAATGAAAGTAACTGCGGTCAGTCCGTGCGAAAGAGGGCCCCCGGGGGCTCAGGGGCCGGGTGGCAACCGCGACCCCAGCACCCCCTATATGTACGCCTATGTCTCTAGCCCATGAGATACATACATGACTGGCTCAGAGCCAACCATCCGATGGTTTAACCCCTTAACGACCAGCCCATAGTGTTTTTACGTCCGATTAAATTGATACAACTGCCAAAATAATGAAAATTGAAATTTTTCCTACTGCTTAGATTTATTCAAAAATTGTAGGGTAAAAATACGCAGTACACCACTAGATGAATTCGTTAAGGGGTCTAGTTTTCAAAATGGGGTCATTTGTAGGGGTTCTCTGTCGTTTTGGCCGCTCAAGGGCTCTACAAGCGTGCTATAGGGCCGAAATCCCCTTCATGCTAAATTTCAGTTCTGAAAGCCACCGACTACTCCTTACATTTTGGGCCCCTTTGTGCATCCAGACATAAGATTAGGGCCACAACGGGTATGTCTCTGAACACTGGACAAACAGGGGTGTCTATTTTGGGGTGCAAATCTTCATTCATGTGTGTGCTGTACAAAAATGCTGTTTTTAAAATGACAAAATTGCCAAAAAACGAAAATCACAATTTTTTTCCTTTTGCTTTGCTTGAATTCATTTAAAAGCTGTGGGGTCAAAATGTGCAGTACACCCCTAGATAAATTTGTTCTGGGGTCTAGTTTTCAAAATGGGGTCACTTGTGGGCGTTCTCTATGTAATGTGCAGGGGGGGGGGGGGAGGATGGAAGAGCCAGGAGAAGGAACTGAGCTCCCGTCCCCCTCTCCGCCCCTCTGCACTATATGCAATGGGAAGAGGCAGGGCGGGGCTAAGTTCTGAGAACTAGCCCCGCCCCCGTCCCACCTCTCCCCATTGCAAATAGTGCAGAGGGGCGGAGAGGAGGCAGAGAGGGGGGCGGGAGCTCAGTTCCTGCTCCTGGCTCTTCCATCCTCCCCCCCCCACCTGCACACGAGGACAACGTATATCTGTGCATGGGGGAAGGGGGAGAAAACCCCCCCCGCAGCTTTAGGCCTCTTTCATACAAGCGTTGCATTCACCCGCACCCGGCTTAGGTAGTTAACCATGTGCTGCCTGCTTGCTGGAGGAGAACCCCTCTGTCTGCTGGGAGTCCCCCAAACTATTGCAGATTTACATGCAATTCACCTAACAACCCTCCATCTGTAACCTCACTGACCAGCAGTGAATGCCCGCAGTTAACTCCTTCATGACTGACCTGGTTTAAGCACTAATGAGCAACCAGTTTTTCAGTCTTTATTTTTGTGCATTCCTGGGATCAGAACTCTTTTTTTTTTTTTTTCTTTTGTTTTGAGGACTTGTTTTTGTGTGAAAAGTTGTTTATTTAACCCCTTCCCGCCCCATGACATAAGGGTACGTCATGGCAGGGTGGTACTTCTCGCAAAGTGACGTACCCTTATGTCATAGGTATAGCGCGAGATCATAGCAGATCTCGCGCTATCCCGCAGCGGGAGCCAGCTGTCACTAGTAGCTGGCGTCCTGCTGCAACAGCGGGGGGCATCGGAGATGCGCCCCCCCCCCCCCCTTCCTGCTGTAAACCCCTTCCCTGCCGCGATCTATGTTGATAGCAGCAGGGAAAGAGTTCACAGAGGGAGCGCGCTCCCTCTGTGACTTCAGCCGGCTCTCGCAATGTTATCGCAGAGCCCGGCTGGTTGTTATGGCAACAGGACGCCAGATACTGGCGTCCTGTATTGCCAGCGCCTCAGATTGCTATAGTAAGCATTTTAGCATTTTGCCTCACAAAAAAACACAATAAAAGTGATTAAAAAGGCGTATGTACCCCAAAATGGTACAAATAAAAACTACAGCTCGTCTCGCAAAAAATAAGCCCTCAGAGAGCTCCGTCCATGGAAAAATAAAAAAGTTATAGGACTTTGAATGCAGTGAGTTAAGAAAAAAATAATAATTTCCAAAAAAAGGCTTTTTATTGTGGAAAAACCTAAAAAAAATATAAGAATTTTGGTATCATTGTAACCGTACCATCCCGCAGAAAAAAATGTAGTGTATCATTTATGCTGCATGATTAACGCTATAAAAAAAAAATCAAAATTCTATGGCAGAATTGATGCGTTTTCTCTCCCTGCGATCATAAAAAAAGATGTGATACAGGCGAGCATGGAGGCTCTAGTACCCTGTTGTCCCACCTCTAGCTTGGATACAAAATGTGATACAGGCGAGTATGGAGGCTCTAGTACTTTGTTGTACCGCCTCTAGCTTGGATACAAAATGTGATATGGGGGGCAATTGAGGCATACAGGTTCCATATGGTAGGTATTATGTGTCCACATTTGCTGTGACTGAGCCTCTAGATCATACAAACTTCTAGGCTGTGGGAGTTGCCGTCCTAAATGCGCAGACCGGTGCCAGCGGCCGGCGAGTGACGTTTCTGTGCGGAGCTCTGCGATCCCCGCACAGAAATAGAGCATGCCACGGTTTGTTTTCCACGTGTGATTTCGCGCGGACAAACAGCGGCCGTCTGCCTAGGATTGCGTTTTATAACGCAATTCTTTGGCAGCTTCCATGGGTGGAAATTCTGCGGGAAATCCGGCAGCGGAATTTCCGCCCGTGTGCACGGGGCCTAAGGCTGCTCTAAGACGTGCATTCAGAAAACACAGCTTAAAATCGTGGGTTTTTAACCTCAATTTTGAGCAGCACTTTTGAACGCATGGTAAAGCGGTTTTAATGCACCCCACAATTGTGATGGGTGGGGAGGTGCGTTAGCATGTGCTGTGCGAACCAGACGGCGTCTGTAAGATGCACTACGCTACTTGCTTAGCGGAGCCGTGCTGCACAGATAGTGTAGTTGTACTAAGCCAAGTGGATCTGTGACTCAATTACTCAGTGGCACGCTGACGTGGAATGCGTTAGTGTTACTACATCTGTAAATTGATGTCTTGCAGCTTTAAAATCCGCCCCGCAGGTCAATTTAAACTGTAGATTGTTTTTCGGCATTATATGGATGAGATTTCTTTAAACGTATGACTACTTCTCCATTCACTTCTGTGAAGCTGACGGAGATGGTCAAGCACTGAGCTCCCATGAACGGCGGAGTCGTAGTCATGCAATGAGACTAGTGCTACGCGACCAAGATCGCTGTATAGCCCTGCGACCTCACACTCTCGGGCCGGCTTCACACCACCGGTTTCCTATTGTTCAATCCGCAGTCGTCGTCCACACGGAGGATCTGCAGCAAATCACATGCATTGAAAGATACATACTACTGCTACTTCCTTCACTCTCGCGGTGATCCGCATTACAGATTCTGCAGGAACGCAGGGTCGCCGGCTGGGGTAACGGCCAGATTCCGCTGTGGTATCCCGCATTCGGAATGTGAAGCGGTCGTGTGCAGCTGGCCTGGTATCGGGTTGCATGCATTGATTGTGTCCTGTATGTGAGAGTATAATATAGATATTTTCCCCGCTGTGGTGGTGGCGTTATCTATTATGTCCGCCACTATGTTCGTTGTCACTGTTATTTCCGCCAAATTCTTTTACATCCTTGAAGGATGGCAGGCTACATGTGCTGTGTGGACCAGACGGCGTCTGTAAGATGCACTACGCTACTTGCTTAGCGGAGCCGTGCTGCACAGATAGTGTAGTTGTGCTAAGCCAAGTGGAGCTGTGACTCAATTACTCAGTGGCACGCTGACGTGGAATGCGTTAGTGTTACTACATCTGTAAATTGATGTCTTGCAGCTTTAAAATCCGCCCGCAGGTCAATTTAAACTGTAGATTGTTTTTCCGCATTATATGGATGAGATTTCTTTAAACGTGTGACTACTTCTCCATTCACTTCTGTGGAGCTGACGGAGATGGTCAAGCACTGAGCTTCCATGAACGGCGGAGTCGTAGTCATGCAATGAGACTAGTGCTACGCGACCAAGATCGCTGTATAGCCCTGCGACCTCACACTCTCGGGCCGGCTTCACACCACCGGTTTCCTATTGTTCAATCCGCAGTCGTCGTCCACACGGAGGATCTGCAGCAAATCACATGCATTGAAAGATACATACTACTGCTACTTCCTTCACACTCGCGGTCATCCGCATTACAGATTCTGCAGGAAAGCAGGGTCGCCGGCTGGGGTAACGGCCAGATTCCGCTGTGGTATCCCGCATTCGGAATGTGAAGCGGTCGTGTGCAGCTGGCCTTACTGAAGACAATGTAGTTGCGATACAACTCACAAGTAGCTGCGACCAATATATTGCAAAAATCCAACCTCGGTGAGGTTTTAGCAATCTATAGGTTGTGGGAACTTGCGCGACCCCATTCATATATTTGAGAATGCAAGTTCACAGGGCTGCACAGCGATCTTTGGTCACATGACCCATGTCATGGCGAAAGACTCCATAGAGCTCCAGCCTTAGTGCTCACGTCCACAATTGTGTTCTCACCGCAGAGACGCAGCGTTTTACGCATACCACCGTGGGCTCTTCGGCCAGATTCACACAGATGTATTTGCGCAACATATTACGCATGAAAAATATACATGCTAAATACACGTCAGCGAGTTCCTTCACATAAGTGTATTTTGCATGCGCATTTTGTCCCAAAAAAAAGCAGTCCCCTTTATTTTCTCGTGCATTTCTGCAGGGGAAGAACATGTATTATTCTAATTACACTAATTGCCCATTTCAATAAATGGCGGCATGGTTGCGTGTTTTTTTGCGCTTGCAAATGTGCTTGATTCATGCTAACAAAAGTACAGTAAGGGCCGCTTCACACAAACATATTTGTTTCAATGGGTGCCTTCAGAATTCTCTTTACAACGTAGTTGCGTATGGGCTGCGGGTATATCCGCGACCACGGAGCACAATAGGCTCTATGCTGCGGATATCCGCGGTAAAATAGAACCTGCTGCGTTCTCTTTTCTGCGAGTGGATTACATAATTCCAACCCACTAATGTGAGCGGAATTGTGTAATCCAATGCGATTGATCTGCGTATTACCGCGGATCAGACGCATGCGGAATCTGTAATTCCTATCCGGTCATGTGAGACCGGCCTAAGGTAGATCTCTACCTTTTTATCACGTGACCGGGGACCGCTCAACAAGGTCACTGCTCCAGGCTCTCCAGGGAGCAAGGAGATTTTACGTTTCCTGGACTCCCCGACTCCTGCGCATGTGTCCGGTGTTTTGCCAGCGGTCGCATGTGCAGAATCTGGGTAAGTTCACGGATGAGGATCGCGTCGGGGTGCAAATACGGAGGCCTCCGGTAAAAAGTTTCATCTCTCACCGATCGCATCGGTGAGGGGAGATGAAACTTCAATTTTTTTTTAAAACTTTTACGTGATCGCCATTATCCATTGTATAACGGCGAACACGGGATCAGGAACCACTCACCGGGGCCCCCCGTGAAATCTCCAGGCTCTTGGCTCAGTTTTGTAGCCAGGAGCAGGGAGATTTTAAATTATCCTGGCAATCCACAGCTTTTGCGCATGCATCCGCCATTTTGGCGACAGGCGTGTGCGCAGAAGCTGGGGTAAGGTCGGCGGATAAATCTGGGGGCCTTATGTGCGTACTTTCATCCACCCTCACGGATATGATCCGTGAGGGGAGATGAAACGTATGCTTTTTAAACTTTTTTAAAACTTTAACTTTTTTTTTTTTTTTACTTTTTCACACTTTTTTTTTTTAACTTTACATGATCACTGTCATCCACCCAGACACATGTTTTTACGTCCTCAGGGATTAAGGCCCACTTGGGCAGGAGGTAAAAACAGTATGGGCTGGTCACTAAGGGGTTAAGAATTAAATTATGCAAACCGAATAATACGAAATGTAACGATTGGCCAATTTTGCATCTTTCAAATAATGTGGAATATGATTTAGACCCGTTACCACTGAGAAACAAGGCGAGGTTCATCCATAGACTCATCACAACAGTTCTTTTGTTTTATTATATACTTTATTATTGTGATTTGCATTTTATATACTTTGTCAAATCAATAATTTAGAAAATCAATTAAATATTTGTTGATGAAAATGGACAAATGTTTCCGCTTACCTGTACAGAGCTGACGGAAAATGCGTTTTTCCCATGGAATCGGCTCTTTAACCCCTTAACGACGGCCCCATCGGGATTCTACGTCCTGGCCGGCTGGGCTTTATTCCTAGAGGACGTAGTTTTATGCATCCTCTAGGAATGACAGCCCTGCAGGCTCAGGACGTGATAGCTCCATGCTGCCGGTTACCGGAGGTAGCCGACAGCATGGAGCTGTCATCCCGGGCCGCGGGACCCCACCCCCGGTCACGCGATCGCGTTAAACTCAATGGAAAGTTAAAAACAATTAAAGTTTCAGCTCCCCTTATGGATCCGATCCGTAAGGGGAGCTGAGAGTACTCACCTCTGGTCCTCCGCAGCGTCCGGATCCTTCTGTCTTCTCCCCGGCACTGCCGCCGGCGTCTGCGCGTGCGCGCCAGACGCATTACGTCACGCGCATGCGCAGAGAGACGGGAGGCCCGGGAAATTTAAAAATTCCCTGCTCTCGACTAGAATGAGTAGCCGAGAGCAGGGAGCTGTCACAGGGAGCCGCTGTATGCGGTTCCCGCTCACATGATCCACCATTTTGCTTTTGTTGGTATCGGGTTGCATGCATTGATCGTGTCCTGTATGTGATAGTATAATATAGATATTTTCCCCGCTGTGGTGGTGGCGTTATCTATTATGTCCGCCACTATGTTCGTTGTCACTGTTATTTCCGCCAAATTCTTTTACATCTGTGACTGAAGGCTTAGAAGGGTATTTCAATCTCAGCAAATAAAAGTAATACCTTGTATAATCAAAAATTAAAATTTTCCAATATAATTTATAAGCGACTATATGCATAAAACAATGCGGGTGTCCCGTAGTGTACTAACGGTCTATGTGATGCCGACTCTGTCGGCAGAGACTGCGTATGGCAGCGAGTGTACTGCGCATGACTACGTATCTCACGTACACGATCATGGGATGTGTGACTGTCTTTTTTCTACTAATTCCCTGCTCTGTTTCATCGTGGGGGTTGCATATGTATTGCGTATGGACAGTGCTGTATATACGCTGCCCATACAAAAGTATAGGGCTCACACTGCGTGGTATGTGGAGAAATAGAGCAAGCTGCCATCTTTTCCTCGCTCGGATCTACACACAGTGTTTACACGCTAATGTGAATGGATCAATAAAAGTCAGACAACAAAAAAAAAAATCAGAGAGAGCGGCCATATACTCACTGATATACTGATTCACCACGAGTCACACGGCAGTACATCGCATGAGCCCTAAAGTGGAGCATGCTGCGTACCTATTTATGTAGTCTAATAGAGCCTCATGAGTGTGAATAAGCTGATGTCACCAGCTGCTTCCTTTGGGTAAGTGAGATTTTTGGCCCGTGTGAAAGGGGCATTACTGTATGCTAAACTGTTCACTTCATTTTCATTGCCTTCTATGACATTTATGGAAATGGCACGGCACAAATTATTGTTAGGGGTTCCATCACAGGTGCGAAAATCAGCATCCCCACCACACTCCCCTTGTGCAGCTGTACCGCCTCCACACTCCCCGCATGTAACCGCGCCGCCTCCACACTCCCCGCATGTAACCGCGCCGCCTCCACACTCCCCGCATGTAAACGCAACGTCACTACACTCCCCAGCATGTAACCACACCGTCACCACACTCCCCGCATGTAACCCCACCATCACCACACCGCCCTTATGTAACCGTACCGCCACCACACTCCCAGCATGTAACCGTACCATCACCACACCTTCCTCATGTAACCATTGCGCCTCCACACTCTCCGCACATAACCGCACCGTCACCACACTCCCCGCACCGCCACCACAATTCCCTCATGTTACCGTGCCGCCACCACACTCCCTGCACGTAACCGCGCCGCCACCACACTCCCTGCACGTAACCGCGCCGCCACCACACTCCCTGCACGTAACCGCGCCGCCACCACACTCCCTGCACGTAACCAAGCCGTCACCACTCTCCCCGCACGTAACCGCGCCGTCACCACTCTCCCCGCACGTAACCGCGCCGTCACCACTCTCCCCGCACGTAACCCCTCCGTCATCACACTCCCTGCATGTAACCCCACCGTCACCACACTCTCTGCATGTAACCCCACCGTCTCCACACTCCCTGCATGTAACCGTACCGTCACCACACTCCCTGCATGTAACCCCACCGTCGCCACATTTCCCTCATGAAAACCCACTTCTCTCGCGTAACCATAACACCACCACACTCCCCTTATATAACCGTACCATCACCACACACCTCGTGTAACCCCACATAGGAATGTATATAAGAAAGATGGAGAGACCACACCATTCCCTGACTCACTTACACCCTAGGTGTCTCCACACACTTTTTGGGTGCTCACCTTAAGGAGATAGGACACCGCTTATAATCCACATCATAGGCCCCTCACAGACTAAGCCAGAAGCCTGCTGCACACCTCCCCACCCATCACAATTGTGGGGTGCATTAAAACCGCTTTACCATGCGTTCAAAAGTGCTGCTCAAAATTGAGGTAAAAAACCCACGATTTTAAGCTGTGTTTTCTGAACGCACGTCTTAGAGCAGCCTTAGGCCCCGTGCACACGGGCGGAAATTCCGCTGCCGGATTTCCCGCAGAATTTCCACCCATGGAAGCTGCCATAGGATTGCGTTAGAAAACGCAATCCTAGGCAGACGGCCGCGGTTTGTCCGCGCGAAATCACACGTGGAAAACAAACCGCGGCATGCTCTATTTCTGTGCGGGGATCGCAGAGCCCCGCACAGAAACGTCACTCGCCGGCCGCTGGCACCGGTCTGCGCATTTAGGACGGCAACTCCCACAGCCTAGAAGTTTGTATGATCTAGAGGCTCAGTCACAGCAAATGTGGACACATAATACCATATGGAACATGTATGCCTCAATTGCCCCCCATATCACATCTTGTATCCAAGCTAGAGGCGGTACAACAAAGTACTAGAGCCTCCATGCTCGCCTGTATCACATCTTGTATCCAAGCTAGAGGTGGGACAACAGGGTACTAGAGCCTCCATGTTCGCCTGTATCACATCATCTTTTTTTATGATCGCAGGGAGAGAAAACGCATCAATTCTGCCATAGAATTTTGAGGTTTATTTATAGCGTTAATCATGCAGCACATGGTTAACTACCTGAGCCGGGTGCGGGTGGGTGCTGTCTGTCAAGGACCTCTGATGTCACCCAAAAAATGAGTAAGGAGACTTATAAGGTGATGCTAGCTCCTCTGGGATATCTATGCAAATAAGGATGGGAAAATACCTCTATAGCGCCATCTATTGGATGACAGCATTCCTTCAAATCCAAGTGATTTATAACAAGCCTTAACAAATGACTGGGAATATTAAACCAAGCCAGGAAGCCATGCTCAGACAGATTGTTTCATGGTGATTGCCCCTCCTCAGTGTGCAGCAGGCTTCTGGATTAGTCTGTGAGTGGCCTATCATGTGGATTATAAGCGGTGTCCTATCTCCTTAAAGTGAGTCAGGGAATAGTGGGGTCTCTCCATCTTTCTTATATACATTCCTATGTGGGGTTACACGAGGTGTGTGGTGATGGTACGGTTATATAAGGGGAGTGTGGTAGTGTTATGCACAGGTCCTTTCCTTAGGGTACTAGTGTATCTTGAGGCCACCAGGATTTACTGGAGGAGTCAAGATTGACAGTGGTTGACGCCCCCTGTATCTGATTGGCTGGAACAGCTTGCTCTGCAGCAGGTCCTGTTAGTCCAGTAAGCTGAGGCAGCCGAAATGTTGGGATTCCTTTAGCTCCGTTTATTGCTGATCCGTGCATTGGGACACCTAAAACCCACTCCCCTTGCCCGGCAACAAGAACGGACCCCGCTGCTATGCAAGCCAGCTGAAACACCCTCGTCGTCGGCCCAAAAAAAGAATCCCCGCTTACATTCATGGAGGGCTGCACATATCTTTCTTGTTGGCCCCGCGCAGGAGGCGCGCATTGGTGTAGCTGAACGGGGCTCTCCGGCGGCAGGCAAGAGCAACGCACCCCGCTGTGTGTGACAGCGCTGAGCGGGGTGGCCTTCAGGGAACCCACAGGGCCGTGAAGCACGTTTCCCGGCGGCGGGGCTGAAGGGCCGCAGGTGGATTTGCCGTGGTCTGACACTGGACGGAATTTCCGCGACAAATCCGCCCTGTGTGAACCCAGCCTTCTGATCACGGGATATTTGCTAAAAATTTTTTTTACTAAAGCACTGGTGAGATGCGGTGAACTAGACCGATCTGCACCAAATTCAGCACATGGGTCAATCGGGGGCTTTGGAAGGTTACAGACTGTGTATCGGCTCTCCAGAACCAAGACTCCAAAATAACTGGAGAGACGCGGCCAAACGACTGTTACACTTGCTGCCCATTTGTGCAGAAGCTCCAATAACTCACCAGCAATGTTCTAGAAGTAGATTACTGATTAAATACTTTAAAAAACTGTCTTTGTTGCCCCCAGCAACCAGGGGAGCTTTCATTGTTGCAAACTGCTCTAGTAAAAGCAAAGTTGCCCTGTGATTGGTTGCTGCGGACAACAGAGTTTTTCTTGTAGCTAGTTCTAATAAATGAGGCCTACTGTATATCAAACCAATGCTAGGTATTAGTGTACCTTGACGCCACCGGAAGCAAGGGGTTTGACAGGAAGCGGGAGGGGAGCGGAAGAAGACCAGAGACGAGAGACACGAGGAGAAGAAGGAAGATAGGCGCCGAGAAGACGAGCAGCAGAAAGAAAGAAAGCAACAGAAGACAGAAAATTGAGCAAGATCAGCAAAAGATTAGGACAGCGAAAAGAAGGCGAAATTCAGCAAAAGATCAGGACAGCGAAAAGAAGGCGAAATTCGCTTCAAGCGGCGAAAGCAAGCAAGAAGAGGGAGAGTGTGCCAGAGTGGTCCGTGGAAGCAAGAAGACCCAAGACTGAGGATGGAGGATTTGCGGCTACAGATTCAAGAAGCAATCCAGCGGGATGGCGCCTAGTGGCTGGAGGAGTTAATCGCCAGCTGCAGGTCGGGATCGGAGTCGGGGAGGCCACTTGAGCCAGCAGCAAGGGAGCCGGTATCCGGAGAGGGAGCAGCACAAGAGGGGGATGCCGGGCGAGGCCGCCCGAAGCGAAGAACCCCCCCCCGGCGCGACTCAGCCCGAGTCCCGCTGCAAAGAGAGGCGGCCGTAAGAGCAGTCGCGGCGGCGAGAGGCCGCAAGGAGCAGGACGCGCCATGAGGTTTTTGGCGCCAAATTCAAACCGGGCGTCGGGGAGAGCGGCGGGACCGGTGCCCATCGTGAAATCTCCAGGCTTTCAGCTACGTTTGCTAGCCAGCAACAGGGAGATTTTAAATTACCCAGGCAATCTGGGGTAAGGTCCGCGGATAAATCCGGGGGCTTTAGGTATGTAATTTCATCTCCACTCACGGATATGAGGAAAGATGAAATTTTAAAGTTTTTAACTGTTTACTTGGATAACGGCAATAGCGTGACTGGGGGTCACTCCGGCAGCTGACAACAAGGAGCTCTCATGTCCACAGCCCCAGGGCTGTAGTCCTCAGCATGAGCATGTTTTTATGGCTGTGGGGATTAAAAACACTATAGGGCGGTCAATAAGGGGTTAAGGAGCAAACAGACTTTGTCACTAAGGCCTCTTTCACACAGAATGTTTTTTACAGCATTTAGCGTGGTTTGTGAAAAGCCGCAAAAAAACCCACTGATTGATCACAATGGAGCTGCGTTCGAACACTACAATTTTCTAACGCTATCTGCTCTAGTTTAGTTTGTTTCAGCCCTTTTTAATGCCCCATATCACCCATTGTAATGATGGAGTGCGTTACACAACGCTGTTTAACACATTTAAAAATGGCGTTCGAAAACGCTTTAAAATGCAGCATTTTAACAGACGCCTGTGTGAAAGCAACCTTAGGGCTCATGTCCACGGGCGTATACGTAATACACTGTGGGTCTCCCGCGGTGTTTTACAAATTACAACCAATACTCTCTGCCGGCAGAGGTCGTGTATGTGGCAAGTATAGCACTGCGCATGCTCACTAATCTCACATCACGGACATGCGCAGTGTGATTTTTTTTTTTTTAATTCCCGCTCTGTTCAGAGCAGGAATGTGTATCGAAACACTACCCTCTCGCAATGTGTGCGTATGGACAGCGTATCATACGCAACCCATAAAAGGGCTGCATATCATGTGCAGAGAAATAGAGCATGTCCACTGACTTTCATTGCCTCCATTCACTGCGTGTCATGCAATGCACACTTGATACTCCGTAAAAACACGGTCGTGGACATGAGCCCTGAGGCCAATTCACACGGGCGAGCGTGATGTGGGGCCGTGAATCCCGCCTCCATATCGCGCTGCTTACCATGTGATTTCCCCAGGGTTGCGAGAGTTTTCATTGGAAAACAGCCTTGCATCCCTTCAGGGTCACAATTACCGCTGGGGGGTCACTATTACTGCCGCAGAGGTTTAGCCATTGCTTTCAATAAAGCCAGCGATGCTGCAGCCAACCCCATTAACCTCTTAGTGACCAAGCCTGTTTGCGCCTTAAAGGTGTTGTCTCGCGAAAGCAAGTGGGGTTATACACTTCTGTATGGCCATATTAATGCACTTTGTAATATACATCGTGCATTAAATATGAGCCATACAGAAGTTATTCACTTACCTGCTCCGTTGCTGGCGTCCCCGTCTCCATGGCTCCGTTTAATTTCGCTGGCTTCTTGCTTTTTTAGACGCGCTTGCTCTGTGCGGTCTTCTGCCTGGTGAATGGGGCCGCTCGTGCCGGAGAGCTGCTCACCGCGTCGTCATCGTAGCTCCGCCCCGTCACGTGTGCTGATTCCAGCCAATCAGGAGGCTGGAATCGGCAATGGAACGCAAGGAAGGAGAAGAAAATCCACGGTGCACCATGGGAGAAGACCCGCGGTCCACCGTGCGAGAAGACCAGAGGCGCCATCTTTAAAAGAAGAATAGAAGAAGCTGCAGAACGCTGATGCAGGTAAGTGCAATGTGCTTTTTAAAAACTAACCTATGCTTTCTTTTTAACAGACTTTAAATGCACACAAAAGTAGAGCATGCAGCGGTTTTTTCGCATTTGGGCAAAAAAAGGAAACGAAAACCAATCCGTTGAAATCAATGGGTTTTATTCTCTGCATATTGTGCTCAGAAAGTTTGCGCATGCTAACACACGCGTGTAAATGTCCATGTGAAGGAACTCTTAAGCCTGGCTTCACATGGGTGTGTTTGTGTGCGCATTTATGCAGCGAATAGAGCCCTAACGAACGGGTTCGTTCACAAGTGCGCATCTTTACATTTCACGCAAAAGTAAAATATGCAGCATACTCTATTTTGCGGCACTTTTGCACACCAAAAGTCCCCATAGAAGTCAATGGGGATGCACAAATATACATGTGATATGCCAGGAGGTGCGTGATACGCTGCGTAATTGCGCAGGAAAGGAACACATCCAGAACTCGTTAGACTAATTCCATACATATTTTTAGGTGACTTGGACATTTTCGTTCCTAAGATCTGCGTTCGACCAACAGACCGGCCTAATGTCACACAATGTCAATAGTAAGTAGCTTGTGCCTCTTAATACTAGTAAGTAGCTTGTGTTCTCCCGCGGGGTTTTGAACGATAATTGTCCCATGTAAAAACATGCAGAAACTGAACGACTGGATCAGAATCGTCCAGTTGTTCACTTTTAAGCAGCTTAAAATCCAAACACATTTCTCGGTGTAAGCAGCAGCCGTCCAGTACTGAACATCTGCTGCTTACAGTGAATGGAGGTGAGCAGGGGGCAGAACTCTCCTCCAGCTGCCCCGCCTCCCTGCTGGCTGCGCTGTCAGCGATCCAGCAATGCTCGCTCCTGTGCAGAGCGAGCACCACAGGGATGAATGTCGGGCATTGTTTGCCTGACACTCGTTTTGTGTAAAAGGACCCTTGGACCTCCCTCACACAGGTGTTTTTGTACAGTTTTTAGTGCTGCGCTAAACGCTGTACAACGCACCCATACATTTCAATGGGGCTGCTCACACAAGGCTGAAAACGCTGTGTCTTCAACGCTGCGCTTTAACAGCGTTGCATGTTCTATTTTGGGACGTTTTCAGCCCTGTGTCACCCATTGAAATGAATGGGCAGCGGCCCGGGCTTCCCCTGCACTGACAAATGATCTATTGCTGTAAGCGAGGTTTGAGAACTCTCCTCCAGCAATAGATTGCTGTGATTGGACATCGAGCCAGCGTCGAGAAGCAATCACAGCCATTCATGGCTGTCCCAGGCAATCACAGCAGTCTATTGCTGGAGGCGAGTTCTCAAACCTTGTTTACAGCAATAGATCATTTGTCAGTGCAGGGGAAGCCCGGAGTAGTGGCAGAGATCGGTGGCCGGGACCCGGACGGCACATGCTTTTTTAGCAGTTTTTACTCTATCTTCCGCTGTGCTACAGCGGAAGATAGCGTGACGCACTGCTTCCATTGACTAGAATGGAGGCCGGCCGCGCGTACTCCCGCGGCAAATAAAGCATACCGCGGGTGAGGTCAGGTGATTTCACGGTGCGGAATTCCACGATAGATTTCCGCACCGTGAGCATTGAGCTATTAGGCCAGCGCCCTCTATTGGTTTTACAGAAACGTGCTGCACCTATGCGCCCTTTAATAAATGATCCCCAGATAGGGGACGTATCAGATGCAACACGCTCAGGCATCACTCCGGGCGCACCCAGAATGCTCTGAGGGAGCTGGAAGACCTTTGCATAGCCCCACCCAACGCTTTCTCAACCGCGCCCTCCCCCTCACATCCTCCTCAGTCCTTCCTCTTGCACCGTGCTCACGCATCCTAGGCTTGCAGAGCCTGCAGGACTCGTCACCTCCCTACGCAGGATGGTTAAGCAGACGATGACACTAGAAGCAAGCACTAGTTTGCCTCTGAAGGTGCGTCCGTCGGTCGTTTTGAGAGATCTCTTTTGGTGGACGCATTTCGAGTGGGGACGGACGAAAACTTTCTCCCAAAAAAAGGAAAATTGGCTTCGAGCCCATAGGGCTTTATTGGCTTCCCCTGGGCTGGCATTAGTAGACCCTAGTAAGAATAAGAATAGATCAGCATGGTCATCTGAAGAAGTTAAAATGTACAGCAGGCCTTTTTTTTTTTTCCCGCCATACATAAATAAATTCATCCATCCATCCATAACTATAGATTATATAGAGAAATAAATCTTGCTATTTGTATAGCGATAGATAGATAGATAGAGTGAGTAGATTATAGACATACATTATATCCAGATGATAGATTTTAGATCATTTATATCTGTGTAGATTTTATCATCTATATTAATTAGATAATCCATAAATCTATTATCTATCTATCAATCAATAGATCTATTATATAATCAACATACATTATAGAATCTACATATATACATAATACAGCTTTATGTGTTTGTGTATGTATGTAGATATATATATATATATATATATATATATATCATCTAAAATCTATCTTTAATCTATATGCACAAAATCTATAATTCAGATATAATCTATATCTACATAATTAATAAATAAATAGATAGATTCATTCATTCATACTCATTCATTCATACATACATACATACATACATACATACACACTGTATGCAAATGAGCCAGGTGTCTGGCAAGCTGATGTCACTGCATTGTGATGTCATCAATTTAGAAGTATAAATACCGGACTTGGCAGCCATGTTAGTCAGTCTCCGCTGCAGCTCGGAGACGGGAGGTGGGGGAACCCCTATCTCCTCTGAGAAGCCACAGAACTGGACCCTTTTTTATTTTTAGCAGAGTGCATTTTTAATGCAGCACACAAGGGGGAGACAGCGGCCTACCAAAATCTACTGGGTCATATGACGCGGTGGGCGGGGAAGCGGTTTTTACTCTATCTTCCGCTGTGCTACAGCGGAAGATAGCGTGACGCACTGCTTCCATTGACTAGAATGGAGGCCAGCCGTGCGTACACCCGCGGCAAATAAAGCATACCGCGGGTGAGGTCAGGTGATTTCACGGTGCGGAATTCCACGATGGAATTCCGCACCGTGAGCATTGAGCTATTAGGTTCAATAGAACCTAATAGCTGCGGGCAACGCAGCAGATTTACGCAGCGTAAATCCCTCCGTGGGAAGGAGCCCTAACTTTAGCCAGCAGAAGGCGCCATAGTATAAGGCAGAAAAAGAAAAGCCCCTAGGCAACCCGAATCCAAAATTGGATTGCAGAGGGTTAAAGAGGCCCTGTCCTTTTTAGAACGACGGGGGTAAAATCATACGTCCTGATCAGCCCCGCCCCTGACACGTTGGCGCTTTGCGATAAATAAGTGGGTTTTGTGTTGCAGTTTGGGTACCCAGTCTCTAAAAGGTTCGCCATCACTGATATAGAGGAAGCCCCGACATGTTGGATACACCTGGGAGTGCAGCGCCAAAAACGCATGGAACCGTAGTAAGAGGAAAAACAGTGTGAAAATGGCCTTATAAAGATATATGTTTACATTTAGGCTGGATTCCGACGAGCTTACGCATATTTGCACAAAGAAATAACACGCAACGATTATCTCAGCTAGTGAAATAGACAATTAGTATAATATGCGTTCTTTCCCTATGAGAATGTGCGAGAAAATATAGTATGCTGCATATTTTTTTGTGCGATCGAAATGCACATGGAAAATACGCGCCTGTGAACAAACCCATTGAAATCAATCATTTCTATTTTCTGTGACTTTCGTAGGTGCAACTGCCCCAGAACAAATGGAATCCTGTCCCCTTCACCAGCAGTTTACACTCCGTTCCAGTGCGCGGAAGTTTGGAAATTGCTACGGGATGACAGGCGCCGCCCTATCTTCCCTGCAGGTACTGTCACTACATGATAGGGCAGGTCTTATCTTTTCCCGAGCGCACAAATAACGGCCGGGAATAGAAGTGGTAAAAACAAAACCGCAGAAATTCCACATTACAAGAGGGCAGTGTTTCGATACACTCTCCTGCTCTGAACAGAGCGGGAATTAAAAAAAAAAAAATCAAACTGCGCATATCCGTGATGTGAGATTAGTGGGCATGCACAGTGCTATACTTACCACATACGCGGCCTCTGCCGTCTATCTGCCGGCAGAGAGTATTGGTTGCAATTTGTAAAACACCGCAGGAGACCCACAGTGTGTTACGTATACGCCCGTGGACATGAGCCCTAAGGTTGCTTTCACACAGGCGTCTGGTAAAATGCTGCATTTTAAAGCGTTTTCGAACGCCATTTTCAAACGTGTTCAACAGCGTTGTGTAACGCACTCCATCATTACAATGGGTGATGAGGGGCGTTAAAAAGGGCTGAAACAAACTAAAATAGAGAGGCCTTTGTGACAAAGTCTGTTTGCTCCTTAACCCCTTATTGACCGCCCTATAGTGTTTTTGATCCCTAGGGCCGTAAAAACATGTTCGCTCTGAGGATTAAAGCCCTGGGGGCTGTGGACATGACAGCTCCTTGTTGAAAGCTGCCGGAGTTACCCCCAGTCACGCTATTGCCGTTATCCAAGTAAACAGTTAAAAAATAAAAAATTTCATCTTTCCTCATATCCGTGAGTGGAGATGAAATTACATATCTAAAGCCCCCGGATTTATCCGCGGACCTTACCCCAGATTGCCGGGGTAATTTAAAATCTCCCTGTTGCTGGCTAGCAAACGTAGCTGAAAGCCTGGAGATTTCACGATGGGCCGCGGTCCCTGGTTACGTGTAAAAATAAAAAAGTTAATGTTTAATCTCCCGTCATGGATCAAATCAGTGAGGGGAGATGAAAATATTTCCCTAAAGCCTCCGGCAATGTCCCCGACAGGATCTTTATCCTTCATCACATGATCAACCATTATCCAAATGATAATGGTGATCACGTAAAAGTTGAAGTTTAATCTCCCCTCTCCGTTGCGATTGGTGAGAGCAGATGAAACTTCTTACCTGAGGCCTCCGCATTTGAACACAGACACAACCCTGCTCCGCGGACCTTCGCCGTCTTCTGCGCATACACCTGCCTGCAAAATACTGGAAACATGCGTAGGAGCCGGGGAGGGTCCAGGAAACTTAAAATCTTCCTGCTGCCGACTACTAAAGGTAACCGAGAGCCTGGAGCAGTGACCGGCAGCCTTGTTCAGTGGTCCCCGGTCATGTCATAAAAAGGTAGCAATCTACCTTACGCCGGTCTCACACGACCTAATAAAAAACTGCGGATTCGCACGCATTTGATCCGTGCTAATACACGGATCAATCAAATGCATTGGATTACACATTTCCGCTCACATTAGCGGGTCGGAATTAAGTAATCCACTCGTAGGAAACAGAACGCAGCATGTTCTATTTTACCGCAGATATCCACAACATAGAGGCTGAAAGGGGAGATGAAACTTCAATTTTTTTTTTAAACTTTTACGTGATCGCCATTATCCATTGTATAACGGCGAACACGGGATCAGGAACCACTCACCGGGGCCCCCCGTGAAATCTCCAGGCTCTTGGCTCAGTTTTGTAGCCAGGAGCAGGGAGATTTTAAATTATCCTGGCAATCCACAGCTTTTGCGCATGCGTCCGCCATTTTGGCGACGGGCGTGTGCGCAGAAGCTGGGGTAAGGTCCGCGGATAAATCTGGGGGTCTTATGTGCGTACTTTCATCCTCCCTCACGGATATGATCCGTGAGGGGAGATGAAACGTACGCTTTTTAAACTTTTTAAAAACTTTTTAAAACTTTTGTAACTTTTTTTTTTTACTTTTTCACACTTTTTTTTTAACTTTACATGATCACTGTCATCCACCCAGACACATGTTTTTACGTCCTCAGGGATTAAGGCCCACTTGGGCAGGACGTAAAAACAGTATGGGCTGGTCACTAAGGGGTTAAGAATTAAATTATGCAAACCGAATAATACGAAATGTAACGATTGGCCAATTTTGCATCTGTCAAATAATGTGGAATAAGATTTTGACCCGTTACCACTGAGAAACAAGGTGAGGTTCATCCATAGACTCATCACAACAGTTCTTTTGTTTTATTATATACTTTATTATTGTGATTTGCATTTTATATACTTTGTCAAATCAATAATTTAGAAAATCAATTAAATATTTGTTGATGAAAATGGACAAATGTTTCCGCTTACCTGTACAGAGCTGACGGAAAATGCGTTTTTCCCATGGAATCGGCTCTTTAACCCCTTAACGACGGCCCCATCGGGATTCTACGTCCTGGCCGGCTGGGCTTTATTCCTAGAGGACGTAGTTTTATGCATCCTCTAGGAATGACAGCCCTGCAGGCTCAGGACGTGATAGCTCCATGCTGCCGGTTACCGGAGGTGTACTGGCAGTGGGTACCCGCGTCATCGCTAAGCGTCGCCAGCTAAATACAATATCAAATGGAGGAAATTATGACAAGACAGTGGGGAGACATGTAGCTGGCTGTGTGCTGCTCATTGACGGACTATACAGGGGCCAGCAGTGTGGTGCCCACCTATTACCCCCAGGACTGATAATGGTGGCTGTGTGACAGGACAGCGGGGAGACATGTAGCTGGGGGTATGCTGCTCAGTGACAGACTATACATGGACCAGCAGTGCAGTGCCCACCTATTACCCCCAGGGCTGATAATGGCGTCTGTGTGACAGGACAGGGGAGACATGTAGCTGGGGGTGTGCTGCTCAGTGACAGACTATACAGGGAGCTGGTGTAGCAGTGCTGTGCCCACCTATTACCCTGGGGCTGATAATGGTAGCTGTGTGACAGGACAGCGGGGAGACATGTAGCTGGGGGTGTACTGCTCAGTGAAAGACTGTACAGGGACCAGCAGTGGTAATAGTGACCCCCCAGCAGTAAGTGACCCCCCCCAGCGGTAATAATGACCCCCACAGCGGTAATAATTACCCGTTCCAGCAGTAGTAGTGAACCCTACCCCCAGCTCTACTAGTGATTCCCCCCCAGCAGTAATAGTGACCCCCCCCCCAGCAAGGCCCAGTGCGGGGAGATGAAATAACGAACCTAAGGCGCTGGATTTATCGGCGGACCTCACCACGGCTTTTGAGCACTCGCCCGCCGCCAAGATGGCGGACGCATGTGCAAAAGCCGCAGATTGCTAGGGGATTCTAAAATCTCCTGGCTACTAAACATAGCCAAGAGCCTGGAGATTTCACTGGGTGCCGCAGTACGCGGCCTCTGGTCACGTGATCGCCGTTTTCCACTTGAAACCGGAGATCACGGAAAAGTAAAAAAAATTAGTTTCACCTCCAATCACAGATCCGATCCATGAGGGGAGGGGAAATTACTTACCTAAGGCCTCTGGCGATTTCCCATGACAGGATGTTTACCCGCGGACCTTTCCTCAATTTTGGCGCATGTGCCCATCAGCAATATGGTGGACGCAAGCGCAGAAGCTGTAGCGGGCCTGGTAAATTTAAAGTCTCCTTGCTCCTGGCTACTAAAGGTAGCCAAGAGCCTGGAGCAGTGACTGAGGGCCGCAGTGAGCGGTCCCCGGTCATGTGATCGCCGTTATCCGATGGATAATGGCGATTACGTAAAAGTTAAGACACAGTTGAAGTTTGATGCGCCTTTCGGTTTGGCCCTGTTGTGCATACGGTCATAATATTAGGGCAACAATGGGTAGGTTTCTGAACATGGGACAAACGGGGATCCATTTTGGGGTGAAAGTCTTCATTCCTATGTACACTATACAAAAAATGCTTTTAAAATGACACAATTGCCCAAAAAATTAAAATTGTAATTTTTTCCTTCTGCTTTGCTCAGATTCATTAAAATACTGTGGGTCAAAATACGCAGCACAGCCCTAGAGGAATTCGTTAAGGGGTCTAGTTTTTTAAACAGGGTCATTTGTGGGGGTTCTCCAAAGCCCTCAAGGGCTCCACAAGTGGGCAATGGGGCCTAAAACACTTTCATGCAAAATAACCGTTCACAAAGCCACCGGCTGCTCCTTTCGGTTTGGGCCCCATTGTGCATACGGACACAAGATTAGGGCCACAATGGGTATATCTCTGAACATGGGACATACGGGGGGTCTCCATTTTGGGGTGCCAATCCTCATCTTCATGTGCAATATAGAAAAAAATCCCATCATTAAAATTAAAATGACATATATTAGGCTCAGGTAGTTAACCATGTGCTGCATGATTAACGCTATAAATAAACCTCAAAATTCTATGGCAGAATTGATGCGTTTTCTCTCCCTGCGATCATAAAAAAAGATGTGATACAGGCGAGCATGGAGGCTCTAGTACCCTGTTGTCCCACCTCTAGCTTGGATACAAGATGTGATACAGGCGAGCATGGAGGCTCTAGTACTTTGTTGTACCGCCTCTAGCTTGGATACAAGATGTGATATGGGGGGCAATTGAGGCATACAGGTTCCATATGGTATTATGTGTCCACATTTGCTGTGACTGAGCCTCTAGATCAGTGGTGGCGAACCTATGGCACGAGTGCCAGAGGCGGCACGCAGAGCCTTCCCTGCTGGCACGCGCCACATCGGCCGCTCACCACTTGTGAATACCAGCAGGGGCCGCGGCTCCCCTGCCGGCATTCACAAACGGCACTGCTAGCCGCGCTGATCCCGGCACACACTGACTTCAGTCTGCAGCTGGAATCCCCCTCCCCCCTGCCCCGACGTCTCCTACTACTTGGTTCCGCCGGGAGGGGGCGGTGTCCAGCA
This sequence comes from Eleutherodactylus coqui, assembly GCF_035609145.1. Classification (NCBI taxonomy): domain Eukaryota; kingdom Metazoa; phylum Chordata; class Amphibia; order Anura; family Eleutherodactylidae; genus Eleutherodactylus; species Eleutherodactylus coqui. Next base: position 122,196,247 of record NC_089839.1, on the reverse strand, counting down.
GCGTGTGAGTCAGAATGTGTGACGGGAGCATATTAACACTTTCTTCCCCACTTCTGCAGCAATCAGCAATTCCCAGCAACCTGATTGGTTGCTTGGTTTGGCTGATTCACCAAACAACCAATCAGGTTGCTGGGAATTACTTATTGAGGCAGAAGTGGGGAAGAAAAAGTTAATATGCATGCCGGGACCATCGCTGACCAGAAGAGGAGCTGAGCTTACAGGAGGAGGGGGAGGAGGAGAAGGAGGTAAGTATGTGCGTCTCGGGAGGGGCACTGTGGGGTGTCACTACTGCACTGGGGGGCCGCTGGAAGGGTGTCACTAATGCACTGGAGGGCCGCTGGGAGGGTGTCCCTAATGCACTGGGGGGCCGCTGGGAGGGTGTCCCTAATGCACTGGGGGGCCGCTGGGAGGGTGTCCCTAATGAACTGGGGGGCCGTTGGGACGGTGTCCCTAATGCACTCGGGGGCCGCTGGGGGGGGGGGTGTGTGTCTCTAATGTACTGCGGGGCCGCTGGGGGGGTGTCACTACTGCACTGGGGGGCCGCTGGGGGGCGTCCCTAATACACTGGGGGGCCGCTAAGGCTGCTGTGTGGTGGGGGGTCACTATTACCGCTAAGGGCCGCTGTGTGGTGGGGGTCACTATTACCGCTGGGGCTGCTGGGGGGGTGTCACTATTACCGCTGGGGCTGCTGTGTGGTGGGGAATGTTTACATGTGGCGGACATGGGCAGGGCCGCTTCAAAATAGACAGCGTGCAGATTTTGACTACTTTTTGGATGCGGAAATGCTGCAGAATTTTCCACAGAAATTTCCCCTGAGGACATTCTGCAGTATTTCCGCATCCAAAAAGCAGTGAAAATCTGCACGCTGTCTATTTTAAAGTGGCCCTGTCCTTTTTAGGATGACGGGGGTAAAATCATACGTCGTGATAAGCCCCGCCCCCTGACGTATTGGCACTTTGTGATAAATAAGTGGGTTTTAGGTTGCAGCTTGGGCACTCGGTCTCTAAAAGGTTCGCCATCACTGCTCTAGATCATACAAACTTCTAGGCTGTGGGAGTTGCCGTCCTAAATGCGCAGTTTTTTTATAGCGTTAATCATGCAGCATAAATGATACACTACATTTTTTTCTGCGGGATGGTACGGTTACAATGATACCAAAATTCTTAGATTTTTTTTAGGTTTTTCCTCAATAAAACGCCTTTTTTTGGAAATTATTATTTTTTTCTTAACTCACTGCATTCAAAGTCCTATAACTTTTTTTATTTTTCCATGGACGGAGCTCTCTGAGGGCTTATTTTTTGCGAGACGAGCTGTAGTTTTTATTTGTACCATTTTGGGGTACATACGCTTTTTTAATCACTTTTATTGTGTTTTTTGTGAGGCAAAATGCTTACTATAGCGATCTTAGGCGCTGGCGTCCTGTTGCCATAACAACCAGCCAGGCTCTGCGATAACATTGCGAGAGCCGGCTGAAGTCACAGAGGGAGCGCGCTCCCTCTGTGAACCCTTTCCCTGCTGCGATCAACATAGATCGCGGCAGGGAAGGGGTTTACAGAAGGGGGGAGGGGGGCGCATCTCCGATGCCCCCCGCTGTTGCAGCAGGACACCAGCTACTAGTGACAGCTGGCTCCCGCTGCGGGATAGCGCGAGATCTGCTATGATCTCGCGCTATCCCTATGACATAAGGGTACGTCACTTTGCGAGAAGTACCACCCTGCCATGACGTACCCTTATGTCATGGGGCGGGAAGGGGTTAAATAAACAACTTTTCACACAAAAACAAGTCCTCAAAACAAACATGTCAACAAGAAAAAAAAAAAGTTCTGATCCCAGGAATGCACAACAATAAAGACTGAAAAACTGGTTGCTCATTAGTACTTAAACCAGGTCAGTCATGAAGGAGTTAACTGCGGGCATTCACTGCTGGTCAGTGAGGTTACAGATGGAGGGTTGTTGGGTGAACTGCATGTAAATCTGCAATAGTTTGGGGGACTCCCAGCAGACAGAGGGGTTCTCCTCCAGCAAGCAGGCAGCACATGGTTAACTACCTAAGCCGGGTGCGGGTGAATGCAACGCTTGTATGAAAGAGGCCTAAAGCTGCGGGTTTTTTTTTCTCCCCCCTTCCTCCATGCACAGATATACGTTGTCCTCATGTGCAGGGGGGGGGGGGGGAGGATGGAAGAGCCAGGAGCAGGAACTGAGCTCCCGCCCCCCTCTCTGCCTTCTCTCCGCCCCTCTGCACTATTTGCAATGGGGAGAGGTGGGACGGGGGCGGGGCTAATTCTCGGAACTTAGCCCCGCCCCACCTCTTCCCATTGCAAATAGTGCAGAGGGACGGAGAGGGGGACGGGAGCTCAGTTCCTTCTCCTGGCTCTTCCATCCTCCCCCCCCCCCTGCACATTACATAGAGAACGCCCACAAGTGACCCCATTTTGAAAACTAGACCCCAGAACAAATTTATCTAGGGGTGTACTGCACATTTTGACCCCACAGCTTTTAAATGAATTCAAGCAAAGCAAAAGGAAAAAAATTATGATTTTCATTTTTTGGCAATTTTGTCATTTTAAAAACAGCATTTTTGTACAGCACACACATGAATGAAGATTTGCACCCCAAAATAGATACCCCTGTTTGTCCAGTGTTCAGAGACATACCCATTGTGGCCCTAATCTTATGTCTGGATGCACAAAGGGGCCCAAAATGTAAGGAGTAGTCGGTGGCTTTCAGAACTGAAATTTAGCATGAAGGGGATTTCGGCCCCATAGCACGCTTGTAGAGCCCTTGAGCGGCTAATACGACAGAGAACCCCATACAAATGACCCCATTTTGAAAACTAGACCCCTTAACGAATTCATCTAGGGGTGTACTGCGTATTTTTACCCTACAATTTTTGAATAAATCTAAGCAGTAGGAAAAATTTCAATTTTCATTATTTTGGCAGTTGTATCACTTTAATCGGACGTAAAAACACTATGGGCTGGTCGTTAAGGGGTTAAACCATCGGATGGTTGGCTCTGAGCCAGTCATATATGTATCTCATGGGCTAGAGATGTACCTTGAAGCTTCTAGGGCCCTAACAGGGCTTTCCCCACCATGTGCCATTTATAATACTAGTGTGGCAGGAGAGTGACTGCCACCTCTGTACACCTTATTTCTCTATCAAGGAGTACAGTCATTGTCTCTAGGGAGTACTTAGTCTGTCCTGGTATTGTGATGAAGGTAGGTACAACACATAGTGCGATGATAACCTTTGCTAAATTTTTAAGTAATTTATTCGAGAAGGGAATACTTGGCCAAGGAATGTTGGAAAACCCTATTCTAGATGCTCATGGTCTGCTTGTATCTTGTGCGCACTCTTCTCTGAACACACACCCTTAGGGCTAATTCACATGGACATATGTCTCCCAATGTGAAAAATACATGCGTAGTAAGCAGTGCTAAAAGCCCGCTGATTTGTCTAGGGCTTCTCACACCAGCGTTTTTTATTCACGTCTGTGGAAAAAAATTTGCAACCTGTCCTATTTTGGTGCGGAATATGCACCTATCTAGTTTTTGGGGATTTAACAGGCGTAGTAAATGTGCATGTGAAAAATACGTGGGACACCTACTCCCGTCTGAGTGAGCCCTTAATCTATGGGGGTTTGCCTTTGTTTCCACAGGAGAAATCAGCTTGTCCAGGCCTGTCTGTTTCCTTCGGGGATGCTAGGATATTCTACATTAACACATCCTGTCCTCTAAAAAGGGTGTGGGCTATCTTCCGGGCTATGTTGCTATGAGCAGTGGAGCTCGTCCCGGAAAATTTCCGGGCGTGCCACTCAAGGGGTTAAAGGGCAGCTTCATGCTGTCGGTGCCCGCAGGTAGCATGGAGCTGTCATCCCGGGCTGCGGGGAGGCCCCCCGGCAATGCGATCGGCGCTATCCAATGGATAGCGCCGATCGCATAAAAGTTCAAAAAAGTTTTTAAAAAGTTAAAGATTCAGCTGCCCTGATGGGGGCAGCTAAAATTACTTATCCCCATCCGCCACACTGTTCCCCGCTGTCCTGGTCCTCCTGATCCCGAAGCCGGCCTTCTGCGCATGCGTCATTACGTTAGCCACATGCGCAGAAGGCCCGGAGCTGCGGGAAATTTAAAATCACCTGGCCCCCGGCTCCTTAGGTAGCCAGGAGGAAAGAGGGGTCACCGCGTTGAGCGGTCCCCGGTACCGTGATGGCCGTTACCCAATGAATAATGGCGATCACGGAAAAGTTAAAAAAAGTTTTAAAAAAGTCAAAGCTTCACCTCCCCTCATGGATCGGATCCATGAGGGAAGGTGAAGATACTCACCCCACTTCGTATCCGTAAGGGGAGATGAAATTACGTACCCAAGGTCCCCGAATTTGTCCCCTGATGGGATGTTGATCCGCGGACCTTACCCCGGCGATCAGCGAGAAGAGATGAAACATCTTCTCGGAGGCTTCCGCATTTGAATCCAGATGCGGTTATCCTCCATGGACCCTTCCGGCTTCTGCGCATGCGCCCGTCGGCAAAATGCCGGACACGTTCTCAGGAGCCCAGGAAATTGTAAACCTCCCTGCTGTCGGCGACCAACGGTCGCGGAGTGCTTGGAGCAGTGATTGGTGGCCTTGATGAGCGGTCCCTAGTCACGTGATAAAAAAGTAGGGCTCTAACATTGGGCCGGTCTCACATGGCCGGATAGGAATTACGGGTTCTGAATGCGCTTGATCAGCGGTAATCCATGGATCAATCACAATTCCCCCCAATTAGCGAGTCGGAATTACCTAATCCACTTGCAGAAAACAGAACACAGCATGTTATATTTTACCGTGGATATCCACGACCTCGAGCCCATTGTGCTCTATAGTCGCGGATATACCCGCAGCCCATACGCAACTATATTGTACATGGGCTGCGGGTACCCGAGTCATATCTAAGTGATGGCGCGGGAAATACAAACAAAAAACGGTGTACTGCGCATAAACAGGCGGTCATGCGCAGTACACCGTTTTTTGTTTGTATTTCCTGCATCCGTATGCAGCGCCATGGCTGGGCTCACAGCTGGGATCCGCTGACGGCCTCCACAAGTGGATTCTACATACAGCAGTGTGATCCCAGCGTTATTCAGACCACTACCTAGAATACGTAATTTACAAGAAGCCCCGGGAACGCTCGCCTTCCTGCAGTTCCAATAGCAGCTTGTTGAGAGTCTTTTGTGTGAGACTTCCGCACCATGGCAAGCATATGAAGCCTCACAGAGCGCCACTTTTTACACCCCATACCCGCCGCTGAGGTCAAGAAATACCCCAAAAAAAGCATGAGAGGAGGGGGGATACCTGGTTTTCTTGCCCCATGTGCCCATCCCAACCAGCCTCTGTAAATACCGCCACCGTTGGACATAAAATGCAGTTTACATTATTACTTTTATCTAAGATTTAGGGAATGCTAAAAAATTGGGGATGGCAAGGGGGAGGGGGGTTGTAGAGGGGGGATTATTTTTAGAAAGTCAATTTGTTTTTTCCGCACAAGTGGGCAATGGGGCCTGGAATTTATTTAGTTGTGCACTGAAATCAAACGGGTGTTCCCTCCATTATAGGCCGAGCCATGTCTCCTGTAAGCAGATTAGGGCCACAACGAGTATATTTCTGAACATGGGACAAACAGGGGGATCCATTTTGGCATGAAAGTCTTCATTTATTTGTATGTTGTACAAAAAAAGCTATTTTTAAAATGACAATTGACCACAAAAACGAAAATCGTAATGTTTTCCTTCTGCTTTGCTTAGATTCATTCAAAAAACGGTGCGATCAAAATATGCAGTACACCCATAGATGAATTCGTTAAGGGGTCTAGTTTTCAAAATGGGGTCATTTGTGGGGGTTCTCCATTGTTTTGGACACTCACGGGTTCTACAAATGGGCAATGGGGCCTAAAACACCCTCAAGCAAAATGTCTGTTCTGAAAGATATTGGCTGTTCCTTTTTATTTGGGCCCCTGTTGTGCATACGGACATAAGATTAGGGCCACAATGGGTAGGTTTCTGAACACAGGACAAGGGTGGGATCCATTTTGGGGTGCAAGTCTTCATTCATGTGTGTGCTGTACAAAAACAATATTTTTTAAATGACACAATTGCCAAAAAAATAAAATTCGTAATTTTTTCCTTCTGCTTTGCTTAGATTCATTTGAAAACTGTGGGGTCAAAATACGCAGTACACCCCTAGATGGATTCGTTAAGGGGTTTCGTTTTCAAAATGGGGTAATTTGTGGGGGTTCTCCCTCATTTTGGCCGCTCAAGGGCTTTACAAGTGGGAGATGGGGCCTAAATCAGCTTCAAGCAAAATGTCTGTTCTGAAAGCCACCGGCTGCTCCTTTCAGTTTGGGCCCCATTGTGCATCCAACCAGAGGTTTAGGGCCACAATATGTATTTTTCTGAACAAAGGACAAATAGGGGGATCCATTTTGGGATGAAAGTCTTCATTCATAGGTGTGCTGTACAAAAAAAACGTCTTCCTTCTGCTTTGCTTAGATTCATTGAAAAAATGTGGGGTCAAAAATACAGAGTCGCTGTATGAAGGCTTGTTTTTTGCGGGCCGAGTTGTATTTTTCAATGGTGCTATTTAAAGTACTATAAAAGGTACTGAAAAACTTTTTAAAAATTCTAAGTGGAGAGAAATGAAAAGAAAAGGGAAATTCCGCCATCTATCGGTGCGTCTTGTTTCTACGGCGCACAAACTGCAACAAAAATGACATGTTCACTTTATTCTGTGGGTCAGTGCGATTACTGTGATATCAAACTTGTTTAGTTTTTTTCTTGCTGTACTACTTTTATTTTTTTTCAAAGACATTTAACCCCTTGAGTGGCGGGTTTCCTACCACCCTGTCGTGCCCACCAGGGCAGGTTTTTTTAAATGGTCTAATCATTGAATTTCAACTCATTTTGCAGTTGCGTTCCAAGAGCCATAACTTTTTCATTTTTCCATTGACACGGCCATATGAGGGCTTGTTTTTTGTGGAACAAGTTGTACTTTTTGATGGCATCATTTTTGGGTATATATAATGTATTGCATAACTTTTGTAAAAAAAATTTGTGGGGAGATTGGGGGGAAAAAAAAGAAATTCTGCCGTTTGTTTTTTGGATTTCATTTTTACGGCGTTCAGCGTGCAGAATAAATAATGTGATATCATTATTCTCTGAGTCAGTACGATTCCGGTGACTAGGAGCGCTCTCCTGAATCCCACAGATATTAAAAAAAAAAAAAAAAAAGAAATCACGGCGCATGTGTGGGGCACGCTGCTGGTGTGCCTGGACGTATCTGCCGTGCAGGAGAAAGAAGATCTAGCTGTGAAGGAGGAGACCTGCACAGAGTCTGGACAGATACCGGAAGAAATATTCCTGGTTGCAGCGCTTTTTCTTCCGATAAAATGTCGGGCAGCTGAGCGGAAGCCGAATGGGCCCAGTTATGGTCAGTGCGATCCGTTCTTCGCTGTTCAGTTCCATCATAAGCCAGACCCGTTCAGCTAGGGGATTCCTGAACGGAGTAGGAAAACGGATCCCCAACACAGATGTGACAGCAGCCTAAATGATGCAGGCACAGAGCACGGCCTCCTTATTTGCGTAATGGGCGTTGCGTATTCAAGCGTGCGTATTTTAGGGACCCGTCATACAAGCGCAAGCCCAAAAACGCTCACGTAAGTGCAATGCATTTGCACTGTGAGTGATGTGTTTTTGCGCACATATTAGTGCATATCACTGTAAGTTTTGCGATCGCATGGCACAGTTACATGGGCACAAGACTGTGCCACCCCTCTCTGTGATCTAAAAGGCTATTTAGCCTAATGAGGTCCAGATGTGTTTTTTTATCTTTACAGAATTGCGCAGCGTATTGCACACTTCCCATAGACTTGTACAGGGACCCTTGGTGCGCAAATGTGCACAAAAATAGAGCATGTTGGGGTTTTGCACGCATGCGAAATGTGTGAGTAAAGAGAATTCTGAAGGCATCCATTGAAACAAATATGTTTGTGTGAAGCGGCCCTTACTGTACTTTTGTTAGCACGAATCAAGCACATTTGCAAGCGCAAAAAAACACGCAACCATGCCGCCATTTATTGAAATGGGCAATTAGTGTAATTAGAATAATACATGTTCTTCCCCTGCAGAAATGCACGAGAAAATAAAGGGGACTGCTTTTTTTTTGAACAAAATGCGCATGCAAAATACACTTATGTGAAGGAACTCGCAATCAGCGGGTTCTACTGACGTGTATTTAGCATGTATATTTTTCATGCGTAATATGCTGCGCAAATACATCTGTGTGAATCTGGCCGAAGAGCCCACGGTGGTATGCGTAAAACGCTGCGTCTCTGCGGTGAGAACACAATTGTGGACATGAGCCCTAAGGCTGGAGCTCTATGGAGTCTTTCGCCATGACATGGGTCATGTGACCAAAGATCGCTGTGCAGCCCTGTGAACTTGCATTCTCAAATATATCAATGGGGTCGCGCAAGTTCCCACAACCTATAGATTGCTAAAACCTCACCGAGGTTGGATTTTTGCAATATATTGGTCGCAGCTACTTGTGAGTTGTATCGCAACTCCATTGTCTTCAGTAAGGCCGGCTGCACACGACCGCTTCACATTCCGAATGCGGGATACCACAACGGAATCTGGCCGTTACCCCAGCCGGCGACCCTGCGTTCCTGCAGAATCTGTAATGCGGATGACCGCGAGTGTGAAGGAAGTAGCAGTAGTATGTATCTTTCAATGCGTGTGATTTGCTGCAGATCCTCCGTGTGGACGACGACATTGCGGATTGAACAATAGGAAACCGGTGGTGTGAAGCCGGCCCGAGAGTGTGAGGTTGCAGGGCTATACAGCGATCTTGGTCACGTAGCACTAGTCTCATTGCATGACTACGACTCCGCCGTTCATGGGAGCTCAGTGCTTGACCATCTCCGTCAGCTCCACATAAGTGAATGGAGAAGTAGTCACACGTTTAAAGAAATCTCATCCATATAATGCGGAAAAACAATCTACAGTTTAAATTGACCTGCAGGGCGGATTTTAAAGCTGCAAGACATCAATTTACAGATGTAGCAAAACTAACGCATTCCACGTCAGTGTGCCACTGAGTAATTGAGTCACAGCTCCACTTGGCTTAGCACAACTACACTATCTGTGCAGCACGGCTCCGCTAAGCAAGTAGCGTAGTGCATCTTACAGACGCTGTCTGGTCCGCACAGCACATGTAGCCTGCCATTCTTCTAGGATATAAAAGAATTTGGCGGAAATAACAGTGACAACGAACATAGTGGCGGACATAATGGATAACGCCACCACCACAGCGGGGAAAATATCTATATTATACTCTCACATACAGGACACGATCAATGCATGCAACCCGATACCAACAAAAGCAAAATGGTGGATCATGTGAGCGGGAACCGCATACAGCGGCTCCCGGTGACAGCTCCCTGCTCTCGGCTACTTATTCTAGTCAAGAGCAGGGAATTTTTAAATTTCCCGGGCCTCCCGGCTCTCTGCGCATGCGCGTGACGTAATGCGTCTAGCGCACGCGCAGACGCCGGCGGCAGTGCCGGGGAGAAGACAGAAGGATCCGGACGCTGCGGAGGACCGGGGGTGAGTACTCTCAGCTCCCCTTACGGATCTGATCCGTAAGGGGAGCTGAAACTTTAATTGTTTTTAACTTTCCATTGAGTTTAACGCGATCGCGTGACCGGGGGTGGGATCCCGCGGCCCGGGATGATAGCTCTATGCTGTCGCCTACCTCCGGTAACCGGCAACATGGAGCTATCACGTCCTGAGCCTGCAGGGCTGTCATTCCTAGAGGATGCATAAAACTACGTCCTCTAGGAATAAAGCCCAGCCGGCCAGGACGTAGAATCCCGATGGGGCCGTCGTTAAGGGGTTAAAGAGCCGATTCCATGGGAAAAACGCATTTTCCGTCAGCTCTGTACAGGTAAGAGGAAACATTTGTCCATTTTCATCAACAAATATTTAATTGATTTTCTAAATTATTGATTTGACAAAGTATATAAAATGCAAATCACAATAATAAAGTATATAATAAAACAAAAGAACTGTTGTGATGAGTCTATGGATGAACCTCGCCTTGTTTCTCAGTGGTAACGAGTCTAAATCTTATTCCACATTATTTGAAAGATTCAAAATTGGCCAATCGTTACATTTCGTATTATTCGGTTTGCATAATTTAATTCTTAACCCCTTAGTGACCAGCCCATAGTGTTTTTACGTCCTGCCCAAGTGGGCCTTAATCCCTGAGGACGTAAAAACATGTGTCTGGGTGGATGACAGTGATCATATAAAGTTAAAAAAAAGTGTGAAAAAGTAAAAAAAAAAAAGTAAAAAAAGTTTTAAGAAGTTTTAAAAAAGTTTAAAAAGCGTACGTTTCATCTCCCCTCACGGATCATATCCGTGAGGGAGGATGAAAGTACGCACATAAGGCCCCCAGATTTATCCGCGGACCTTACCCCAGCTTCTGCGCACACGCCTGTTGCCAAAATGGCGGACGCATGCGCAAAAGCTGTGGATTGCCAGGATAATTTAAAATCTCCCTGCTCCTGGCTACAAAACTGAGCCAAGAGCCTGGAGATTTCACGGGGGGCCCCTTTGAGTGGTTCCTGATCCCGTGTTCGCCGTTATACAATGGATAATGGCGATCACGTAAAAGTTTTAAAAAAAAATTGAAGTCTCATCTCCCCTCACCGATGCGATCGGTGAGAGATGAAACTTTTTACCGGAGGCTTCCGTATTTGCACCCCGACGCGATCCTCATCCGTGAACTTACCCGGATTCTGCACATTCGACCGCCGGCAAAACACCGGACACATGCGCAGGAGTCGGGGAGTCCAGGAAACGTAAAATCTCCTTGCTCCCTGGAGAGCCTGGAGCAGTGACCTTGTTGAGCGGTCCCCGGTCACGTGATAAAAAGGTAGAGATCTACTTTAGGCCGGTCTCACATGACCGGATAGGAATTACGGATTCCGCATGCGTCTGATCCGCGGTAATACGCAGATCAATCGCATTGGATTACACAATTCCGCTCACATTAGTGGGTTGGAATTATGTAATCCACTCGCAGAAAAAAGAACACAGCAGGTTCTATTTTACCGCGGATATCCGCAGCATAGAGCCTATTGTGCTCCGTGGTCGCGGATATACCCACAGCCCATACACAACTACGTTGTAAAGAGAATTCTGAAGGCACCCATTGAAACAAATATGTTTGTGTGAAGCGGCTCTTACTGTACTTTTGTTAGCATGAATCAAGCACATTTGCAAGCGCAAAAAAACACGCAACCATGCCGCCATTTATTGAAATGGGCAATTAGTGTAATTAGAATAATGCATGTTCTTCCCCTGCAGAAATGCACGAGAAAATAAAGGGGACTGCTTTTTTTTTGGACAAAATGCGCATGCAAAATACACTTATGTGAAGGAACTCGCTGCAATCAGCAGGTTCTACTGACGTGTATTTAGCATGTATATTTTTCATGCGTAATATGCTACGCAAATACATCTGTGTGAATCTGGCCGGTGGTATACGTAAAACGCTGCGTCTCTGCGGTGAGAACACAATCGTGGACATGAGCCCTAAGGCTGGAGCTCTATGGAGTCTTTCGCCATGACATGGGTCATGTGACCAAAGATCGCTGTGCAGCCCTGTGAACTTGCATTCTCAAATATATCAATGGGGTCGCGCAAGTTCCCACAACCTATAGAGTGCTAAAACCTCACCGAGGTTGGATTTTTGCAATATATTGGTCGCAGCTACTTGTGAGTTGTATCGCAACTACATTGTCTTCAGTAAGGCCAGCTGCACACGACCGCTTCACATTCCGAATGCGGCATACCACAGCGGAATCTGGCCGTTACCCCAGCCGGCGACCCTGCGTTCCTGCAGAATCTGTAATGCGGATGACCGCGAGTGTGAAGGAAGTAGCAGTAGTATGTATCTTTCACTGCATGTGATTTGCTGCAGATCCTCCGTGTGGACGACGACTGCGGATTGAACAATAGGAAACCGGTGGTGTGAAGCCGGCCCGAGAGTGTGAGGTCGCAGGGCTATACAGCGATGTTGGTCGCGTAGCACTAGTCTCATTGCATGACTACGACTCCGCCGTTCATGGGAGCTCAGTGCTTGACCATCTCCGTCAGCTTCACAGAAGTGAATGGAGAAGTAGTCACACGTTTAAAGAAATCTCATCCATATAATGCGGAAAAACAATCTACAGTTTAAATTGACCTGCGGGGCGGATTTTAAAGCTGCAAGACATCAATTTACAGATGTAGTAACACTAATGCATTCCACGTCAGCGTGCCACTGAGTAATTGAGTCACAGCTCCACTTGGCTTAGCACAACTACACTATCTGTGCAGCACGGCTCTGCTAAGCAAGTAGTGTAGTGCATCTTACAGACGCGGTCTGGTCCGCACAGCACATGTAGCCTGCCATCCTTCAAGGATGTAAAAGAATTTGGCGGAAATAACAGTGACAACGAACATAGTGGCGGACATAATAGATAACGCCACCACCACAGCGGGGAAAATATCTATATTATACTCTCACATACAGGACACGATCAATGCATGCAACCCGATACCAACAAAAGCAAAATGGGAGGCAGACATAGGGCCCATTGAGGAGTCGCACTGGGAGGAAATCCTACAAATGACGCCCAAACTATCTCTAAGCGAGTCGCACAGAGTATTGCAAATATTCCTAATACACAGAGTGTATCGTACTCCGGCCTTCTTGTACAACATAGAAATAAGAACCTCTCCGGTGTGTGCAAAATGCAAAACCCACACGGCGGACCTAATCCACATGCTATGGAGATGTCCGAAATTGCATAGATACTGGGTGGAAATACGAGATGCAATAAATGAGGCATTCGGCATACGTATGGACTTTACACCATATTTGTGCATTCTGGGATATACACACGACCTAGCGCTAGATGATCATGAAAAACTGGCCGTATCCAGCCCAGCGCTGGTTAGATGAAGAACCACCCACGCTAGAATTTAAAAACAAGGTCAACCAAATTTTACCGTGGGAAAAGAGTATACTAAGCGCAAGACCAGCCAAAAATACCAGGATATGTGGCTGAGATGGATACATGCCCAGAGCCAAACAAGAAATGATAGACCAAGCATATAGGGGGTGGAGTGGTGAGCCGTGTGGGTTGGCACCTGTAAACTGGGGACTTAATGTGGGAGAGGAGCAGAAATAAAAAAGACATAACGAAACACGTACTTGGTATATATAAAGTTTATTAAATAAGATAGAGTCATTTACAAGATTGCTATGCTGAAAAATAAATTGGAAAGGATTAACGGGGCAGGATAGGAAAGGATGGATTGGAGAGAGAGAGGCCAAACACGGCCATATGGGGGCTTGTTTTTTGTGGAACAAGTTGTACTTTGTGATGGCATCATTTTTGGGTATATATAATGTATTGCATAACTTTTGTAAAAAAATTTGTGGGGAGATTGGGGGGAAAAAAAAGAAATTCTGCCGTTTGTTTTTTGGATTTCATTTTTACGGCGTTCAGCGTGCAGAATAAATAATGTGATATCATTATTCTCTGAGTCAGTACGATTCCGGTGACTAGGAGCGCTCTCCTGAATCCCACAGATATTTTAAAAAAAAGAAAAGAAATCACGGCGCATGTGTGGGGCACGCTGCTGGTGTGCCTGGACGTATCCGCCATGCAGGAGAAAGAAGATCTGGCTGTGAAGGAGGAGACCTGCACAGAGTCCGGACAGATACCGGAAGAAATATTCCTGGTTGCAGCGCTTTTCTTCCGATAAAATGTCGGGCAGCTGAGCGGAAGCCGAATGGGCCCAGTTATGGTCAGTGCGATCCGTTCTTCGCTGTTCGGTTCCATCATAAGCTGGACCCGTTCAGCCAGGGGATTCCTGAACGGAGTAGGAAAACGGATCCCCAACACAGATGTGACAGCAGCCTAAATGATGCAGGCACAGAGCACGGCCTCCTTATTTGCGTAATGGGCGTTGCGTATTCAAGCGTGCGTATTTTAGGGACCCGTCATACAAGCGCAAGCCCAAAAACGCTCACGTAAGTGCAATGCATTTGCACTGTGAGTGATGTGTTTTTGCGCACATATTAGTGCATATCACTGTAAGTTTTGCGATCGCATGGCACAGTTACATGGGCACAAGACTGTGCCACCCCTCTCTGTGATCTAAAAGGCTATTTAGCCTAATGAGGTCCAGATGTGTTTTTTTATCTTTACAGAATTGCGCAGCGTATTGCACACTTCCCATAGACTTGTACAGGGACCCTTGGTGCGCAAATGTGCACAAAAATAGAGCATGTTGGGGTTTTGCACGCATGCGAAATGTGTGAGTCAAGAGAATTCTGAAGGCATTCATTGAAACGCGGCCTGAGTATTAGGGGACTCATATATACGAGCCTCCTAACATTTAGGCCATGTTCGTACATTGCTGGACCGCGTGGCGCTAATAATCTCCGCTGTCGGTGTCCTGCGGCAGAAAGTCCTGCGGCACCATATTTAACCGATGCGTTGGTTATTGAAAAAAAAAAAAGCAGATTCCGCAGCCAATGATTCCCGACGGTTCCCTTCCCTTCAGCAAGGTTTTCACTGATGTGATGTTGAGAGAGAAAATCGCAGCCTGCTGTGTCCTTCTGCGCAGTGCGTTTTTAAAAATCTCCCATGTAATCCTATGGAGGCTGCGTTTTATCGCATCACAAGGCGACAAATATGCGCTGCAATGTTAACAATGGAAAGTCCTACCGACTTGCGCGTTAAACAAAAACATGCGGTTTTTAATGTGCGCGGCAGCGATGCGACTTAATCCTCTAAAAAAAGCATCGCTGGTGATTGTCACGGCCGTATATTGGGACAAAACTAAGCGTTTATCTGCGTTTGCAAAAACAGCGGGGGGCATCGGAGATGCGCCCCCCCCTGCTGTAAACCCCTTCCCTGCCGCAATCTATGTTGATCGCAGCAGGGAAAGGGTTCACAGAGGGAGCGCGCTCCCTCTGTGACTTCAGCCGCCTCTCGCAATGTTATCGCAGAGCCCGGCTGGTTGTTATGGCAACAGGATGCCAGATACTGGCGTCCTGTATTGCCAGCGCCTAAGATTGCTATAGTAAGCATTTTAGCATTTTGCCTCACAAAAAAACACAATAAAAGTGATTAAAAAGCGTATGTACCCCAAAATGGTACAAATAAAAACTACAACTCGTCTCGCAAAAAATAAGCCCTCAGAAATCCCCCCCGATAACCACACAAATCCTAAAAGAGCTAAGCAAAAGAATTACCCAAAGTCGGTAGCGAACGGAAAACAAGATGTGAAGACCTACTTTCCCTTGTTCTTTCATGTTTTTATGTTTCCTTTATAATTTTGTAATTGCTGAAGCCTGAATACCCAGAATTCACCGAAAAGGTCAGAAACAGGCGATACAATAGAATTTAGTTTGTTAAAAGAAAGGTTATGTAAGAAATGTACAAAAATGTCTGAAAATAAACCTTTGTCATTCCTTCTAATAATCTCACCGCCCCCTGCGTGGGGAAATAAGAAAGCATGAATGACTACTGTTTAAACTCTCTGAACTTTAATAAAATCTGTTGAAACTAAAAATAAGCCCTCAAAGAGCTCCGTCCATGGAAAAATAAAAAAGTTATAGGACTTTGAATGCAGTGAGTTAGGAAAAAAATAATAATTAACAAAAAAAGGCTTTTTATTGTGGAAAAACCTAAAAAAAAATATAAGAATTTTGGTATCATTGTAACCGTACCATCCCGCAGAAAAAAAAGGAAGTGTATCATTTATGCTGCATGATTAACGCTATAAAAAAAAAAAATCAAAATTCTATGGCAGAATTGATGCGTTTTCTCTCCCTGCGATCATAAAAAAAGATGTGATACAGGCGAGCATGGAGGCTCTAGTACCCTGTTGCCCCACCTCTAGCTTGGATACAAGATGTGATAGAGGCGAGTATGGAGGCTCTAGTACTTTGTTGTACCGCCTCTAGCTTGGATACAAGATGTGATATGGGGGGCAATTGAGGCATACAGGTTCCATATGGTATTATGTGTCCACATTTGCTGTGACTGAGCCTCTAGATCATACAAACTTCTAGGCTGTGGGAGTTGCCGTCCTAAATGCGCAGACCGGTGCCAGCGGCTGGCGAGTGACGTTTCTGTGCGGGACTCTGCGATCCCCGCACAGAAATAGAGCATGCCGCGGTTTGTTTTCCACGTGTGATTTCGCGCGGACAAACCGCGGCCGTCTGCCTAGGATTGCGTTTTCTAACGCAATCCAATGGCAGCTTCCATGGGTGGAAATTCTGCGGGAAATCCGGCAGCGGAATTTCCGCCCGTGTGCACGGGGCCTAAGGCTGCTCTAAGACGTGCATTCAGAAAACACAGCTTAAAATCGTGGGTTTTTTACCTCAATTTTGAGCAGCACTTTTGAACGCATGGTAAAGCGGTTTTAATGCACCCCACAATTGTGATGGGTGGGGAGGTGCGTTAGAAAACGCAAATACAGGACAGATAGCGCTTAAAAATCACCGCTTCCGAGCTCACGTCTGAGTAATCGCATTCAAATCAATGGAAGCAGTATACCGTAATAAAAAGCGGTGTGTGTGTGTGATTTTCATCTAGTGCAGGAAACGCGTTAATAGGGCTAATTCATGTATGGAAATTCGTTTTGCAGCTGTATGCAGCATGATTTAGGTATGGGTACGCGGTGAGAAAGGGAAGGGGGGGGGCCCTGAGCTGAACTTTTGCACCCGGGCCCTTGAGCCTTTAGGTACGCCCCTGACCCTAAGGGTGTTTCTCACCTCATCTTTCTGCGTTTTACATACAAAAATGACAGGAAAGGGTTGTGACCCGGCGGCCGTCGCAGGGAGAAGATGACCATCGCCACTGTATGCCACGGAAAGGGGTGAACGCGCGTGTGAACTGGCATTTCAAGCGCAACCCGATTACTGTAAACCTTGTTTATGCACAAATACGCTCCACTGCGACAATAGTCTTGGCGCGTACATTCGTCTGCCGAAGCCCTAGGGCCTCTTTCACACGGCGTGCTAAATTTAGCAGAAAAGCGGTCGCAGAAACCGCAATGAATTTTACGTGCATTTGCGCTCCCGATATTCCATTAGAGTCTAAGGGGGTAAGCAAATGCGCTCTCATATGCATAAAATTGCGCCGAGGGCTCCTTCACACGAATGTACTTTAGTCCCCTTATAATCACAAGCATATAAAAAGGGAAAAAAACGAAACCGCGGATCTCTATGGGATTTCAGTGGTTTCGTTTTCACCACCTCCTTTCCTGCCTGTGATTTCTACGCATGATTTGCCCGTGCCGCCGAGCGTAGTTTCGCCTGTGCCAGTCTGAATAAGCCTTAGGCCTTATTCACACGACGAATTATACATCAGTATTTTGTGAGCCAAACCAGGAACGGGCGCAAAATACGGAAGAAATGAAAATCTTCCCAATTAGACTTTCTCTACACTTCTGGTTTTGGCTCACAAAATACTGATGAAAAATATGCCCGTGTGAATAAGCCCCTAATTCTGTGCATGGGGGGGAAGGGGGGAGAAACCCCCCCCCCCCCGCAGCTTTAGGCCTCTTTCATACAAGCGTTGCATTCACACGCAAAGGCATCGCGTGGAAGAATTGCGGCAGCGCAGCATTGCTGCAATCTAATCCCTTTTGGAATTAGCGCTGTCTCGTCCATTCACAGGGCTGCATCGCGTGAATGGACTCCGCTGCCGCGGTCGGCAGAATGGCTTTTGTTAAGCCTTAATAGCTAAATAGAAGCCCGCTGTCTTCTGCAACAAGTGCCGGTAAACTCCCTCCCCTCTCTGCGGTTTTCGTCAAAAAATAGGTCATGGCTCATATTTTGATGCTGTGCGGGAGGGGAGGGGGGGTAATAATCGCCCGTGTGAATGAATGCATTGGAGTCCAATGCTTTACATGGCGACGATTTGTGGGCAACGTTTATCTGCGAGAAAACATTTGTATGAAAGCAGCTTTATGAGTGCGAAATCAGTCCGATTTTCTTGTAGCGATATTGCGCTTGCCTGCGTATGTGTATTCGCATCTGCAGATATTTTGCTGGCTTTTGTGCATTCAGAAAGATACCCACCGCTGCTCCCAGCTATTGAAATTAGTCTAAAGAGTTCTGGGTGTGTTCCTCTCCTGCACAATTACGCACCGTATCACGCACCTCTTGACATATCACATGCATATTTGTGCATCCCCATTGACTTCTATGGGGACTTTTGGTGTGTGCAAAAGTGCCGCAAAATAGAGTATGCTGCATTTTTTTTTGCGTGAAATGTAAAGATGCGCACTTGTGAACGAACCCGTTCGTTAGGGCTCTATTCACTGCATAAATGCGCACACAAACACACCCATTTGACGCCAGGCTTAAGAGTTCCTTCACATGGACATTTACACGCGTGTGTTAGCATGCGCAAACTTTCTGAGCACAATATGCAGAGAATAAAACCCATTGATTTCAACGGATTGGTTTTCGTTTCCTTTTTTTGCCCAAATGCGAAAAAACCGCTGCATGCTCTACTTTTGCAAATGTGCGTGCAATACACTGTTCAATCCCACGAGAAAAATAACACACTTGGAACTCATTAGGGTAAATAACCATTTAAGTCAGGGAGTGTTTGTCTGGTGCACGCAAATGAATAGGCCCCGTGACGCAGAAATGACAGTAAAATACACATTAAAAAAAAAAAAAAAAAAACTTGTTTGCTGCGTGCAAAAACGCATACGCCCATGTGAAGCCCTCAGCGCTCCTTCACACGTGCGTGACGCAATCACGCGAGTGTGTAACGCTATTGCACTCTAAATGGAGCGCAATCACTTCGTCTTGCGACCGTTCCTGCGCAGGTAAGTTTCCTTTTCTGTACTGCCGGCCCAGTTCAGATCGGCGAGGGACACACCCAGCAGTGAAAATTGACCAGTGCTTGCAGTTCCCGCGGCCGATTCTCTGCACACAAAAACGTACGCAAAAGCACTTGTGTGAAAGAGACCTCACTGATCTTTAAGGCTTTTGCATCCCTTCAGGGTCACAACTACCGCTGGGGGGGTCACTATTACTGCCACAGAGGTTTAGCCATTGCTTTCAATGAAGCCAGCGATGCTGCAGCCGACCCCATTAACCTCTTAGTGACCAAGCCTGTTTGTGCCTTAAAGGGGTTGTCCCGCGGCAGCAAGTGGGGTTAAACACTTCTGTATGGCCATATTAATGCACTTTGTAATGTACATTGTGCATTAAATATGAGCCATACAGAAGTTATTCACTTACCTACTCCGTTGCTAGCATCCCCGTCGCCATGGTGCCGTCTAATTTCGCTGTTTTCTGGCGTTTTTAGACGCGCTTGCGCAGTCCGGTCTTCTGGCTGGAATTGAGATCAAAATGTGCAGCTTTGGTCTCAGTTTTAGTAATGGCAGCCTAGGGTTTTGTTCAAGGTCGCCAACGAAACCCATTTGAGAATTTAAACAGAACCCAGAGAAATATGCAAATGGGCGTACCTGCAAAACATAGGACATGCATACACGCATAGGTGCTCTGTGTATAAATATTCCCTATGGGGAGTCCCCTTGTCCCTGAACGGGGAGTAAAGAATCCACTGTTACAGAGGATTGCATATCACATCTTGTATCCAATAATAGATGCAATATAGACTATCCACCATAACACTGATACATATGGTTGGTGAGGAGACAAACTGCTATAGGCGTGCCGTGCGCCGGGCACATCCGCCGGGCCAAAGAAAGAAGATCTGGTCGCAAAGAAGAGAAGATCTGCCCGGTCCGCTACGGGTAAGTTATTCTTATTTTAGGTCTCCCGGGGATACGGACGGCTTCTATAGGCTTCAATAGAAGCCTGCGGGAGCCGTCCCCACGGGAGACCCGCACCTAAATGGAGCATGTCCACATTTTTCTTAATTCACTTTTATTGACCATCCGCAGGTATTTATCTACCCGCGGGTGGTCAATGCATCCCTATGGGGTGCGGATCCGCGTGCGGGTGATCCGCTGCGGATTTTAATTCTTTTCCCTGTGGACATGAGGCCTAAAGGCTCTGCATATCCAAGTGATTCTGATATTGTTTTTTTGCCACATGTTGTACTTCATTTAGGTGGTGAAAATAGTCTGATAAAATTAGTGTATATTTATTAAAAGCGTCAAAATTGAGAAAAAATTTTAAAAAATTTAATTTATTTTCAGCCACAAGATCTCGAACATGTGCAAACATACTGTACAAATCTTTGATAAGATATATATTTCCATCTGTTTACTTTATTCTGGACGTACAATACAAAAACGTCAATTTTTTTTTTTAACCATTTAGGAGACGTACAAATTTAACATTGATTTTTAACATTTTGAGGAACACTTTCTTTTCCTGCACTAAGCCAAGATTGCAAAGTCTCATGGGTGTCCAAATGATAGATCCCCCCACAAATGACCCCATTTTATAAACTACACCCCTTAATGTATACACTGAGGGGGTCAGGAGGATTTTTACCTCACAGTTTTTTTCAAGAATTCATGCAATTTGGAGGGGAAGAAATTAAATTTCATATTTTTGCAAATATGTCATTTTAATTTTAATGATGGGATTTTTTTCTATAGTGCACATGAAGATGAGGATTGACACCTCAAAATGGAGACCCCCCGTATGTCCCGTGTTCAGAGATATACCCATTGTGGCCCTAATCTTGTGTCCGTATGCACAATGGGGCCCAAACCGAAAGGAGCAGCCGGTGGCTTTGTGAACAGTTATTTTGCATGAAAGTGTTTTAGGTCCCATTGCTCACTTGTGGAGCCCTTGAGCGCTTTGGAGAACCCCCACAAATGACCCTGTTTAAAAAACTAGACCCCTTAACGAATTCCTCTAGGGCTGTGCTGCGTATTTTGACCCACAGTATTTGAATGAATCTGAGCAAAGCAGAAGGAAAAAAGTTAAAGTTGTACTACCTCTAGCTTGGATACAAAATGTGAAACAGACCCTGTTGTATCGCCTCTAGCTTGGATACAAGACGTGATATGGGTGGGCAAGCTGCCACTTGGGATGCATTATGCATTGACACTTGGGGGTCAGGATAACAGCATGCTGACAATAGAGGGCAATGTATAGCTTTATGTCTTTGGGGATGTTAAATTCATTCTCTGTGGCTGATTTTACACAAGTGAGCACTATATCAGCCCGAGAAACTCAAACCAATATCTCGCATGGCAAATATGCAAGTGTGTCTGCCAGTGCAGTGCGCCTTGTAAGAACAATGCATTGCGATGTGTGTATGTGTGTAAAATATATACACATACATACACACATACATATACAAACACACACACACCGCTGTAGGAGCAACTGTAAGAAACAAAATAAATGGTGGGAATATGGCGGCCGCCTGATCTTTTACGCACATAGTATTCATAGGGGAGGTCCTATATTTTCTCGGTCAAGTATTAACGGGAGAGAATACTGCTGGTGAAAACGAAACCACAGAAATCTAATCTCTATGGTGCTGTAAGTTTGGGTAAATCCAATAGGTGGTGCAGCACGTTTCTGTAAAACCAACAGAGGGCGCTGCAATGTCACTGTAGAAACCAATGGACAGCATGGCAGGTAGCTATACATAAACTATACAAAATCTGATTGGTTGCTGCTGCCGCCGCCATTTTTTTAAAAGGTACACTCAGTTCTTTCATAGAGAACAAGAAGGTAGGTAGGTTCAGTTTGGGCCTGGGAGAGACTCCAGTGGAGACTGATGGAAAAATGGCTGCTTACAACCTGTGGTCCTTGTTTCGGGTGCGTGTGTCACCATCGATCTAATGTATCTTACTGCATAGATATATATCTAGCTATAAAAATAGATAGTTATATATCAATATAGATATTTCTAAAAATATCTAGCTTTACGTATAAATTTAAACTTCTATAGTTATGGTTTTGTAAGGCTGAAAACAGACATACAGAATTTGTATTATTATCAGCATTATTCTTATAATTGCCATTGATGTTATTCCAGGGTCAGGTAATACACTGCATGAGGCTTTGACCAATTTTTACTATTTTAGGTAAAAAGCTGCATTGACTGCACTTCTGCATTTAGTGCGATATGGTAGGACTGCAAGCAAAGCCTGAGACAAGATCTTGGTGCGCCCCATGACAATACATATCAGGTAGGTATCCTGCCCTAGAGGTATGAAGGCACCATACAGCAGCACTCATCTGTAATCCAACCTGCAGGGACATTGTGTGCTGCTGTAATGCCCCAAAGTTACTGTAAGATTCTATTGCTTTACTGGTTTTTGCTTTTTTTGGTGTTTTTTATCTTTCATCCCAGTGCTACAAAGACCGAGGACAGAATTCTCTGGCACTGAAATACTGTGATGAGGCTTCAGCCATGCCACCGGTTACTAAAGAGGTGAGGACTGTCAGTAGTAACGTGGTAACACAATTCAACTGTTATTTCAGCCATTGATTTACTGACCTACTCCACTGCTTACTGTATTGATTCTCTAGAATAGAGCCTCCATAGCCGCCTGTTCCCCATCTTCTATTCTAGAAGCTAGAAGTGGTACAACGGGGTACTAGAGTCCCCTTGCCTGTCCTTATCTTATCTTTTATCCAAGCTACAAGGCGTACAACAGGGTACTAGAGCCTCCATTCCCATCTGTATAACCTCTTGTATCCAAGCTAGAAGTGGTACAACAGGATACCAGAGCCTCCTTGCCCACATGTTTCATGTTTTGTCACCAGCTGCTTCCTTTGGGTAAGTGAGAATAGTGAGAGTTTTGGCCCATGTGAAAGGGGAATTACTGTATGCTAAACTGTTCACTTCATTTTCATTACCTTCTATGACATTTATGGAAATGACACGGCACAGATTATTGTAAGGGGTTCCATCACACTCCCCTTCTGTAGCCGCACCGCCTCCACGCTCCCCTCATGTAAGCCCACTTTCCTAGTGTAACCGTATTGTCACCACACCCCCCTTATGTAACCATACCGTCTTCACACTCCCCGCATGTAACCATACCACGGTTCGAAAAGTGTCATAATAGAGCCTTAAAGGGGTTCTGTCATTAAAAACAAAAAAATATATACTTACCTATTGCTCCCCAGGCAGCCTGCTTACCTCTTCTTCTTATCCCAAATCTTCTCCTGGAGCCGCTTGTCACTTCGGTCACGTGACCTCCAGCAACCCGATTTTCCTCCATCCGGTCAAAAAGCGTACATTGCGCTACCTTCCGCTTCCTTCACTAGTGACGTATGCGTACATTGCCTTGTCGGGAAGCGCGGAATGAAAGCAGCCATGCGAGACAATGGCGCGACTGCGCACGTGCGAACCCGGCACACGACTGCGCACGTGCGAACCCGGCACACGACTGCACATGCAGCTATCCTGGAGATAGCTATAGTCTATGAAATATACACGGGCTTTAGCCTTTGCAGTCGTTAGCATCACACACTCGCGTGATTGCGTCACGCACGTGTGAAGGAGCGCTAAGGGCTTCACATGGCCGTATGCGTTTTTGCACGCAGTAAACAAGTTTTTTTTTGTTTTTTTTAATGTGTATTTTACTGTCATTTCTGCGTCACGGGGCCTATTCATTTGCGTGCACCAGACAAACACTCCCTGACTTAAATGGTTATTTACCCTAATGAGTTCCAAGTGTGTTATTTTTCTTGTGGAATTGAACAGTGTATTGCACGCACATTTGCGCACCCCCTATAGACTTTAAATGCACACAAAAGTAGAGCATGCAGCGTTTTTTTTGCATTTGGGCAAAAAAAGGAAACGAAAACCAATCCGTTGAAATCAATGGGTTTTATTCTCTGCATATTGTGCTCAGAAAGTTTGCGCATGCTAACACACGCGTGTAAATGTCCATGTGAAGGAACTCTTAAGCCTGGCTTCAAATGGGTGTGTTTGTGTGCGCATTTATGCAGCGAATAGAGCCCTAACGAACGGGTTCGTTCACAAGTGCGCATCTTTACATTTCACGCAAAAACAAAATATGCAGCATACTCTATTTTGCGGCACTTTTGCACACACCAAAAGTCCCCATAGAAGTCAATGGGGATGCACAAATATGCATGTGATATGCCAGGAGGTGCGTGATACGCTGCGTAATTGCGCAGGAGAGGAACACATCCAGAACTCGTTGGACTAATTTCAATAGCTGGGAGCAGCGGTGGGTATTTTTCTGAATGCACAAAAGCCAGCAAAATATCTGCAGATGCGAATACACATACGCGGTCAAGCGCAATATCGCTACAAGAAAATCGGACTGATATCGCACTCATAAAGCTGCTTTCATACAAATGTTTTCTCGCAGATAAACGTCGCCCACAAATCGTCGCCATGTAAAGCATTGGACTCCAATGCATTAATTCACACGGGCGATTATTACCCCCCCTCCCCTCCCGCACAGCATAAAAATATGAGCCATGACCTATTTTTTGACGAAAACCGCAGAGAGGGGGAGGGAGTTTACCGGCGCTTGTTGCAGAAGACAGCGGGCTTCTATTTAGCTATTAAGGCTTAACAAAAGCCATTCTGCCGACCGCGGCAGCGGAGTCCATTCACACGATGCAGCCCTGTGAATGGACGAGACAGCGCTAATTCCAAAAGGGATTAGATTGCAGCAATGCTGCGCTGCCGCAATTCTTCCACGCGATGCCTTTGCGTGTGAATGCAACGCTTGTATGAAAGAGGCCTAAAGCTGCGGGGGGGGGGGGGGGGGGGTTCTCCCCCCTTCCCCCCCATGCACAGAATTAGGGGCTTATTCACGCGGGCATATTTTTCATCAGTATTTTGTGAGCCAAAACCAGAAGTGTAGAGAAAGTCTAATTGGGAAGATTTTCATTTCTTCCGTATTTTGCGCCCGTTCCTGGTTTGGCTCACAAAATACTGATGTATAATTCGTCGTGTGAATAAGGCCTAAGGCTTATTCAGACTGGCACAGGCGAAACTATGCTCGGCGGCACGGGCAAATCATGCGTAGAAATCACAGGCAGGAAAGGAGGTGGTGAAAACGAAACCACTGAAATCCCATAGAGATCCGCGGTTTCGTTTTTTTCCCTTTTTATATGCTTGTGATTATAAGGGGACTAAAGTACATTCGTGTGAAGGAGCCCTCGGCGCAATTTTATGCATATGAGAGCGCATTTGCTTACCCCCTTAGACTCTAATGGAATATCGGGAGCGCAAATGCACGTAAAAATCATTGCGGTTTCTGCGACCGCTTTTCTGCACAGAAAACGGCGTGCTAAATTTAGCACACCGTGTGAAAGAGGCCCTAGGGCTTTGGCAGACGGCCGCCGGGTCACAACCCTTTCCTGTCATTTTTGTATGTAAAACGCAGAAAGATGAGGTGAGAAACACCCTTAGGGTCAGGGGCGTACCTAAAGGCTCAAGGGCCCAGGTGCAAAAGTTCAGCTCAGGGCCCCCCCCCTTCCCTTTCTCACCGCGTACCCATACCTAAATCATGCTGCATACAGCTGCAAAACGAATTTCCATACATGAATTAGCCCTATTAACGCGTTTCCTGCACTAGATGAAAATCACACACACACACACCGCTTTTTATTGCGGTATACTGCTTTCATTGATTTGAATGCGATTACTCAGACGTGAGCTCGGAAGCGGTGATTTTTAAGCGCTATCTGTCCTGTATTTGCGTTTTCTAACGCACCTCCCCACCCATCACAATTGTGGGGTGCATTAAAACCGCTTTACCATGCGTTCAAAAGTGCTGCTCAAAATTGAGGTAAAAAACCCACGATTTTAAGCTGTGTTTTCTGAATGCACGTCTTAGAGCAGCCTTAGGCCCCGTGCACACGGGCGGAAATTCCGCTGCCGGATTTCCCGCAGAATTTCCACCCATGGAAGCTGCCATTGGATTGCGTTAGAAAACGCAATCCTAGGCAGACGGCCGCGGTTTGTCCGCGCGAAATCACACGTGGAAAACAAACCGCGGCATGCTCTATTTCTGTGCGGGGATCGCAGAGTCCCGCACAGAAACGTCACTCGCCAGCCGCTGGCACCGGTCTGCGCATTTAGGACGGCAACTCCCACAGCCTAGAAGTTTGTATGATCTAGAGGCTCAGTCACAGCAAATGTGGACACATAATACCATATGGAACCTGTATGCCTCAATTGCCCCCCATATCACATCTTGTATCCAAGCTAGAGGCGGTACAACAAAGTACTAGAGCCTCCATACTCGCCTCTATCACATCTTGTATCCAAGCTAGAGGTGGGGCAACAGGGTACTAGAGCCTCCATGCTCGCCTGTATCACATCTTTTTTTATGATCGCAGGGAGAGAAAACGCATCAATTCTGCCATAGAATTTTGATTTTTTTTTTTATAGCGTTAATCATGCAGCATAAATGATACACTTCCTTTTTTTTCTGCGGGATGGTACGGTTACAATGATACCAAAATTCTTATATTTTTTTTTAGGTTTTTCCACAATAAAAAGCCTTTTTTTGTTAATTATTATTTTTTTCCTAACTCACTGCATTCAAAGTCCTATAACTTTTTTATTTTTCCATGGACGGAGCTCTTTGAGGGCTTATTTTTAGTTTCAACAGATTTTATTAAAGTTCAGAGAGTTAAAACAGTAGTCATTCATGCTTTCTTATTTCCCCACGCAGGGGGCGGTGAGATTATTAGAAGGAATGACAAAGGTTTATTTTCAGACATTTTTGTACATTTCTTACATAACCTTTCTTTTAACAAACTAAATTCTATTGTATCGCCTGTTTCTGACCTTTTCGGTGAATTCTGGGTATTCAGGCTTCAGCAATTACAAAATTATAAAGGAAACATAAAAACATGAAAGAACAAGGGAAAGTAGGTCTTCACATCTTGTTTTCCGTTCGCTACCGACTTTGGGTAATTCTTTTGCTTAGCTCTTTTAGGATTTGTGTGGTTATCGGGGGGGATTTCTGAGGGCTTATTTTTTGCGAGACGAGTTGTAGTTTTTATTTGTACCATTTTGGGGTACATACGCTTTTTAATCACTTTTATTGTGTTTTTTTGTGAGGCAAAATGCTAAAATGCTTACTATAGCAATGTTAGGCGCTGGCAATACAGGACGCCAGTATCTGGCGTCCTGTTGCCATAACAACCAGCCGGGCTCTGTGATAACATTGCGAGAGCCGGCTGAAGTCACAGAGGGAGCGCGCTCCCTCTGTGAACCCTTTCCCTGCTGCGATCAACATAGATCGCGGCAGGGAAGGGGTTTACAGCAGGGGGGGGCGCATCTCCGATGCCCCCCGCTGTTGCAGCAGGGCGCCAGCTACTAGTGACAGCTGGCTCCCGCTGCGGGATAGCGCGAGATCTGCTATGATCTCGCGCTATCCCTATGACATAAGGGTATGTCACTTTGCGAGAAGTACCACCCTGCCATTACGTACCCTTATGTCATGGGGCGGGAAGCGTTTAAATAAACAACTTTTCACACAAAAACAAGTCCTCAAAACAATAGGAAAAAAAAAAAGAGTTCTGATCCCAGGAATGCACAAAAATAAAGACTGAAAAACTGGTTGCTCATTAGTGCTTAAACCAGGTCAGTCATGAAGGAGTTAGCTGCGGGCATTCACTGCTGGTTAGTGAGGTTACAGATGGAGGGTTGTTGGGTGAATTGCATGTAAATCTGCAATAGTTTGGGGGACTCCCAGCAGACAGAGGGGTTCTCCTCCAGCAAGCAGGCAGCACATGGTTAACTACCTAAGCCGGGTGCGGGTGAATGCAACGCTTGTATGAAAGAGGCCTAAAGCTGCGGGGTTTTTTTTCTCCCCCCTTCCCCCATGCACAGATATACGTTGTCCTCGTGTGCAGGGGGGGGGGAGAGGATGGAAGAGCCAGGAGCAGGAACTGAGCTCCCGCCCCCCTCTCTGCCTCCTCTCCGCCCCCCTGCACTATTTGCAATGGGGAGAGGTGGGAGGGGGCGGGGCTAGTTCTCGGAACTTAGCCCCGCCCTGCCTCTTCCCATTGCAAATAGTGCAGAGGGGCGGAGAGGGGGACGGGAGCTCAGTTCCTTCTCCTGGCTCTTCCATCCTCCCCCCCCTGCACATTACATAGAGAACGCCCACAAGTGACCCCATTTTGAAAACTAGACCCCAGAACAAATTTATCTAGGGGTATACTGCACATTTTGACCCCACAGCTTTTAAATGAATTCAAGCAAAGCAAAAGGAAAAAAATTTTGTCATTTTAAAAACAGCATTTTTGTACAGCACACACATGAATGAAGATTTGCACCCCAAAATAGATACCCCTGTTTGTCCATTGTTCAGAGACATACCCATTGTGGCCCTAATCTTATGTCTGGATGCACAAAGGGGCCAAAAATGTAAGGAGTAGTCGGTGGCTTTCAGAACTGAAATTTAGCATGAAGGGGATTTCGGCCCCATAGCACGCTTGTAGAGCCCTTGAGCGGCCAAAACGACAGAGAACCCCTACAAATGACCCCATTTTGAAAACTAGACCCCTTAACGAATTCATCTAGTGGTGTACTGCGTATTTTTACCCTACAATTTTTGAATAAATCTAAGCAGTAGGAAAAATTTCAATTTTCATTATTTTGGCAGTTGTATCAATTTAATCGGACGTAAAAACACTATGGGCTGATCGTTAAGGGGTTAAACCATCGGATGGTTGGCTCTGAGCCAGTCATATATGTATCTCATGGGCTAGAGATGTACCTTGAAGCTTCTAGGGCCCTAACAGGGCTTTCCCCACCATGTGCCATTTATAATACTAGTGTGGCAGGAGAGTGACTGCCACCTCTGTACACCTTATTTCTTTATCAAGGAGTACAGTCATTGCCTCTAGGGAGTACTTAGTCTGTCCTGGTATTGTGATGAAGGTAGGTACAACACATAGTGCGATGATAACCTTTGCTGAATTTTTAAGTAATTTATTTGAGAAGGGAATACTTGGCCAAGGAATGTTGGAAAACCCTATTCTAGATGCTCATGGTCTGCTTGTATCTTGTGCGCACTCTTCTCTGAACACACACCCTTAGGGCTAATTCACATGGACATATGTCTCCCAATGTGAAAAATACATGCGTAGTAAGCAGTGCTAAAAGCCCACTGATTTGTCTAGGGCTTCTCACACCAGCGTTTTTTATTCACGTCTGTGGAAAAAAATTTGCAACCTGTCCTATTTTGGTGCGGAATATGCACCTATCTAGTTTTTGGGGATTTAACAGGCGTAGTAAATGTGCATGTGAAGAATACGTGGGACACATACTCCCGTCTGAGTGAGCCCTTAATCTATGGGGGTTTGCCTTTGTTTCCGCAGGAGAAATCAGCTTGTCCAGGCCTGTCTGTTTCCTTCGGGGATGCTAGGATATTCTACATTAACACATCCTGTCCTCTAAAAAGGGTTTGGAGAATGGGAGTAACTACCCTGTTTCCCCAAAAATAAGAACTACCTACAAAATAAGCTCTACCATTATTTTTCAATGGGGCTTGAAATATAAGCCCTACCCTGAGATCTACCAAGCAAGTTTTTGTCTTTGGCCATAGTCTTAGAAGCTTCAATGTTCAATAGGCCTGTACGTTTACAGTATTCTGGGAGTACAGAGCTGTATTAGTGTTACTGACCAGTACATGAATGCCATGTATTACATAGAAGGCCAATGTCTACCTGAGCGAGAGCTATTGCTTGATGGCATCTCTCCCCTCTGGCTAAGTGGAGTAGGTATCCCATACGGACATGATAACCTATGGGAAGATCCCTTATTATATTTATTTACTTATTTATTTATTCATCTTTTCTTCTACTTACAATTCTCGGGGCAAAACTTTTACTCATGACCGTGTGTCAAGTCTGAACCAATGTAGAAGTAGAGGTAAGGAATACTATATGAAATATAATGTTCCCAAAACGTTTTAGCGGAGATCTGTAGTAGAATCATCCCTGTTTATTAAAGTAAACTATGCTATGGGGCTGAAAGGTAAGGAATTGGGGGTAACAGGGAGCTGCTCTTTATACTCACCAGGTTCCTCTTTTCCAGCACTGTGTCTCCGAGAAATCAGAACACGCGCAGCGTGACCCTTTTTAGAAGATAATGCGCATGTGCTCTCTCATTAAACTCTATACGAGAGCGCATGCTTACAGAGTCGTGCTGTCTGCTTCTTCGATTTCTCAGGGTTACAGCGCTGGAATGAGGGACCTGGAGAGTATAAAAAGCACCCCCCCCTCTACAAGTTCCTCCCTCAGCTTTGAGCCCCATAATGTGGCTGCTGATATGTTCCCTTTAACTGGACCTTATCTTTCCCTTTTAGTTTCTGCCTGTTTATGTTCCCTCTGAGGAGGAGGAGAAGGATTATTTTTTATATGCAAACAATGTTCGGGATTACATGGCACGGTATGTAACCAAATCTATATAGGATTGTATTTCATTTTTTGAATTGATCAAAAATATGTATACAATAAAGCGTGTCTCCAAATTTTAAACATTTTGTAGGATATTTACTTAAACCAGCATTTTATACACCAGTCTAAGGCTTCCCTCACACAGCTGAAAAAGCAGCCAAGGATGCTGGAAAAAAAAAAAGCATGTGCCGTCCGGGTCCCGGCCACCGATCTCTGCCACTACTCCGGGCTTCCCCTGCACTGACAAATGATCTATTGCTGTAAACAAGGTTTGAGAACTCGCCTCCAGCAATAGACTGCTATGATTGCCTGGGACAGCCATGAATGGCTGTGATTGCTTCTCGACGCTGGCTCGATGTCCAATCACAGCAATCTATTGCTGGAGGAGAGTTCTCAAACCTCGCTTACAGCAATAGATCATTTGTCAGTGCAGGGGAAGCCCGGGCCGCTGCCCATTCATTTCAATGGGTGACACAGGGCTGAAAACGTCCCAAAATAGAACATGCAACGCTGTTAAAGCGCAGCGTTGAAGACACAGCGTTTTCAGCCTTGTGTGAGCAGGCCCATTGAAATGTATGGGTGCGTTGTACAGCGTTTAGCGCAGCACTAAAAACTGTACAAAAACACCTGTGTGAGGGAGGTCCAAGGGTCCTTTTACACAAAACGAGTGTCAGTCAAACAATGCCCGACATTCATCCCTGTGGTGCTCGCTCTGCACAGGAGCGAGCATTGCTGGATCGCTGACAGCGCAGCCTGCAGGGAGGCGGGGCAGCTGGAGGAGAGTTCTGCCCCCTGCTCACCTCCATTCACTGTAAGCAGCAGACGTTCAGTACTGGACGGCTGCTGCTTACACCGAGAAATGTGTTTGGATTTTAAGCTGCTTAAAAGTGAACAACTGGACGATTCTGATCCAGTCGTTCAATTTCTGCATGTTTTTACATGGGACAATTATCGTTCAAAACCCTGCGGGAGAACACAAGCTACTTACTAGTATTAAGAGGCACAAGCTACTTACTATTGACATCGTGTGACATTAGGCCGGTCTGTTGGTCGAACGCAGATCTTAGGAACGAAAATGTCCAAGTCACCTAAAAATATGTATGGAATTAGTCTAACGAGTTCTGGATGTGTTCCTTTCCTGCACAATTACGCAGCGTATCACGCACCTCCTGGCATATCACATGTATATTTGTGCATACCCATTGACTTCTATGGGGACTTTTGGTGTGCAAAAGTGCCGCAAAATAGAGTATGCTGCATTTTTTTATTTTTTTTTGCGTGAAATGTAAAGATGCGCACTTGTGAACGAACCCGTTCGTTAGGGCTCTATTGGCTGCATAAATGCGCACACAAACACACCCATGTGAAGCCAGGCTTAAGAGTTCCTTCACATGGACATTTACACGCGTGTGTTAGCATGCGCAAACTTTCTGAGCACAATATGCAGAGAATAAAACCCATTGATTTCAACGGATTGGTTTTCGTTTCCTTTTTTTTGCCCAAATGCGAAAAAAAACGCTGCATGCTCTACTTTTGTGTGCATTTAAAGTCTGTTAAAAAGAAAGCATAGGTTAGTTTTTAAAAAGCACATTGCACTTACCTGCATCAGCGTTCTGCAGCTTCTTCTGTTCTTCTTTTAAAGATGGCGCCTCTGGTCTTCTCTTACGGTGGACCGCGGGTCTTCTCCCATGGTGCACCGTGGATTTTCTTCTCCTTCCTTGCGTTCCATTGCCGATTCCAGCCTCCTGATTGGCTGGAATCGGCACACGTGACGGGGCGGAGCTACGATGACGACGCGGTGAGCAGCTCTCCGGCACGAGCGGCCCCATTCACCAGGCAGAAGACCGCACAGCGCAAGCGCGTCTAAAAAAGCAAGAAGCCAGCGAAATTTGACGGAGCCATGGAGACGGGGACGCCAGCAACGGAGCAGGTAAGTGAATAACTTCTGTATGGCTGATATTTAATGCACGATGTATATTACAAAGTGCATTAATATGGCCATACAGAAGTGTATAACCCCACTTGCTTTCGCGAGACAACCCCTTTAGGGCGCAAACAGGCTTGGTCACTAAGAGGTTAATGGGGTCGGCTGCAGCATCGCTGGCTTCATTGAAAGCAATGGCTAAACCTCTGCGGCAGTAATAGTGACCCCCCAGCGGTAATTGTGACCCTGAAGGGATGCAAGGCTGTTTTCCAATGAAAACTCTCGCATCCCTGGGGAAATCACATGGTAAGCAGCTCGATATGGAGGCGGGATTCACGGCCCACATCACGCTCGCCCGTGTGAATTGGCCTCAGGGCTCATGTCCACGACCGTGTTTTTACGGAGTATCAAGTGTGCGTTGCATGACACGCAGTGAATTGAGGCAATGAAAGTCAGTGGACATGCTCTATTTCTCTGCACATGATATGCAGCCCTTTTATGGGTTGCGTATGATACGCTGTCCATACGCACACATTGCGAGAGGGCAGTGTTTCGATACACATTCCTGCTCTGAACAGAGCAGGAATTTAAAAAAAAAATCACACTGCGCATGTCCGTGATGTGAGATTAGTGGGCATGCGCAGTGCTATACTTGCCACATACACGACCTCTGCCGGCAGAGAGTATTGGTTGTCATTTGTAAAACACCGCGGGAGACCCACAGTGTATTACGTATACGCCCGTGGACATGAGCCCTAAGGTTGCTTTCACACAGGCGTCTGTTAAAATGCTGCATTTTAAAGCGTTTTCGAACGCCATTTTTAAATGTGTTCAACAGCGTTGTGTAACGCACTCCATCATTACAATGGGTGATATGGGGCATTAAAAAGGGCTGAAACAAACTGAACTAGAGCAGATAGCGTTAGAAAATTGTAGTGTTCGAACGCTCCCTGAGAAGCTCCATTGTGATCAATCAGTGGGTTTTTTTGCGGCTTTTTACAAACCACGCTAAATGCTGTAAAAAACATTCTGTGTGAAAGAGGCCTTAGTGACAAAGTTTGTTTGCACCTTAACCCCTTATTGACCGCCCTATAGTGTTTTTAATCCCCACAGCCATAAAAACATGCTCATGCTGAGGATTACAGCCCTGGGGGCTGTGGACATGACAGCTCCTTGTTGTCAGCTGCCGGAGTGACCCCCAGTCACGCTATTGCCGTTATCCAAGTAAACAGTTAAAAACTTTAAAATTTCATCTTTCCTCATATCCGTGAGTGGAGATGAAATTACATACCTAAAGCCCCCGGATTTATCCGCGGACCTTACCCCAGATTGCCGGGGTAATTTAAAATCTCCCTGTTGCTGGCTAGCAAACGTAGCTGAAAGCCTGGAGATTTCACGATGGGCACCGGTCCCGGCGCTCTCCCCGACGCCCGGTTTGAATTTGGCGCCAAAAACCTCATGGCGCGTCCTGCTCCTTGCGGCCTCTCGCCGCCGCGACTGCTCTTACAGCCGCCTCTCTTTGCAGCGGGACTCGGGCTGAGTCGCGCCGGGGGGGGGGGGGGTTTCTTCGCTTCGGGCGACCTCGCCCGGCATCCCCCTCCTGTGCTGCTCCCTCTCCGGATACCGGCTCCCTTGCTGCTGGCTCGAGTGGCCTCCCCGACT
The DNA here is from genome assembly GCF_035609145.1 of Eleutherodactylus coqui. Lineage (NCBI taxonomy): Eukaryota > Metazoa > Chordata > Amphibia > Anura > Eleutherodactylidae > Eleutherodactylus > Eleutherodactylus coqui. The sequence goes on along the minus strand of NC_089839.1, from coordinate 122,162,176 downwards.
CCGATCCCGACCTGCAGCTGGCGATTAACTCCTCCAGCCACTCGGCGCCATCCCGCTGGATTGCTTCTTGAATCTGTAGCCGCAAATCTTCCATTCTCAGTCTTGGGTCTTCTTGCTTCCACGGACCACTCTGGCACACTCTCCCTCTTCTTGCTTGCTTTCGCCGCTTGAAGCGAATTTCGCCTTCTTTTCGCTGTCCTGATCTTTTGCTGAATTTCGCCTTCTTTTCGCTGTCCTGAACTTTTGCTGATCTTGCTCAATTTTCTGTCTTCTGTTGCTTTCTTTCTTTCTGCTGCTCGTCTTCTCGGCTCCTATCTTCCTTCTTCTCCTCGTGTCTCTCGTCTCTGGTCTTCTTCCGCTCCCCTCCCTCTTCCTGTCAAACCCCTTGCTTCCGGTAGCGTCAAGGTACACTAATACCTAGCATTGATTTGATATACAGTAGGCCTCATTTATTAGAACTAGCTACAAGAAAAACTCTGTTGTCCGCAGCAACCAATCACAGGGCAACTTTGCTTTTATTAGAGCAGTTTGCAACAATGAAAGCCCCCCTGGTTGCTAGGAGCAACAAAGACAGTTTTTTAAAGTATTTAATCAGTAATCTACTTCTAGAACATTGCTGGTGAGTTATTGGAGCTTCTGCACAAATGGGCAGCAAGTGTAACAGTCGTTTGGCCGCGTCTCTCCCGTTATTTTGTAGTCTTGGTTCTGGAGAGCTGATACACAGTCTGTAACCTTCCAAAGCCCCCGATTGACCCATGTGCTGAATTTGGTGCAGATCGGTCTAGTTCACCGCATCTCACCAGTGCTTTAGTAAAAAAAAATTTTAGCAAATATCCCGTGATCAGAAGGCTGGGTTCACACAGGGCGGATTTGTCGCGGAAATTCCGTCCAGTGTTAGGCCACGGCAAATCCACCTGCGGCCCTTCAGCCCCGCCGCCGGGAAACGTGCTTCACGGCCCTGTGGGTTCCCTGAAGGCCACCCCGCTCAGCGCTGTCACACACAGCGGGGTGCGTTGCTCTTGCCTGCCGCCGGAGAGCCCCGTTCAGCTACACCAATGCGCGCCTCCTGCGCGGGGCCAACAAGAAAGATATGTGCAGCCCTCCATGAATGTAAGCGGGGATTCTTTTTTTGGGCCGACGACGAGGGTGTTTCAGCTGGCTTGCATAGCAGCGGGGTCCGTTCTTGTTGCCGGGCAAGGGGAGTGGGTTTTAGGTGTCCCAATGCAGGGATCAGCAATAAACGGAGCTAAAGGAATCCCAACATTTCGGCTGCCTCAGCTTACTGGACTAACAGGACCTGCTGCAGAGCAAGCTGTTCCAGCCAATCAGATACAGGGGGCATCAACCACTGTCAATCTTGACTCCTCCAGTAAATCCTGGTGGCTTCAAGATACACTAGTACCCTAAGGAAAGGACCTGTGCATAACACTACCACACTCCCCTTATATAACCGTACCATCACCACACACCTCGTGTAACCCCACATAGGAATGTATATAAGAAAGATGGAGAGACCCCACTATTCCCTGACTCACTTTAAGGAGATAGGACACCGCTTATAATCCACATGATAGGCCACTCACAGACTAAGCCAGAAGCCTGCTGCACACTGAGAAGAGGCAATCACCATGAAACAATCTGTCTGAGCATGGCTTCCTGGCTTGGTTTAATATTCCCAGTCATTATTAAGGCTTGTTATAAATCACTTGGATTTGAAGGAATGCTGTCATCCAATAGATGGCGCTATAGAGGTATTTTCCCATCCTTATTTGCATAGATATCCCAGAGGAGCTAGCATCACCTTATAAGTCTCCTTACTCATTTTTTGGGTGACATCAGAGGTCCTTGACAGACAGCACCCACCCGCACCCGGCTCAGGTAGTTAACCATGTGCTGCATGATTAACACTATAAATAAACCTCAAAATTCTATGGCAGAATTGATGCGTTTTCTCTCCCTGCGATCATAAAAAAAGATGTGATACAGGCGAGCATGGAGGCTCTAGTACCCTGTTGTCCCACCTCTAGCTTGGATACAAGATGTGATAGAGGCGAGTATGAAGGCTCTAGTACTTTGTTGTACCGCCTCTAGCTTGGATACAAGATGTGATATGGGGGGCAATTGAGGCATACAGGTTCCATATGGTATTATGTGTCCACATTTGCTGTGACTGAGCCTCTAGATCATACAAACTTCTAGGCTGTGGGAGTTGCCGTCCTAAATGTGCAGACCGGTGCCAGCGGCCGGCGAGTGACTTTTCTGTGCGGGGCTCTGCGATCCCCGCACAGAAATAGAGCATGCCGCGGTTTGTTTTCCACGTGTGATTTCGCGCGGACAAACCGCGGCCGTCTGCCTAGGATTGCGTTTTCTAACGCAATCCTATGGCAGCTTCCATGGGTGGAAATTCTGCGGGAAATCCGGCAGCGGAATTTCCGCCTGTGTGCACGAGGCCTAAGGCTGCTCTAAGACGTGCGTTCAGAAAACACAGCTTAAAATCGTGGGTTTTTTACCTCAATTTTGAGCAGCACTTTTGAACGCATGGTAAAGCGGTTTTAATGCACCCCACAATTGTGATGGGTGGGGAGGTCTGCAGCAGGCTTCTGGCTTAGTCTGTGAGGGACCTATGATGTGGATTATAAGCGGTGTCCTATCTCCTTAAGGTGAGCACCCAAAAAGTGTGTGGAGACACCTAGGGTGTAAGTGAGTCAGGGAATGGTGTGGTCTCTCCATCTTTCTTATATACATTCCGATGTGGGGTTACACAAGGTGTGTGGTGATGGTACGGTTATATAAGGGGAGTGTGGTGGTGTTATGGTTACGCGAGAGAAGTGGGTTTTCATGAGGGAAATGTGGCGACGGTGGGGTTACATGCAGGGAGTGTGGTGACGGTACGGTTACATGCAGGGAGTGTGGAGACGGTGGGGTTACATGCAGAGAGTGTGGTGACGGTGGGGTTACATGCAGGGAGTGTGGTGACGGAGGGGTTACGTGTGGGAAGAGTGGTGACGGCGCGGTTACGTGCGGGGACAGTGGTGACAGCGCGGTTACGTGCGAGGAGAGTGGTGACAGCTTGGTTACGTGCAGGGAGTGTGGTGGCGGCGCGGTTACGTGCAGGGAGTGTAGTGGCGGCACGGTAACATGAGGGAATTGTGGTGACGGTGCGGTTACGTGCGGGGAGTGTGGTGACGGTGCGGTTATGTGCGGGGAGTGTGGAGGCGCAATGGTTACATGAGGAAGGTGTGGTGATGGTACGGTTACATGCTGGGAGTGTGGTGGAGGTACGGTTACATAAGGGCGGTGTGGTGATTGTGGGGTTACATGCGGGGAGTGTGGTGACGGTGTGGTTACATGCTGGGGAGTGTAGTGACGATGCGTTTACATGCGGGGAGTGTGGAGGCGGCGCGGTTACATGCGGGAAGTGTGGAGGCGGCGCGGTTACATGCGGGGAGTGTGGAGGCGGTACAGCTGCACAAGGGGAGTGTGGTGGGGATGCTGATTTTCGCACCTGTGATGGAACCCCTAACAATAATTTGTGCCGTGCCATTTCCATAAATGTCATAGAAGGCAATGAAAATGAAGTGAACAGTTTAGCATACAGTAATGCCCCTTTCACACGGGCCAAAAATCTCACTTACCCAAAGGAAGCAGCTGGTGACATCACCAGCTTATTCACACTCATGAGGCTCTATTAGACTACATAAATAGGTACGCAGCATGTTCTACTTTAGGGCTCATGCGATGTACTGCCGTGTGACACGTGGTGAATCAGTATATCAGTGAGTATATGGCCGCTCTCTGTGATTTTTTTTTTTTGTTGTCTGACTTTTATTGATCCATTCACATTAGCGTGTAAACATTGTGTGTAGATCCGAGCGAGGAAAAGATGGCAGCTTGCTCTATTTCTCCACATACCACGCAGTGTGAGCCCTATACTTTTGTATGAGCAGCGTATATACAGCACTGTCCATACGCAATACATATGCAACTCCCACGATGAAACAGAGTGTGTGGTGATGGTACGGTTATATAAGGGGAGTGTGGTGGTGTTATGGTTACGCGAGAGAAGTGGGTTTTCATGAGGGAAATGTGGCGACGGTGGGGTTACATGCAGGGAGTGTGGTGACGGTACGGTTACATGCAGGGAGTGTGGAGACGGTGGGGTTACATGCAGAGAGTGTGGTGACGGTGGGGTTACATGCAGGGAGTGTGGTGACGGAGGGGTTACGTGTGGGAAGAGTGGTGACGGCGCGGTTACGTGCGGGGACAGTGGTGACAGCGCGGTTACGTGCGAGGAGAGTGGTGACGGCTTGGTTACGTGCAGGGAGTGTGGTGGCGGCGCGGTTACGTGCAGGGAGTGTAGTGGCGGCACGGTAACATGAGGGAATTGTGGTGACGGTGCGGTTACGTGCGGGGAGTGTGGTGACGGTGCGGTTATGTGCGGGGAGTGTGGAGGCGCAATGGTTACATGAGGAAGGTGTGGTGATGGTACGGTTACATGCTGGGAGTGTGGTGGCGGTACGGTTACATAAGGGCGGTGTGGTGATTGTGGGGTTACATGCGGGGAGTGTGGTGACGGTGTGGTTACATGCTGGGGAGTGTAGTGACGATGCGTTTACATGCGGGGAGTGTGGAGGCGGCGCGGTTACATGCGGGAAGTGTGGAGGCGGCGCGGTTACATGCGGGGAGTGTGGAGGCGGTACAGCTGCACAAGGGGAGTGTGGTGGGGATGCTGATTTTCGCACCTGTGATGGAACCCCTAACAATAATTTGTGCCGTGCCATTTCCATAAATGTCATAGAAGGCAATGAAAATGAAGTGAACAGTTTAGCATACAGTAATGCCCCTTTCACACGGGCCAAAAATCTCACTTACCCAAAGGAAGCAGCTGGTGACATCACCAGCTTATTCACACTCATGAGGCTCTATTAGACTACATAAATAGGTACGCAGCATGTTCTACTTTAGGGCTCATGCGATGTACTGCCGTGTGACACGTGGTGAATCAGTATATCAGTGAGTATATGGCCGCTCTCTGTGATTTTTTTTTTTTGTTGTCTGACTTTTATTGATCCATTCACATTAGCGTGTAAACATTGTGTGTAGATCCGAGCGAGGAAAAGATGGCAGCTTGCTCTATTTCTCCACATACCACGCAGTGTGAGCCCTATACTTTTGTATGAGCAGCGTATATACAGCACTGTCCATACGCAATACATATGCAACCCCCACGATGAAACAGAGCAGGGAATTAGAAGAAAAAAGACAGTCACACATCGCATGATCGTATACGTGAGATACGTAGTCATGCGCAGTACACTCGCTGCCATATGCAGTCTCTGCCGACAGAGTCGGCATCACATAGACCGTTAGTACACTACGGGACACCCGCATTGTTTTATGCATATAGTCGCTTATAAATTATATTGGAAAATTTTAATTTTTGATTATACAAGGTATTACTTTTATTTGCTGAGATTGAAATACCCTTCTAAGCCTTCAGTCACAGATCTTGTATGTCCAGGTCATTCAGACGGAGCTCCCGGACACAACAATAAGCTTTCATTAGTCAAATGGAGACAAAAAAAGTCTCTATTTAACTAGGTTTCCATTAGTTTCTGGCCAGATAGAGCCGTGTAGTCGACTAAGTTATTCTGTCCGGCAGAAATGTGGGAAACCAACAGAAACCTGCTGAAATGGAGATCAAAATGTGCAGCTTTGGTCTCAGTTTTAGTAATGGCAGCCTAGGGTTTTGTTCAAGATCGCCAACGAAACCCATTTGAGAATTTAAACAGAACCCAGAGAAATATGCAAATGGGCGTACCTGCAAAACATAGGACATGCATACACGCATAGGTGCTCTGTGTATAAATATTCCCTATGGGGAGTCCCCTTGTCACTGAACGGGGAGTAAAGAATCCGCTGTTACAGAGGATTGCATATCACATCTTGTATCCAATATAGAGGCGGTACAACAGGCCACTGGAGCCTCCATGCCCACCCGTATCACATCTTGTATCCAAGCTAGAGGTGGTATGACAGGGTACCAGAGCCTTCATGCCTGCCTGTATCACATCTTGTATCCAAGCTAAAGGTGGTACAAAAGGGAACTTGAGCCTCTGTGCCTGTCTGTATCACATCTTGTATCCATTTGTTCGGCGGATGCATCATTTTGTAGTTGAACACGCTTGTACGTAATGCCTTTTGCTTTCGTGCTTGAAATGGAAGCTACTGCCAAGGCTAAAGCCCGTGTATATTCCATAGACTATAGCTATCTCCAGAACAGGAGGACAGCTGTACAGCCTACTGGGTGCAGAGGGGTTCTTGTGCAGCCTTCCTCGCACACCGCCTACGTCGTGGAGAGTGCGCAGCGTTCCTTCGTGACATTTGGACGAGACCCTTTTGGACGTGTAAATCCTCGGACCGTCATGTATTGCAGACGAATAGTTTTACATTCATTAAATCCCGTGCCTCACTGAGAACTGTCTGCGTCAGTTTAGTTTGGTTTTCTCGCTCCGCCATATTTACTTTGGGCGACTTTCAGGAATCTTTTCATCTGGATATAATGTATGTCTATAATCTACACTATCTATCTATCTATCTATCTATCTATCTATCTATCTATCTATCTATCTATCTCTATACAAATAGCAAGATTTATTTCTCTATATAATCTATAGTTGGATGGATGGATGGATTTATGTATGTATGGTGGGGGGAAAAAAAGGCCTGCTGTACATTTTAACTTCTTCAGTTGACCATGCTGATCTATTCTTATTCTTACTAGGGTCTACTAATGCCAGCCCAGGGGAAGCCAATAAAGCCCTATGGGGTCGAAGCCAATTTTCCTCATTTTTGGGAAAAAGTTTCCGTCCGTCCCCACTCGAAATGCGTCCAGCAAAAAGAGACGGACGCACCTTTAGAGGCAAACTAGTGCTTGCTTCTAGTGTCATCGCCTGCTTAACCATCCTGCGTAGGGAGGTGATGAGTCCTGCAGGCTCTGCAAGCCTAGGATGCGTGAGCACGGTGCAAGAGGAAGGACTGAGGAGGATGTGAGGGGGAGGGCACGGTTGAGAAGGCGTTGGGCGGGGCTATGCAAAGGTCTTCTGGCTCCCTCAGTGCATTGTGGGTGTGCCCGGAGTGCTGCCTGAGCGTGTTGCATCTGATACGTCCCCTATCTGGGGATCATATATTAAATGGATTTTTAGAACAGGGAGCTGGAAAAAGTGCTTGCTCTGTCCACTCCGCACATTGACCTGGTATTGCAGTACCTCCAGTACTGGTGCACCCCCTTTCCTACAGCAGTTTCCAAAAGCAGGAAAAAAAACTGACGAGCAAGAGGTGCAGCGCAGCTGCGGCTGCTAACAACCAAGCACTTAGATTTAGGCCTCATGTCCACGTGATACATGGCGGAAGTATCGCATGATGCTTGTGCGACGGCTCGTGTTTTTGCGTGATGTCCTGTAGCTTTTATTTGTACCATTTTGGAGTTTCTAAGACTTTTTTATCGCTTTTTATTATAACTTTTTTTGTAGACTGTGTGACTTATAAGCTCACTCGTAAGGTGTATTATTGATGTATTTTTTCACTGCTGACGTTCACCGTGCGGGGTGAATAATGCGTTACATTGATAAATCGGACTTTTATGGATGTAGCGATACCAGATATATTTTTGAGGTGGCACGCAGCGAACTATGGCCAGCTGAGATGTCCTTAGGCCGTTTTCCATACAAGTTCTGTCTGATTCTGAGATTGGCAGAACTCGTACGGGAAAAGAAACCATTCATTTGGACGGCTTAATGCACACGAGTTTTTGACACGGATTTTGACATAGTTTTTAGAAGCGGGATTCACCGTGAAAAATTTTACAGTGATTCTGCGGTGTAAACAGACCATAATGCTCATGAACGTATCCCTAAACAGCATTTCATACGCAGCCTATACAAATGTATCTGGCTTACACTGCATACCGGTAGTACATGGGGAAATAGAGCATGCTGCCATCTATTTCCCGTGCGTATCGATATGCAGTGTCTACACACACATGTGTAAGATCAGTGAAAGTCCATTGACTCCATTCAGCATGTATCACACAGCCGTGCAAAACACGTGTAAGACACAGTGAAAACAGTTGTGGACATGAGCCCGTAGACCGATAGTCCGAGTTCTCTGCATGGCTTATTCTTGTGCAAGAATCGGCCATTATTTTCTGTGGGAGTGTAAAAATAAACACATTGCAATCACATGTTGTGCGGTTTACATGAGTCCATGAGGGTTTTTTAATGCAGGTTGCTATGGGGACCACATGGAAAAAAAGAACCAAGGAAGTGCGAAGCAGAGAAAAACGTACAGGAAAAAAATGCGGCATGTCCTATCTTTGGGTGATCTGAGACTTTTACTTCATGGTGCTGTTCCTTTAAGTTACTGATATTTCTGCATTTTCCATTAGGATATATACTGTAATCACAAGACAACTCCAGCTGAATCAAATATTACCAATACTGGACAGATATTCTAAAAGTATCCGCTAAACACATACGGCTCATTCCCACGAGCGTGACGTATCATGCAGTGAATGAAGTCAGTGAAAGTACATTGATTTTCATTGAAGCATTCACATTGCATTTATACATTGCCTGCAATAAAGCATGTTCTATTTCACTGCATATCACACGTGTGCAGCTTTTTTTCCTTTGGTTTGCGTATTCCCTGCTGTCTATACTTAATGCATGGCATATGTGCGGTGTTGGATATGCAGGGCTGCTACAGATCCGCATACACGGCTTCCACCGCTGTAAAACGCTGCATGATACACCCAGTGGTTTCTTCATATGGTTGTGTGAATGAGGTCTTAGACAATAATAAGGGAGGTACTACTGCGTTTCCGCAAAAATAAGACCATGTCTTATATTAATTTTTCCCCAAAAAGAGGCACAGTGTTTTATTTTCGGGGAATGTCTTATTATACTCATGTAGCAGGCGCCGTCCGGGTCCATCCCGCTGGTCTCCGCAGTTCCAGCAGGCTTGTGTGCAGTTCTCAGCACCGACAGAACATCGATTGCTGGTAACGAGGTTTGTAACTCTCATCTACAGCAAGCGTTGTTCTGTCGTCACTGAGAACTGCAAGCAAGCCTGCCTAGGACTTAGGCCTCATGTCCACGGGGAAAATCAGGCCCGCTACGGATTCTCCATGGAGAATCCGTAGCGGGTCCCTCCTGCCTCGCGGACATGAGGCATTAAAATAAGAATAAACTCACCTGCTGCAGACCGTGCAGGTCTTCCCTTCTTCGCGGCTGGATCTTCTTTCTTCGGCCCGGCAGATGTGCTCGGCACGCCCTCAGCATGGCGCGCGCATGCGCCGGGCACATCCGCTGGGCTGAAGAAAGAAGATCCTGCCGTGAAGGAAGGAAGATCTGCATCGCTCGGAGCAGGTGAGTTTAATTCAGGCGCAGGTCTCCTGCGGATCCGGACGGCTTCCATAGGCTTCAATAGAAGCCTGCGGGAGCCGTCCCCGCGGGAGACCCGCACCTAAATGGAGCATGTCCATTTTGTTTCATGCTCCAGAAATTTTTTAATTCACTTTTATTGACCATCCGCGGGTATTTATCTACCCGCGGGTGGTCAATGCATTCCTATGGGGTGCGGATCCAGGTGCGGGTAATCTGCTGCGAATTGTAATTCTTCTTTTCCCTGTGGACATGAGGCCTAAGGAGACCAGCGGGAGGGACCCGGATGGCGCCTGCTAGCTAAGTGTTGCTTTTTTTCATGTAGAGTAGCTAGGACTTGTTTTTGGGGTAGGACTTATAGTTCAAACCCCCTCCCTACCCCACCCCCACCCCCTCAAAAAAATATGGGTAGGGTTTATTTTAGGTGAAACACGGTATTAGCAGTACTATTCTTGTTATATGGTCCTGCCTGTCCCCCTCCTGGCCCTGTATATAAGGGTGCTGTCTATATTTTCTGATGACGATACATGTATTTTGGGTACTATATATATGCACACATTGTCTATTGGTGAGCCGCTGTCTGTGACAGTTCACTGGATATATTAGCTTTCTATAGGATGGGGTATACTGGTGAGGTTTCTGCTCGGAGCGCTCTTCTTGGGGCACTAATCCCATTATATAGGCGAGACCATTATATACAGGGCTATGGGAGGGATAGAAAGGACCATCTAACTAGGAAAGTGTTATCATTAGTACTTCCCATGTCTTTTCTTTCACTGTATCTGTATACTGAGCAGGTCAGTATAGCATAGGCCACCTTGCGTGTTTTGCGCACGGAGTACACTGTACCAGTCTCCCATAGACAGCCATGTTACTGCTCACACGACTTGCATGAAATACGCATGCAGCATGTTCTATTTTGCTGTGTGGTACGAGCACATAAACGCTAAGATAGTATGTGGCGATGGGCGGCACACAGCCGGTATGTAATGTCACTGTGTGCCACGTGCGAGATACGGTCATGTGAGCCCGGCCTTACTGATTTAGTGGGAGTTTTTCCTGTGAATATATGAATCTTCTGGCTTCCATTTACGCTACTCAGGCATTCTGGTCGCCACTTGTAGTTGTGCGAACTTCACATTGAGAATCTGCAGCATAAAGAAGAATGAGAAGCAGTGAAGGATGGGTGGAGCCGCAGAACGGGACTGGCAGGTATTTTGTGGGGGAAAATAAAATATATATGTAATTTAGGTTTCCTTAGTGGGGTGCAGCCAACCCAGATCTCGCCTTTACTTTCAATGAGAACGTGTATTTTATTGTTTATTTGAGAAGCAACAGACATCTGAGGATGAGATGAACTTCTCGGTTTTATTGACACCAACATAAGTAGAAGCATTTCGGGGCTCTGGCACTCCTTCAGTTTTTGCTGGCAATACACTTCTTTGTTAAAACGACTCATGTCTAAATGCTGCCCACGATTCTGGCAAAGCAAATGCTGAGGAAGGGGAGGCGTAGGCCTGAAACGCGTCTCCTTATGCTGGCTTCAATAAAACAGAGCAGTTGAGCTAATCCCCAATGCCTTGTGCTTCTCTAGGATGGTCGCACCTATACCCAGTTTTTTTTACTATTGCCTCACAGAATCCTTGAAGGATGGCAGGCTACATCTGCTGCGCGGACCAGACGGCGTCTGTAAGATGCACTACGCTACTTGCTTAGCGGAGCCGTGCTGCACAGATAGTGTAGCTGTGACTCAATTACTCAGTGGCACGCTGACGTGGAATGTGTTAGTGTTACTACATCTGTAAATTGATGTCTTGCAGCTTTAAAATCCGCCCCGCAGGTCAATTTAAACTGTAGATTGTTTTTCCGCATTATATGGATGAGATTTCTTTAAACGTGTGACTACTTCTCCATTCACTTCTGTGAAGCTGACGGAGATGGTCAAGCACTGAGCTCCCATGAACGGCGGAGTCGTAGTCATGCAATGAGACTAGTGCTACGCGACCAACATCGCTGTATAGCCCTGCGACCTCACACTCTCGGGCCGGCTTCACACCACCGATTTCCTATTGTTCAATCCGCAGTCGTCGTCCACACGGAGGATCTGCAGCAAATCACATGCATTGAAAGATACATACTACTGCTACTTCCTTCACACTCGCGGTCATCCGCATTACAGATTCTGCAGGAACGCAGGGTCGCCGGCTGGGGTAACGGCCAGATTCCGCTGTGGTATCCCGCATTCGGAATGTGAAGCGGTCGTGTGCAGCTGGCCTTACTGAAGACAATGGAGTTGCGATACAACTCACAAGTAGCTGCGACCAATATATTGCAAAAATCCAACCTCGGTGAGGTTTTAGCAATCTATAGGTTGTGGGAACTTGCGCGACCCCATTGATATATTTGAGAATGCAAGTTCACAGGGCTGCACAGCGATCTTTGGTCACATGACCCATGTCATGGCGAAAGACTCCATAAAGCTCCAGCCTTAGGGCTCACGTCCACAATTGTGTTCTCACCGCAGAGACGCAGCGTTTTACGCATACCACCGTGGGCTCTTTGGCCAGATTCACACAGATGTATTTGCGCAGCATATTACGCATGAAAAATATACATGCTAAATACACGTCAGTAGAACCCGCTGATTGCAGCGAGTTCCTTCACATAAGTGTATTTTGCATGCGCATTTTGTCCAAAAAAAAAGCAGTCCCCTTTATTTTCTCGTGCATTTCTGCAGGGGAAGAACATGTATTATTCTAATTACACTAATTGCCCATTTCAATAAATGACGGCATGGTTGCGTGTTTTTTTGCGCTTGCAAATGTGCTTGATTCATGCTAACAAAAGTACAGTGAGGGCCGCTTCACACAAACATATTTGTTTCAATGGGTGCCTTCAGAATTCTCTTTACAACGTAGTTGCATATGGGCTGCGGGTATATCCGCGACCACGGAGCACAATAGGCTCTGTGCTGCGGATATCCGCGGTAAAATAGAACCTGCTGCGTTCTCTTTTCTGCGAGTGGATTACATAATTCCAACCCACTAATGTGAGCGGAATTGTGTAATCCAATGCGATTGATCTGCGTATTACTGCGGATCAGACGCATGCGGAATCCGTAATTCCTATCCGGTCATGTGAGACCGGCCTAAGGTAGATCTCTACCTTTTTATCACGTGACCGGGGACCGCTCAACAAGGTCACTGCTCCAGGCTCTCCAGGGAGCAAGGAGATTTTACGTTTCCTGGACTCCCCGACTCCTGCGCATGTGTCCGGTGTTTTGCCAGCGGTCGCATGTGCAGAATCCGGGTATTTCACGGATGAGGATCGCGTCGGGGTGCAAATACGGAGGCCTCCAGTAAAAAGTTTCATCTCTCACCGATCGCATCGGTGAGGGGAGATGAAACTTCAATTTTTTTTTAAAAACTTTTACGTGATCGCCATTATCCATTGTATAACGGCGAACACGGGATCAGGAACCACTCACCGGGGCCCCCCGTGAAATCTCCAGGCTCTTGGCTCAGTTTTGCAGCCAGGAGCAGGGAGATTTTAAATTATCCTGGCAATCCACAGCTTTTGCGCATGCGTCCGCCATTTTGGCGACAGGCGTGTGCGCAGAAGCTGGGGTAAGGTCCGCGGATAAATCTGGGGGCTTTATGTACGTACTTTCATCCACCCTCACGGATATGATCCGTGAGGGGAGATGAAACGTACGCTTTTTAAACTTTTTAAAAACTTTTTTAACTTTTTTTTTTTTTTTACTTTTTCACACTTTTTTTTTAAACTTTACATGATCACTGTCATCCACCCAGACACATGTTTTTACGTCCTCAGGGATTAAGGCCCACTTGGGCAGGACGTAAAAACAGTATGGGCTGGTCACTAAGGGGTTAAGAATTAAATTATGCAAGCCGAATAATACGAAATGTAACGATTGGCCAATTTTGCATCTTTCAAATAATGTGGAATATGATTTAGACCTGTTACCACTGAGAAACAAGGCGAGGTTCATCCATAGACTCATCACAACAGTTCTTTTGTTTTATTATATACTTTATTATTGTGATTTGCATTTTATATACTTTGTCAAATCAATAATTTAGAAAATCAATTAAATATTTGTTGATGAAAATGGACAAATGTTTCCGCTTACCTGTACAGAGCTGACGGAAAATGCGTTTTTCCCATGGAATCGGCTCTTTAACCCCTTAACGACGGCCCCATCGGGATTCTACGTCCTGGCCGGCTGGGCTTTATTCCTAGAGGACGTAGTTTTATGCATCCTCTAGGAATGACAGCCCTGCAGGCTCAGGACGTGATAGCTCCATGCTGCCGGTTACCGGAGGTAGCCAACAGCATGGAGCTGTCGTCCCGGGCCGCGGGACCCCACCCCCGGTCACGCGATCGCGTTAAACTCAATGGAAAGTTAAAAACAATTAAAGTTTCAGCTCCCCTTACGGATCGGATCCGTAAGGGGAGCTGAGAGTACTCACCTCCGGTCCTCCGCAGCGTCCGGATCCTTCTGTCTTCTCCCCGGCACTGCCGCCGGCGTCTGCGCGTGCGCCAGACGCATTACGTCACGCGCATGCGCAGAGAGCCGGGAGGCCCGGGAAATTTAAAAATTCCCTGCTCTCGACTAGAATGAGTAGCCGAGAGCAGGGAGCTGTCACCGGGAGCCGCTGTATGCGGTTCCCGCTCACATGATCCACCATTTTGCTTTTGTTGGTATCGGGTTGCATGCATTGATCGTGTCCTGTATGTGATAGTATAATATAGATATTTTCCCCGCTGTGGTGGTGGCGTTACCTATTATGTCCGCCACTATGTTCGTTGTCACTGTTATTTCCGCCAAATTCTTTTACATCCTTGAAGGATGGCAGGCTACATGTGCTGTGCGGACCAGACGGCGTCTGTAAGATGCACTACGCTAGCTATGAACGGAGTACCTCAAATGCAAAACTCCAATGTACTCTATCGAACGCCTTCTCTGCATCCAGGGAAAGGAAGAGAGAAGGCGTCTGACTCGAGGTTACTCGTTCCAGCAGGTTCTGGATCTTGCGTGTCACTTGCGTGATCTTGCGTGGCACTTCTTTCTTTAGTAAAACCCACTTGGTCATTATGGATGACCGTGGGCAGGACCTCCAGCAGTCTATAGGCCAGTATTTTAGCATATATCTTTAGATCGGAATTTAGAAGAGAAATAGGCCTGAAATTTGCTGGTGTTGTGGGGGGCTTTCCTGGCTTGGGTATGGTGACGATAGTGGTCTGGAGCATTTCTTCACGCATAGAGCCCTGGTCCATCACCTCGTTAAATAGCGAATTTAAGTGGGGAGATAGTAGGTGAGCAAAGTTCTTGTAATACTCGTTTGAGAGACCGTCAGGTCCAGGGGATTTGTCGTTTTTTAAATCTTGTATGACCTCTAAATTTCTGTATTGGAAATTGGTTTGCTCAGGATGTCTCTTTTTGAATTTAGCGTGGGGAGGGTCACTCCATCTAGGAAGTTGTTTATTGAATCCGGAGAGGGCTGAAAAGTGTTGGAACTGTCTTTAAGGTTATAGAGGTGGGTATAGTAATATTTAAATTGTTCAGCTATCTGCTGGGGGTGGGAGATTTTTATTTGGGAGGTGCTGTTTTTAATGATAAATGGGATTTTTGCTTTTATTTGTTTTTTTTTTTAACAAGATTAGCCATCAATTTTGAAAGCTTATCCATGTAGGAGTAAAAGTTTGCTTTAGAGTACAGCAGACCTTTGTTATAGTTATCTAGGAGCGTTTTTTTAAATTCTCTCCTCAGGGAAGCCAACTCTAGTAGAAGTTTGTTTTGTGAGGATTCCCGGTGGAGTGTTTCCACTTCCTTTATCTTTTCTAATAGGAGGTCTATTTTCTCTCGTTTGTTTTTATTTTGTTGTATTTTGAGTTTTATTAGGACTCCTCTTATTACTGCCTTATGGGCATTCCACAGTGTAGCGTTGCTTATGTCAGGGGTGGAGTTGATTAAAAAAATACTCCTCTAAAGCTTTGTTGATTATTTTTTGGTTCTCAGGAATTCTATACAGGTTTGTGTCGTTGCGCCAAATTTTTGTTAGGGCACAAGGGGCGCCCACATTCAGTTCCATAAATATCGGCAAATGGTCCGACCAAGTGGAGACTCCAATCGTGGTGTCGGTGATTGAGGTAAGAGTTCCCCTGTCCACCAGGAACATGTCTATCCTTGAATATGTCTTGTGTCTTGGGGAGAAAAAGGTAAATTCCCTTGAGGAGGAATTAAGGCATCTAAATGTGTCATATAGACCCTCTTTGTGTAACCAAGGGTGGAGGACCGACATGTTCCTAGTGGGTGCCGTGGAGTCTATTTCTCTATCCACTATTATGTTGAAGTCCCCACATAAGATCAGTTTGCCCGTGGGGACTTTTTGATCTTTTTTATTAATTTGTTCAGGAAGGAAATTTGGGATTTGTTAGGTGGGTAGATGTTCACCAAAGTAATCGGTGAATTGTTAATGGTACCCTGCAGTATCAGATATCTGCCCCTATCGTCTGAAATTTGTTTATTAAGAGAGAAGCAAAGATTATCTCTCAGGGCAATTAGTACTCCAGCGTGTTTTTTGTGGGCATTTGAAAAGAAGACATGTGGATATTGTTTATTTGAGAATTTAGGGCAAGACTCTTGAGCAAAATGTGTTTCTTGTAGCTATAAAATGTCGATGTTGGACGCTTTAGCGTCCTTCCAGGCCATTGCGCGTTTGAATGGAGAATTTAATCCCCTAACCTTCTGTGAGCAAATTTTTATAGCCATTATGAAAATAGGTTGTGAGCATATCAATCTGGAACACGTAGGCAGCATAAATAACATATGAACCTATAACAAAAGAACAGGCGGAAACAGTAATATGCCTGTTAACAATAGGAGATGTGTGTGTTGCGCTATTCATGTTATACAGGAGAGCAGACTTAAAATAGTCATTCTTATTGCATGAGAGCGTTAAGATAAGCACTCCAAGGCAATAGCAAAGAACTTGTGGAACAAAACAGATTAAACATTGAATAAGAACAGGTATAAAAACCTGAATCGTGTTGTGGGGTGAAAAAGTTCGGCTTGCAGATCATCAGCCTGACATTGAAGGTCAGCAAAGAATGTGTCCAGCATCAAATGTAGAAAAAGAACAATTAGAGTACATATGTTGTTCTCACGGAGGAATAGTAGGGAGCGTACAGCGATGAGAGGATTTAAGAGATCTCTGAGGCTTGCCTGATTGCGGTTTCTCTGGAAGTAGAATATTCCATTTTGAAAGGATGTTGGCGCCATCTTCTGGAGAGGTTAGAGCATGCACTGTATTATCTTTATGGATTATTATTTTGGCAGGAAAACCCCATTTGTAGGGTATTTTCGCAGCTCTCAGGGATGAGGTGATTAACGAGAAAGCCTTTCTTGCTTGAATTGTATTCTGTGACAAATCGGTAAAAAGGCTGATATTTGCATATGGAGATGGCAGGGTACCCTGCTTTTGTGAAGCTGTCATCAGAGCGTCTTTTATATGGAAGAAATGAAATTTAGCGATTACGTCCCTTGGGACAGAGTCTGGTAGAAAGTTCGGCTTTAGCAGTCTGTGCGCTCTATCAATCATCTGAAAGGATGCTTTTGATTAGCTTGGTGAGAAAGCTTTTTAGATTGTGTTGTGGGACTCTCTCTGGAATGCCTCTGAACTTGACATTACATCTCCTGCCTCTATCCTCCAAGTCTGTGAGTTTTTTCTTTATGTCTTCTACTTCATCCTCTAGGGAGTAGTGTGCATCTATTAGATTATTATGGGATGCAGTTACTTCTCCCATTTTGTTTTTGATGTGATCAGTTCTCTCTTCCAGGTCTTGTATGGAGGAGTTTATTGTGTTTGACAGAGACTTAATGTCTTTTTGCAGTGATCCTCTTAATGCTAGGATCATTTGTTGGATAAAATCCTTTGTAGCAGGCATGTTGGATGATGGGACGCTTATGATGGGATCAGGCTCGTATATGGAGTCCCTGTGATGTTGGTTTGCGTGGGGGGAGAGATGGGGGCGCTGTTTTTCACGGCTTGCTGAAGGAGTGGAGGGGGCAGATGGTGGCTGAGAGCCCGTCGGCGCCATTTTGCGGCCATATGGAGCAGCAATGTCACTCTCCCCAGATGGAACACTCACCCCACGCCGGGATGTGATCAGCGGTGTCTCCTCTCTCTGCAGCTCTTGGTCAGCGTCCTGGTTTCTGTCACTGGGTAAGTGAGAGGGTGAATCCTCCGCTCCTCCTCCGGAGCTTGTAGGTGAGAGGGAGCCATCTTTACTCAGCGGTCCCTGTCTCCTCGGGCTGCGGGCAATGAAGAAGTCCGAGACCTTGTTTAGCGGGGTTTTTGTGCTCCTTCTCTTCGGCATCTTCTTCCAGAAGGTCTCTGATCCGCTTTAATGTATTTTTGATGAGGCTGGAATAGCTTTAAGTCGCTTTGCAGGCTGAATGTGAGCAGAGCTCCGGGTTATGCGACTGTCCCTGTCTGCATCTAGGCCACGCTCTCCCCAAAACATCCACACCTTTGAACACCTAGCCCTCTGCATGGAGGCTTGCCAGGAGGTGGTGCTTTGGGAAACAGTTGGGGGATTCTTTGCTCTGGCCCTGCCTCTACCCCTGGCCACCGCACTGCCTCTTCCAACCCGTCCTGCTGCTGCACTTGCCTCACCCTCTGAAGCCCTGTCCTCAGTAGGCTTAGCAAACCAGGTGGGGTCAGTCACCTCATCGTCCAGCTGCACTTCCTCCGAATTCTCTGTGCGCTCCTCCTTTGGACTTACTGCCCTTACTACTACCTCACTGACAAACAACTGTGTCTCATCATCATCATCCTCCTCCTCACCCACAAAAAGCTCTTGAGACAGTTGCCGGACTTTCCCAGCCTCATCACCCGGACTCCGAGAACTTTCCAAAGGTTGGGCATCGGTCACGACAAACTCCTCAGGTGAGAGAGAGGAACCATTTTTTCCCACTCATGGCAGGGACCGGAGAACAGTTCCTGGGGATCTGCTTGCTCATCAGAATATGTCATTTTCATGGAGTGAAGAGGCTGGGAGGAAGGAGGAGCAGCAGCGAGAGGATTCAGAATTGCAGTCCCTAGGCCGGGAGTAGTGGACTGCATAGAAGACTGGGTGGTCGATACATTGTTGGACGCATTTTCTGCCATCCACGACAGGACCTGCTTACACTGCTCTGTTTGTTATAAAGGTTGGCTGTGATTCACCTGGACCAGAAACTCGGCCTGTGCCCACACCCTCACTTAGACGTCCATGTCCACATCCACGTCCTCGACCCTTACCTCTACTCTTCATCATGGCGGATTAAGAATAGAGCAGGGCCCAAATAAATTACCCCACTATACAGCACTGACAACTGTGGCTTAATTCACCGCACACAGAGACTTGTAGATAGCGGAGGCTCTATGCTGTGACTTGAAAAAAGTAACCCGCTGTCTTGCGCTGATACCTAGGGGTAATTTACTGCTCGCAGAGACTTGTAGATAATAGAGGCTGTGTGGAGTGGGAGAAGACTCTAAAGCCAGTGGATAGTGCTGGTAACTGCGCCTATCTCAACCCCACCAAGGAAAGGGTATTGTGAAACGCTTTGCACAGCGGCAGAGCTGAAATACTTTGCAGTGGCCCCGGTAATATTACTGTACTGTTTAGCGGTGAGACCTCTGTGTAATGCACTGCAGACACAGAACGGTATAAATGAAGTCATTCGCAGTAGGCTAGGAAATATTTGAGTGCAGTTTCACGGTGAGAGTTGATTGTACGGCACTGCAGCCTGAGAATGCTATTACTGACAGGCTGCGAACAGGCCTAGGCCCTAGATGCGTGATACAAAAGTGGATGCACTACTACTTCCAGCAGGCCCCAACTAAAATGCACACGGTCAGATATAGCCCAACGAAGGAGCTTTGGGGTTTTTGCACAGAGGATATGGACTGTATAGTGTATATAATTTTCCCTATAGAAGTGGCTGTGCCCCAACACTCTGTGTCTAATTCACTGCAGACAGAGAACGGTATAAATGAAGTTGTTCGCAACTGGCTAGCAAATATTTGAGTGCAGTTTCACAATGAGAGCGGGATTGTACGGCACTGCAGCCTGAAAAAAAGTATTACTGAAAGGCTGCGAACAGGCCTAGATGCGTAATACAAAAATGGATGCACTACTACTCCCAGCAGGCCCCAACTAAAATGCACACGGTCAGATGTAGCCAAACAACGGAGCTTTGGGGTTTTTGAAGACAGGATCCTACTCTAACACTTTTCCTATATCGGCAACAGCACTTTCCCTATACTTTGCATAATACACTGCAGACGGAGAATGCGATAGCTGAAATGGCCTGCATAGCCCGAGATGAAAAAAAAATGGTGCACTACTGCTCCCAGCCAGCCACAACAGTAATGCACACGGTCAGATGTAGCCCTAAGAAGGACCGTTGGGGTTCTTGAAGACAGGACCTACGCCAACACATTGCCTATATCAGCAGCAGCACTTTCCCTAACCTCTGCCAGCGTGTGTCTGAGGCGAGCGCTTTAAGTACTCGGCGGTCACTTGATCTCGCCAGCCACTCACTGCTGGGGGGTGGGATAGGGCTGGCACGTCACAGGAGAAAGTGTAAATGCCTTCCCCGCAAGTCTATTGGCTAGAAAATGGCGCTAAACATGCGGGGAAGGAAATGGAATTAACTCTAGTACCGCGTGGTGTTCGACTCAAGTAGCGAGCATCTCGCGTACCCTAATGCTCGAACGGGCATCAAGCTTGGACGAGTGTGCTCGCTCATCTCTATTTGTGATCAGTATCTCTTGCTCCTTTACTTTCCTTTAGAATTTTTTTAGCTTAGTTGTTTCTTTCCATTTCTAATAGCAAGGTTCTCAAATATATTAATTAGCTCTATATTTTTACCTGGCCTTTCAGTTCTTTTCCCATATTGTTCTAGTTTAAGCTCTCCTAATAAGTGAAGCAAGGCGCACACGAAATATATGCTTACCTATTTTTGTAAGGTGCAACCCGTCTCTAGCAAGCAGTCCGTCATATAGGTAACTCCATGGTCTAAACTCAAATCTTTGCTGATGGCACCATCGATGTAGCCTGCTGTTTACCTCCAGAATCATGCTCCATCTACTTATTCTATGGTCATTCACTGGGAGGATGGATGAGAAGACCACCTGTGCTCCTAGTTCCTTCATCTTCTTTCCAAGATCTTCAAAGTCTCTGCAGATAGTTGCAGGGTCCTTTTTTACAGTGTAATTTGTCCCTACATATATTAGTAGGAGTAGGTGGTGTTCTGTAGGACTAAAGAGTCTTGACAGCCTATCAGACACATCTTTGATTTGTACACCCGGAGGACGGCACACCTCCCGTCTGCAGACAGTAGCCTCTGTTCCTCTCAATAGGGAATCCCCCACAACCACCACTCTCCTTTTCTTCTTCACAACAGCACTTTTTCTCCATTCAAGAGGACTCTGTGTCATGGGCGGAGCGTCAGGGGGTGCTGGGGTCACAATGGCGACCCGGCCCTTGAGCTTAAGGGGGCCCAGAGGTCGCCCTCCCACCCACCATTAACAAACATACAGTAACATTCATGTCGCGCAGTGCAGTCCAGCCGACAGGATGAGGCAGAGAGGAAGCCGGGGAGGGGTGAGGAGAAGGAGGGGCTCTGGTCTGGGGGATGCACGGCACGCATATTTGGAATTTCCGAACAGCCAATCAGGTGGCTCTATTCAGCAGCCGCTGCTTAAGTGCGGCTGAAATTCCAAATATGCGCACAGCACTGCACTGTGTAACAGGAAGGATGATGTCGTCATCCCCCTGCTATGTGTCCTCCTGCTGAGAAGTGACAGGGGTCACGAACTACAATTCTAAAGTTCTGGTATGTGTGCTTTTAGGTGGATCATTTGCTTAGTGGGGAGGGCTTTTGGACTAAGGGGCAGCAGCAAAGGTTAAAGTTCTGCTGTTCTTCCTGAATGCTGCTATTGGACAGAGTGGGCTAGTAGGGAAGGGAAGGGGGCAACTTTCTACAATTCTTTTTTTTAGATCAGTATATATATATAGCATAAAAAGTCATACAATTTTATATAACTTTGTCCTGGACCCCTTTTAACTTAACCCCTTAGGCCTCCTGCAGACGGCGGGTCGGATCCGGCTGCAAAAATTCTCGCAGCGGGACCCGATCCGAGCGTCTGCAGAGAGTAGCGCATCACTCACCTGCTCCAGCGGCCCCGGCTCTTTAATGTGGCGGTCGCAGGGCAGGCGGCGCATGCGCAGAGCGGAGCCGGCGAGTTACATTTCTCTGCGGGGCTCTGCCCCGCACAGAAATAGAGCATGCCGCGATTTGGTTGCCGCGCGACATTTCGAACGGCCAAATCGCGTCCGTCTGCATAGGATTGCGTTTGTTAGCGCAATCCTATGGCAGATTACAGAGGCGGAAATTCCGCGGGAAATCCCACTTCGGAATTTCCACCCGCCTGCAGACGGCCTTAGTACCAAAGCCTCTTTGCGTCTTATTGACTAACTTTTTCAGTTCTTTTCCTCGTCGTAATCCAAAAACCATGACTTTTACATTTTTCCGTCAAAATAGCCATATGAGGGCTTGCTTAACGCAGCCTATTGTGAGCCTTGCCTTTTTGTGGATCAACATTGGGGAGTAATAGGCTGAACATATGTCTTTTTTTCAGCTTTAAACACTGTTATTGTGATTTTGAGGCTATAAGTTCAGCGTGTACAAGGACTGGCTTAAATTTTTCACATTTTAATACAATAAGAGGCAGTGCTTACAGATTAAAGGGTTAAAATAAAATGGCATGAATAGAATATAAAAAAATTAAAACCTAGTGTTTTGGAACTGACCATTAGTTTATTAGGTAAATACCTTGTTTAGAACTTGATGGTGAGTCAAAAAAACTAAATAAGAATTACATGGTGTGTGTTTTTTCCCTCACAGCAGTGCGGCATATTTAGAAATCACCCTCAACATACAGAAGCTGGAGGATTTGGGATAACCAATCAAGAGACGTCTCTGAGCAACAAGAATAGGTAAGATTTTTAATGTAAATGTAATTGCTTAACCTGCACCATTGCTATTTCCTTGCATCTTTTCACTATTATGCTTATGGTATGTGTTTCTTGCCTAGCTTGACTACGGGCCATATTTGTGCATCTCCCCCCTTCATATAGTCTCACCCCCCACTTCTATGCCCATTTTTTAGTGTGGAGGTGTTATTTATGTAAGCGAGCCATAAAACCTCTGGGTGGGTCACTAGCCAGTTGCCTAACGAACCTAAATTGAACTAGTCCCTCCCAGGTGTTGGCTGCTGCTTGGTTTTAAAAGTAGTATCCCTTCACTGACACGCATGTGGCAGTGCACGCATGTGGTCCCTGTGTTGAAGTGTGCCCGTGATCAAGTGTGACTTCCATGCAGTTTAACATGGCAGTTCAACAGGGCGCGAGACAGGTACGTCGCTAACCCTGCTTTAATTCCTTTTGCTTCAAAGCTATCGCTAACGCTTTCACCTCCCTCTTAATCCTTGCTCTCAGTCTCAGAACTTCTTTCAAGTGCCCACCTCCAGGGCACACTATTCACATCAGCCCCTCGCTCCTGTCCTCCCCTATGCACAGCCCGCACACACTCTATACTTTCTTACTAAGCCTCACACCCCCTAACACCACTAACAAACATTACTGCCACCCCCACAAATCTCCTAATCATCTGCTCACGCTTGCTATTTTGCTGCTACTAGCAGCTGGGGATATCTCTCCCAATCCTGGCCCTCCCTCCACTGCTCCTAACTATTACCCCCTACCTGACTCACTAGGACACCCCTCAGGCCCAACTGCTAGCCCACGCATACGCTCCCCCGACTCCTTTCATTGTGCCCTCTGGAACTGCCAGTCAGCGTGTAATAAACTCCCCACCATCCACGACTATTTTACTGCCCATTCTTTAAGTCTGCTCGCTCTCACAGAAACGTGGATCCAGCAGTCTGGCACGGCCTCCCCTGCTGCACTGTCTTACAATGGCCTGCAATTCTCCCATACCCCGAGACCAGATGACAGGCGTGGCGGAGGAGTAGGTGCTCTTCTTTCCCCGAAATGCACCTACCAGGTCATCCCCCCTGTACCCTCACTCACTTTTCCATCATTTGAAGTACACATGCTACGGCTTTTCCGTCCGCTGTCCATGCGAGTAGCAGTTATCTACCGCCCCCCAGGTGCTCCTCGCCTGTTTTTGGATCACTTTGCTGCCTGGCTCCCCCACTTCCTATCCTGCGAAATCCCGACCCTCATCTTAGGCGACTTTAACATCCCCACTAACGACCCCAACTCCCCATCTGCCTCTCAGCTACTTTCGCTCACCTCCTCCCTTGGTCTCTCTCAACTCACAGCCTCTCCCACTCACAGGGATGGCAATACTCTGGATCTGTTCTTCCTCCGGCTCTGCTCTGCTTCCAACTTCACTAACTCCCCTCTCCCACTCTCAGATCATAACCTCCTCTCTTTCTCTGTCACGCTCCCTAACATCTCTCCACACCCACCTACCTACTGTACCTACAGGAGCTTTGAGGCCATTCACACACAAGACTTTGCTGAATCACTACAGTCCTCTCTGTCCCCTATCTCTCTCCTCGCCTGCCCCAACCTGGCTGCCGATCACTACAACACTGCTCTCAAACATGCCCTGGATGAAGCGGCTCCCCCCAGGATCCAAGCCATCCGATGTATAACGCGCCAACCCTGGCTCACGCCTCAAACGCGCTTTATCCGGCGGTGCTCTAGAAGTGCTGAACGGCTGTGGAGGAAATCGCAAACGTCCGCAGACTTCCTCCACTACAAATTCATGCTCAAAACCTACAACCTCGCCCTCCACCACGCCAAACAAGTCTACTTCACCTCTCTCGTCTCTGCATTATCGCACAACCCTAAACGACTCTTCGATACTTTTCACACTCTTCTCAGCCCTAAACCGCAGCCCCCAGTGACGGATCTCAGTGCTGTTGAACTGGCTGCCTATTTCAAAAAGAAAATTGATGACATCCGTCAAGAAATAACTTCCAAATCCCAGACTAGCCCTGACCTTAGTCTTGTCAGCACTGCATCTAGCTCCTGCTCACTGTCTGTACTCAGACCAGCAACAGAGGAAGAAGTCTCCAAACTGCTCTTCTCTGCTCGCCCCACCACCTGCGCTAGCGACCCTCTCCCCTCACATCTCCTCCGATCCCTCTCCCCAGTGGTCATCTCCCATCTCACCACTATATTCAACCTCTCTCTGGCCTCTGGCATCTTTCCCTCTTCTTTCAAACACGCCATCATATCCCCACTGCTAAAGAAGCCGACTCTTGACGCAACTGACGTTGCCAATTACCGACCCATCTCAAACCTCCCCTTCATCTCCAAACTACTAGAACGGCTGGTTTACTCCCGCCTTGTAAGCTATCTATCAGAGAACTTTCTCCTCGACCCCCTACAGTCTGGCTTCCGACCCCAACACTCTACAGAAACTGCCCTTACAAGGGTATCAAACGACCTACTATCAGCCAAATCGAGGGGTGACTACTCCCTACTGATCCTCCTCGACCTCTCCGCAGCATTTGACACTGTTGACCACAAACTCCTCATCAGTATGCTTCACTCCATCGGCCTAAAGGACACAGCTCTCTCCTGGTTCTCCTCCTACCTATCTGACCGCTCTTTCAGTGTCTCCTTTGCTGGCTCTACCTCTCCTTCTCTTCCCCTTGCTGTTGGGGTCCCCCAAGGCTCGGTCCTTGGCCCCCTCCTTTTCTCTATCTACACAGCCCCTGTTGGACAAACCATCAGGAGCTTTGGCCTCCATTACCACCTCTATGCTGATGACACCCAGCTATACACCTCTTCCCGTGACATCTCTGCACCTTTCCTCCAAAACATCACCAACTGTCTGTCTGCTGTCTCTAACACGATGTCCTCTCTCTACCTAAAACTAAATCTCTCTAAAACTGACTTACTGGTGTTTCCTCCTTCCACCAACCGACCTCATCCTGACATCTCCATCTCAGTGTGTGGCGCCACCATAACTCCCAAACAACATGCCCGCTGCCTTGGGGTCATATTCGACTCAGATCTCTCATTTACCCCCTACATCCAATCAGTGGCCCGAACCTGTCAGCTGCACCTCAAGAACATCTCAAGAATCCGCTCTTTTCTCACCATAGACACGCTGAAAACGCTTATTGTTGCCCTCATCCACTCACGGCTCGACTATTGCAACTCATTGCTGATCGGCCTCCCCTGCACCAGACTCTACCCTCTCCAGTCCATCCTGAATGCGGCAGCCAGGCTCATCTTCCTGTCCAGCCGCTACTCAGATGCCTCTGCCCTGTGCCGGTCACTGCAGTGGCTGCCCGTTAAATATAGAATTCAATTTAAACTTATTACCTTAATCCACAAAGCCCTCCACAGTGCAGCGCCCCCCTATATTGCTTCCCTCATCTCCATCCATCACCCAGCCCGGGCTCTCCGCTCGGCAAACGAAACTAGACTGCACACCCCTCTAATTCGAACTTCTCACTCCCGCCTCCAAGACTTCTCCAGAGCAGCACCAGTCCTCTGGAATGCACTACCAAAGAACATCCGGGCAATGCAGGACTCGAAAAACTTCAGGCGTGCTCTAAAAACGCACCTCTTCAGGGATGCATACCGCATTCCCTAAACAAACTCCTCTATACACTGCCTGATAACATGCTCCCTGACCTACTGACCGAAATCCCTGCTAGCCATCATAAACCGCTCCTGTAGTCATATTGATCCTGCCGTCGCATAGCTAAATGTCTGACTGTTGTCTGTATATAGCATCCCTCACTCTCCATCACGCGATACTGTGCACACCTCCAGCCATTTTACCTTCTGTATCACCCCATTACTTGTAGTATGTAAGCTCGTTGGAGCAGGACCCTCACCCCTATTGTTTCCACCAACTGATTACGATTGTAACCGTGGTTCTGTAATTTTTTGTACTTTTGTCTTTCTGTATTCCCCCTGTCTATGTAAGCGCTGCGGAATATGTTGGCGCTATACAAATAAAGTTTATTATTATTATTATTATTAATTGTCTCACAGATATCAACATTATTACATGTTTCTTAAAAAGGCTATTCAACTAGACATGTCAAACTAGCAGGGCAAAGTTACACTTCTTTCCAGCTCTGGCCCCACTACCCTTGGCCTGGCTGGATGTGACAGGCAGGGTAGGCATGACTTATTGAAATATCCAAGTAGGCTGTTCTACTCTATTTCCTTAACTCAAGTAGAAGTCAAGAGGAGTTATGGAAACAGTACAGCTTGTCCTGCTATGTATTTCATGACTCAGAAGCTGCAGCGTATGAGGGTTACAGGCTAGAGTATTGTAGGTATTGGAATAGTTTATGCCTGAGGTGTTCTTTGGATGGAAAAGTAGATTGGCCAGACCTGTTGGACATACATTGTTGCTTTCTATAAAGTTTTATACTGTAGGCATTATACCAGAGCTTTAGTTTTCATGTAGTGTAAAAAGGATGTATTTTTTCATAGAACCAATACTATAATCATGTCTCAACATCATATGAGTGGTTCACAAAAATGCAAAAAGAAAAGGGAAGAGGACGAGAAGTGTGCCAAACTTGCTAAAATAAGTAGCTTCTTTAACACAGCTGGAAAAGCAAGTACATCATCTGCCTCTCACAGTACAGCAGAGCAAGGTTCACCAAAAGAAAGTTTAAATGTGAGTCTTAGTAGTAACGTACAGATTTCAATGCAGGAAAATGTTCCAAGTCCAGAAGAAGGATGTAGCACAATTATCGAGCAACAAATACAAAGTCAGTCAGAGCCAACTGTTCAGTCTAGCCTTATTGAAAATATTGTAGCAGAGGAACACAAAACACACAGAGGTCATTACCCCATAAACATTCAAGATGGAAATATTAAGCGGTTCATTTTAAGTAATGGTCCATGCCGACCTAACGGACCATTCCATCAAGCTACTATGAGAGAGTCACTAAAACAGGCCTTAAAATTCATGTCACTTGGCTTTGTTACTCACCCAAGCTTAACGCAGCCTATTGTGAGCCTTGCTGGTTGTTTGGCGATCGTAAGAAACAGGGATTTGAGCCAGCATGGGCAAAAGGTATCAAGAAGTGGCAAAGGTTGTCAGCAAAAATCCAAAAGCATGAAGCTACTCAATCCCACATGGAATCCTGTATAGTTTATGATCAATGGAGACGTAATAAAACGATAGATAAGGAAAGTGAGAAAAATATAAGAAGAGAAAGTTTATTTTGGAGACAGGCTTTACATAGGATTGTTAATGTAACATTAACAATGGCTATGTCCAACCTTGCTTTTCGTGGACATAGGGAGAAGATAGGTGAGGTAAACAATGGAAATTTTCTCACCCTAATTCAATTACTTGCAGAATATGATCCTGTACTACGAGAACTTTTACAGCGACCTCAAGGAACAGTAAAATATCTTAGTCCAAATATACAAAATTAACTTATAAGTCTTCTCGCAAGCAAAGTAGAAGAGGAAATAGTTTCTGAAATTCAAAACTCACAGTTCTATTCTTTAATAATGGATACAACCCAAGATATAGGGAAGGTTGACCAACTAAGTAAAATCTTTAGGTACGTAGTGATTGAGAGAGACATAAACTTAAGGGCCACTAGTATTAAAATAGAGGAAGCCTTTTTAGGGTTTAAATCTATTGAAGATCCATCAGCTGCTAGCCTTGAAAATAGCATAATTGAATTGGTGGGAAAAAAAGGCTTGGACCTATCAAAGTGCCGAGGCCAGGGCTATGATAGAGCTGCCACTATGTGTGGCATTTACACAGGTGTTCAAGCTCGTATTGTCAGCAAAGAAAAGAATGCCCTTTATGTACATTGTGCAGCCCATAACCTTAATTTAGTTTTGCAGTATGCAGTATCAAATATAAGTGAAATTTCAGATTTCTTTGACATGGTTCAGTCCTTGTACAGATTTTTTGGTGACAGCCTGAAGAGATGGGCATTTTTAGCGTCCTTTACCTCAGAATCCTCCATAACTCAAACAACTTTGCCCAACCAGATGGGCATCTCGATATGACTCTGTGCTCGCCCTACGGTTCAGGTTTCAGGATGTCTTACATGCTTTGTCTAAAATTACAATTCTTTCTACCAAGGCAAAAGAAAGAGATGAGGCCAGTGTGTTGAAAACTAAACTGGAATCTTTTCAGTTTATTTTTATTATTGTCCTGCAGGCCAAGATTTTAGAAAATGTCAATTCAGTTTCTCAAGTTCTGCAGTCCAAAAACATGGATCTCTCAAATGCGACCAAATTAATACACAATGCTAGTGAAGTCCTCAGTAACTTCAGAAATAATTATCACGAGGCTAGAAAAACAGCAGTAAGTCTTGCAGAAAAATGGGGCATCCAAGCAAAGTTTGAAAATAAGAGAGCGAAGAGAGTCAAGCAACACTTTGATGAGCTATGTGTGGATGAAAGATTACAGGACCCAGAAGAAAGATTTAAAACAACAGTCTTTTACAGATATTTGGATATAGGTATAAATCAGCTGCATAGCCGATTTACTGGCATGAACACAGTTGTGCAAAGGTTCAGAATTCTTGCGCCAGCAACACTGTCAGCAGAATCTGATGATGCAGTATTCAAAGAAGCAACAAACTTCCAGCACTTTTACCAGGATGACTTATCCAATGATTTTCCTGGTCAGTTGTTAAGCTTTCGTTCTGCACTTCTGGAAGATATCAAAAGAGCATCCTCTATAAGAGATCTAGCCACTCTCCTGTTGGTGGAGAACTCTGTCTTATCTTCTACTCTTCCTGATGTCTGCATAGCATTTTTACTGTTTCTTACACTGCCAGTAACAGTATCATCAGCAGAACGATCATTTTCAAAGTTAAAGTTGATCAAAAATTATCTGAGGAGCACAATGTCGCAATAAAGACTGAGTCAGCTAGCTCTGTTGAGTATTGAAAACAAAAGGGCCAAGAAGCTTGATATTCAGAGCATGATTGACAAGTTTTCTGAGACTAAAGCAAGAAGACAAACATTTTAGTAGGATTCGTGAGTATACAGTTCGCAAGTTCAGAATTATAATTATAAAAAGTTTATATTAACTTGTTGGCTAAACTCACACAGTTCAAATTTCAACAGTCTGTTGCATGGTTCAGACTTATACATTTGTATAGCATCTGCCTCACTTGACACCACAGGATAAAGAACACCATGTATGGATACATAATGCAAGTTGGTGTCAACTGTCACATATGTGGGGCTTCTACATTTGTCAGCAGGAGTCTATAGCCTGCTTCACCCCTTAATGACACGGCCTATTTTGGCGTTGAGGATCAAACGATTTTTGATATTTTTCCATCTACATTTTTCAAAAGCCATAACTTTTTTATTTTTCCGTCGACGCGGCCGTATAAGGGCTTATTTTTTGCGTGGCGAACTGTAGTTTTTATAGGTGTCACGTTTGGGTACATAGACTATATCGTAAAACTTTTATAATTTTTTTTATGATAACAGGGAGAGAAAACGCATCAATTCTGACATAGATTTTTTTTTTACAGCGTTAATCATGCAGCATACATGACACTAAATTTTTTCTGCGGGTCGGTACGGTTACAACGATACCAAAATTCTTTTTTTTTTTTAAGGTTTTTACACTTTTTTTTAATAAAAAGCCATTTTTTTTTGGAAATTTTTTTTTCTCTATAGCTGCATTCTAAGTCCTGTAACTTTTTTATTTCTCTATGTACGGAGCTCTATAAGGGCTTAGTTTTTGCGAGACGAGCTGTAGTTTTTATTGGTGCCATTTTGGGGAATGTATGGCTTTTTTGCTCACTTTTATTGCATTTTTTGTGAGGCAAAATGCTAAAAATTAGCATTTTGCCTCTGTTTTTTAGCGGGTTTTTTTACGCTTTTTGCCGTACAAAATAAAAAGTGTGTTCAACTATTTGTACATGTCGTTATGGACGCATCAATATCCAATATGTGGGGTTTTAATTTTTTTTTACCTTTTTTATGCTAATATTAGAAAAAGCATAAAAAGGTTTTTTTTTACATTTTTTTTACATTTTTCTTTTTTTTACATTTTTCTTTTCTTTTTTTTACACTATTTGAGTCCCTCTGAGGGACTTGCAGCACTGTGCCTATGATCGCTGTCATAAGGCATGGCAGAGCTACTTATACAGCGAGCATAGGCATAGGCAATACAGGACGCGAGTTCCGGCCGGAGACACAGGGCTCCCTCTGTGAACTCTTTCCCTGCCGCGATCTACTTAGATCGTGGCAGGGAAGGGGTTAACAGCGGGGGACGCATCTCCGATGTCCCCCTGTTGTTGCAGCGGGACTCCGGCTGTGACTGACAGCCGGCTCCCGCTGCGGGATAGCGCGGGATCATATTTGATCTCGCACTATTCCCAGGACGTACCGGTACGTCCTGGTGCGGGAAGTCCCAGGCTCCCAGGACGTACCGATATGTCCTGGAGCGGGAAGGGGTTAAATAAACCACCTGAATCAAATGCTGGAGGGGAGAGGTGAGCAGTAGAACAGTCTGTGTCTATATTTCTCCAGAGATGATTACAATAAAATAATTACCAAAACCATTGTGAAGTTTGTAAAACACTCTGCATGCATGGTTGAATGTCTCTCTGTGTATTGATAGTGATGGCAGATGCTTACAAAAGTTATACTGTTTCCAATATATATAGTATAGGTTACAATTCTATTTTTTTTTTCTTTTACAGGCAGTCTTACTTGTTTGGTTCCCTTGTTTTATTGACTCTTGTAGTACTCGTTATTAGCATTTAATATGGCAACAACACTGTTCACTAAAGATGAGCGAGCACCAAAATGCTCGGGTGCTCGTTACTCGAGTCGAACTTTTCGCGATGCTCGAGGGTTCGTTTCGAGTAACGAACCCCATTGAAGTCAATGGGCGGCGAGCATTTTTGTGTATCGCCGATGCTCGCTAAGGTTTTCATTTGTGAAAATCTGGGAAATTCAAGAAAGTAATGGGAACGACACAGAAACGGATTGGGCAGGCGAGGGGCTAAATGTTGGGCAGCATCTCAAGTTTCCAGGTCCCACTATTAAGCCACAATAGCGGCAAGAGTGGCCGCCCCCCTCCCAACAATTTTTACTTCTGAAAAACCCTCATTAGCAAGGCATACCTTAGCTAAGCACCACACTACCTCCAACAAAGCACAATCACTGCCTGCATGACACTCCGCTGCCACTTCTCCTGGGTTACATGCTGCCCAACCCCCCCGCACGACCCAGTGTCCACCTAGCACACCAAAGTGTCCCTGTGCAGCCTTCAGCTGCCCTCATGCCACACGCTGGCCTCATAGCCACACCACCCTCATGTCTATTTATAAATGTGTCTGCCATGAGGATGAACCGCAGGCACACACTGCAGAGGGTTGGCAGGGCCAGGCAGTGACCCTCTTTAAAAGGGGCG
This sequence comes from Eleutherodactylus coqui, assembly GCF_035609145.1. NCBI lineage: Eukaryota > Metazoa > Chordata > Amphibia > Anura > Eleutherodactylidae > Eleutherodactylus > Eleutherodactylus coqui. The sequence goes on along the minus strand of NC_089839.1, from coordinate 122,130,217 downwards.
GGGCGATAGCCCACAATTCTGTATAGAAGCAATGAGAACTCCAATCCTGTGCCACCTCCATCAGGAGCTGCAAACGTGGGCATAGCAATGGGGAATCCATGTGCCACACAGTATTCATTCTGTCAAGGTGTCGCATAGCTCAATCCACACTGCAAGGGGAAAGCCGTCAGCACTCTGCCCTCTACCCAAGTCAGTCAGTGCCTTTGTGCCAGACAGGTAAAACACCGCGATGGGAACTAAGTTTGCACCAACAGCATAGGGGGGTCCTAGGAAGCCCAAGACATGAACCAAAAATTGACCAGAGCGGCCAAACATGGCAGACTTGCACCACGCCCACGACATAGGCCTCGGCCCACAGCTTCAGCAATCCTAGGCAGGAAGCGGACTTTCACTGCACCAAGGACATAGGCCTCTGCACAAACCCTCAGCAATCGGGGGCCTACAGCGGACTCCTATGCTAGCGTAGCTGTGCACGTCTCATTAGCGCTGTATTGCTCCTGTAGTTTGTCCCAATGCAGTGCCCCGGATAGTAGAGCTAAAGTCAGATTAAATACAGGTGGGCTTCGGCCCACACGGCATGCCCCAACCTGACCGTGCTTTTTAATTCATAGACACAGGCAGGTACAAATCCCTGTGGACCCACAGCATGCGTGGCTCCCTGGTACCCACCGGCGGTACATAAATCCCATTGCAGTGCCCTGGACAGCAGAGCTAACGTCAGATTAAATGCAGGTGGGCTTCGGCCCACACTGCATGCCCCAGTCAGACTGGGGTTCTTTATAAGTAGACACAGGCTGGTACAACTCCCTATTGTGAAGTCCGTGTGGACCGACAGCATGGGAGGGTCCCAGGAAGCCACCGGCGGTACATAAATAAATCCCATTGCAGTGCCCAGCACAGCTGAGGTAACGTCAGGTTTAATGCAGGTGGGCTTCGGCCCACACTGCATGCCCCAGTCAGACTGGGGTTCTTTATAAGTAGACACATGCAGTTGCAACTCCGTGTGGACCGACAGCATAGGTGGGTGCCAGGAAGCCACCGGCGGTACATAAATATATCCCATTGAAGTGCCCTGGACAGCAAAGCTAACGTCAGATTACATGCAGGTGGGCTTCGGCCGACACTGCATGCCCCAACCTGACCGTAGTGTTTAATACATAGACACTGGCAGGTACAATTCCCTAATGTGAAGTCCCTGTGGACCCACAGCATGGGTGGCTCCCTGGAACCCATCGGCAGTACATAAATGTATCCCATTGCAGTGCCCTGCTCAGCATAGCTAACGTCACATACAATACAGGTGGGCTTCGGCCCACAGTGCATGCCGCAGTCAGACTGGTAATATGTACCTTAACAGTAACCGCGTTGGTGGGAATGTGGTGGCGACTGCGGACCTAGTAGCGCAATTTTATTTAGCTGGTTTTCGGAATGTAGCCAGGATTAAGTGGGCCGTGGCAGGGGGATGGTGGGGGGGCTCTCTTGTTGTGTCGGTAAAGGTGAAATTCTTGGACTGCCACCAGACGGACCAATGCAAAGGTATTTGCCAAGAATGTTTTCATTGTTGGAGGAGGAGGGGGATGTTTTTGAGGCACTACGTGTTCTCTCCACGTGTTCGTGGTTATATGCACCTTTACAGTAACCGCGTTGGTGGGAAATGGCCTCGCCACCATCATGTCTTTGGGAAGCCTCTGTTTCCACACCCCAGTGACCTAGCATTAGCAGCGGTATAGGCAGAGCCCAGAATTAGTAACATTTCAGCGGTAGCATTAGGGACAGGCCCCAGTAACATATCACTAGCAGCATTATAGGGGGAGCACAGTATTAGTTCCATTTCAGTAGTAGCAGCAGTCCAGACAGGCCCCAGTAACAATTCCGAAGCAGCAGTATAGAGGGAGCACAGTCTTAGTTCCATTTCAGTAATAGTAGCACTCAAGACAGGCCCCAGTAACAATTCCGAAGCAGCAGTATAGGGGGAGCACAGTATTAGTTCCATTTCAGTAGTAGTAGCAGTCAAGACAGGCCACAGTAACATTCCCGTTGCAGCAGTTTAGGGAGATAACAGTCTCTTTCACATTTCAGTAGTTGCAGTATAGACAAGGCCCCAGTTACATCTATGTAGCAAAAGTGTAGGCCAACCCCACACACCTTGCTGTAGCATGAGTGCAGGGGAAGCCCATAAAAATTACTAGGATTGCACTGTAGGCGAGGGCCCCCACAAATTGGTGTACCAACAGTACTAATGTACCTCAGAAAAATTGACCATGCCCAACCAAGATGGCAGGTGAAACCCATTAATCGCTTTGGTTAATGTGCCTTAATTTGTAACTAGGCCTGGAGGCAGCCCAGTCAAAATAAAAATTGGTTCAGGTGCAAGTTTCAACGCTTTAATGAGAATTGAAACGTATAAACATTGTTTACAAAAGTAATATGACCGAGCCTTGTGGGCCTAAGAAAAATTGCCCGTTCGGCATGATTACTTGAGGTTTCAGGAGGAGGAGCAGGAGGAGGAGGATGAATATAATACACAGATTGATGAAGCTAAAAGGTCCCCATTTTTTATGGTGATAGAGAACGATGCTTCCATCCACGGGTGCAGCCTACGTATTGTTTAGGTACCGCTTCTCTCCGCTGGTGGAGAAGAGAAGTCTGGGGAAATCCAGGCTTTGTTCATCTTTATGAGTGTAAGCCTGTCGGCACTGTCAGTTGACAGGCGGGTACGCTTATCCGTGATGATTCCCCCAGCCGCACTAAACACCCTCTCTGACAAGACGCTAGCCGCAGGACAAGCAAGCACCTCCAGGGCATACAGCGTGAGTTTAGGCCACGTGTCCAGCTTCGACACCCAGTAGTTGTAGGGAGCAGAGGCATCAGGAAGGACGGCCGTGCGATCGGCTACGTACTCCCTCACCATCCTTTTACAGTGCTCTTGCTGACTCAGCCTTGACTGGGGAGCGGTGACACAGTCTTGCTGGGGAGCCATAAAGCTGGCAAAGGTCCTGGAGAGTGTTCCCCTGCCTGTGCTGTACATGCTGCCTGATCTCCACGCCTCCCCTGCTACCTGGCCCTCGGAACTGCGCCTTCTGCCACTAGCGCTGTCGGATGAGAATTTTACCATCAGTTTGTCCGCCGGGGTCCTGTGGTATAGCATCACTCTCGAACCACTTTCCTCTTCGGGTATGAGAGTGGAAAGGTTCTCCTTATACTGTGGGTCGAGCAGTGTGTACACCCACTAATCCGTAGTGGCCAGAATGCGTGTAACGCGAGGGTCACGAGAAAGGCATCCTAACATGAAGTCAGCCATTTGTGCCAGGGTACCTGTACGCAACACATGGCTGTCCTCACTAGGAAGATCACTTTCAGGATCCTCCTCCTCCTCCTCAGGCCATACACGCTGAAAGGATGACAGGCAAGCAGCATGGGTACCCTCAGCAGTGGGCCAAGCTGTCTCTTCCCCCTCCTCCTCATGCTCCTCCTCCTCCTCAACGCGCTGAGATATAGACATGAGGGTGCTCTGACTATCCAGTGACATACTGTCTTCCCCCACCTCCGTTTCCGAGTGCAAAGCGTCTGCCTTTATGCTTTGCAGGGAACTTCTCAAGAGACATAGCAGAGGAATGGTGACGCTAATAATTGCAGCATCCCCTTTCACCATCTGGGTAGACTCCTCAAAGTTTCCAAGGACCTGGCAGATGTCTGCCAACCAGGCCCACTCTTCTGTAAAGAATTGAGGAGGCTGACTCCCACTGCGCCGCCCATGTTGGAGTTGGTATTCCACTGTAGCTGCTCATAGAGCCTGGCCAACATGTAGAGCGCAGAGTTCCACCGTGTGGGCACATCGCACAGCAGATTGTGCACTGGCAGATTAAACCGATGTTGCAGGGTCCGCAGGGTGGCAGCGTCTGTGTTGGACTTGCGGAAATGTGCGCTGACCCGGCGCACCTTTCCGAGCAGGTCTGACAAGCGTGGGTAGCTTTTCAGAAAGTGCTGAACCACCAAATTAAAGACAAGGGCCAGGCATGGCACGTGCGTGAGGCTGCCGAGCTGCAGAGCCGACACTAGGTTACGGCCGTTGTCACACACGACTATGCCCGGTTGGAGGCTCAGCAGTGAAAGCCAGCGGTCGGTCTGCTCTGTCAGACCCTGCAGCAGTTCGTGGGCCATGTGCCTCTTCTCTCCTAAGCTGAGTAGTTTCAGCACGGCCTGCTGACGCTTGCCCACTGCTGTGCTGCCACGCAGCGCGACACGGACTTCTGGCGACGTGCTGCTGCTGACACATCTTGATTGCGAGACAGAGGTTGCGTAGGAGGAGGAGGAGGGTGGTTTAGTGGAGGAAGCTGTGGCCCCCAATTCTGGGGGTGGGTAGGACGTGAGCGGTCCCAGGCTCTGACTCGGTCCCAGCCTCCACTGATTTTCACCCAATGTGCCGTCAGGGAGATATAGTGGCCCTGCCCGCCTGTGCTTGTCCACGTGTCCATTGTTAAGTGGACCTAGGCAGTAACCGCGTTGGTGAGTGCGCGTACAATGTTGCGGGAGACATGGTCGTGCAGGGCTGGGACGGCACATCGGGAAAAGTAGTGGCGACTGGGAACCGAGTAGCGCGGGGCCGCCGCCAGCATCATGTTTTTGGAAGCCTCCGTTTCCAAAAGCCTATACGGCAGCATCTGAGCATGCGGGTGCGTGGCGGCGTACTTGCGCTTGCGCTCAAACAGTTGCGCTAGCGACGGCTGGACGCAGCGCTGAGAGACATTGCTGGATGCGGCCGAGGACAGCGGAGGTGAGGGTGTGGGTGCAGGCCGGGAGACGGTCGTGCCTGTGTCCTGAGAGGGGGGTTGGATCTCAGTGGCAGGTTGGGGCACAGGGGGAGAGGCAGTGGTGCAAACCAGAGGTGGTGAATGGCCTTCATCCCACCTTGTGGGGTGCTTGGCCATCATATGCCTGCGCATGCTGGTGGTGGTGGCTCCCCGGCTGATCTTGGCGCGACAAACCTTGCACACCACAGTTCGTCGGTCGTCTGCACTCTCAGTGAAAAACTGCCACACCTTTGAGCACCTCGGCCTCTGCAGGGTGGCATGGCGCGAGGGGGCGCTTTGGGAAACAGTTGGTGGATTATTCGCTTTGGCCCTGCCTCTACCCTTGGCCACCGCACTGCCTCTTCCAACCTGCCCTGCTGCTGCACTTGCCTCCCCCTCTGAAGACCTGTCCTCAGTAGGCTTAGCAAACCAGGTGGGGTCAGTCACCTCATCGTCCAGCTGCTCTTCCTCCGAATCCTCTGTGCGCTCCTCCCTCAGACTTACTGCCCTTACTACTACCTCACTGATAGACAACTGTGTCTCATCGTCATCATCCTCCTCACCCACTGAAAGCTCTTGAGACAGTTGCCGGAAGTCCCCAGCCTCATCCCCCGGACCCCGGGAACTTTCCAAAGGTTGGGCATCGGTTACGACAAACTCCTCTGGTGGGAGAGGAACCATTGCTGCCCAATCTCGGCAGGGGCCCGAGAACAGTTCCTGGGAGTCTTCCTGCTTCTCAGAATGTGTCATTTTCATGGAGTGAGGAGGCTGGGAGGAAGGAGGAGCAGCGGCCATAGGATTCAGAGTTGCAGCTGTGGACGGCGTAGAAGACTGTGTGGTCGATAGATTGCTGGATGCACTTTCTGCCATCCACGACAGGACCTGCTCACACTGCTCATTTTCTAATAAAGGTCTACCGCGTGGACCCATTAATTGTGAAATGAATCTGGGGACCCCAGAAACTTGCCTCTCTCCTAATCCCACGATACACCTGGATCAGGAGCTCGGCCTGTGCCCACACCCTGACTTGGGCCTCCGCGTCCTCGCCCCCGTCCACGTCCTCTAGGCCTACCCCTACCCCTCAGCATGGTGCATTACGAGATTAGCAGAAACATAACGCTGTAATTAAATGTGCCGCTTATTGGCCTGTGGTTGGAGGCTGACTTCACGTACGTAACGCACAGCAGAGGCAGGAAACAATTATGCGCAAGGCTGGGTATTAATTCACCAACTACTACCCCCAGCAGAGACGCAGTAAACTGAAGGCAGTGACAGGCAGGCCAAATATTGTATCTTTTTGAACTTTTTGGGAACAACCACACTGCCTGTGATGTACACTGTATTTCGATTTCTCTGTTGGAGGCTGACTTCGCGTACATAACGCACAGCAGAGCAGGAAACAATTATGCGCAAGGCTGGGTATTAATTCACCAACTACTACCCCCAGCTGAGACGCAGTAAACTGAAGGCAGTGACAGGCAGGCCAAATCTATATATATAAAGCTGAAAGCCCTCACTGACTTACTCACTGACTGACTGACTCGCTGACTGACTTGCCAAAAGTTCTCCAACTTCCTAATGTCGTAGAAACATGAAATTTGGCGCAAGCATAGATTATCTCCAAAATAGGAAAAGAAATTGGGTCCCAACTCGATTATTCAATTCTAGCGCAAAAGAATTGGCGTCGAAATTTAACGTACATATTCTAAATCACTCACTTCCCAATGTCATAGAAACGGGAAATTTGGCACGAGCATTGATTATGTCATAAATAGGAAAAGTTAATGGGTCCCAACTCGATTATTCAATTCTATGCGCAAAAGAATTGGCGTCAAAATTTTACGTACATAATCTAAATCTCTCACTTCCCAATGTCATAGAAACGTGAAATTTGGCAGGAGCATTGATTATGTCATAAAAAGGAAAAGCTAATGGGTCCCAACTCGATTATTCAATTCTAGCGCAAAAGAATTAGCGTCCAAATTTTACGTACGGAATGTAATTTTCTCACTTTCCGGTGTCATAGAAACGTGAAATTTGGCACGAGCATTGATTATGTCATAAATAGGAAAAGCAAATGGGTCCCAACTCGATTATTGAATTCTAGCGCAAAAGAATTGGCATCGAAATTTTACGTGCGGAATCTAATTTTCTCACTTTCCGGTGTCATAGAAACGGGAAATTTGGCACGAGCATTGATTATGTCATAAATAGGAAAAGCTAATGGGTCCCAACTCGATTATTCAATTCTATGCGTAAAAGAATTAGCGTCCAAATTTTACGTACGGAATCTAATTTTCTTACTTTCTGGTGTCATAGAAACATGAAATTTGGCACGAGCATTGATTATGTCATAAAAAGGAAAAGTTAATAGGTCCCAACTCCATTATTCAATTCTAGCGCAAAAGAATTGGCGTCGAAATTTTACGTGCGGAATGTAATTTTTTCACTTTCCGGTGTCATAGAAACAGGAAATTTGGCACGAGCATTGATTATGTCATAAATAGTAAAAGCTAATGGGTCACAACTCCATTATTCAATTCTATGCGCAAAAAATTAGCGTCCAAATTTTACGTACGGAATCTAATTTTCTCACTTTCCGGTGTCATAGAAACGGAAAATTTGGCACGAGCATTTATTATGTCATAAATAGGAAAAGCTAACGGGTCCCAACTTGATTATTCAATTCTATGCGCAAAAGAATTAGCATCCAAATTTTACGTGCGGAATGTAATTTTCTCACTTTCCGGTGTCATAGAAACTGGAAATTTGGCACAAGCATTGATTATGTCATAAATAGAAAAAGCTAATGGGTCCCAACTCCATTATTCAATTCTATGCACAAAAGAATTAGCGTCCAAATTTTACGTGCGGAATGTAATTTTCTTACTTTCCTGTGTCATAGAAACGGGAAATTTGGCACGAGCATTGATTATTTCATAAATAGGAAAAGCTAATGGGTCCCAACTCGATTATTCAATTCTATGCGCAAAAGAATTAGCGTCCAAATTTTACGTACATAATCTAAATCTCTCACTTCCCAATGTCATAGAAACATGAAATTTGGCACAAGCATTGATTGTGTCATAAATATGAAAAGTTAATAGGTCCCAACTCGATTATTCAATTCTAAGCGCAAAAGAATTAGTGTCCAAATTTTATGTACGTAATCTAATTCTCTCACTTCCTGATGTCATTTTATATGAAGGAAACGTCGCATGGTTACCTCCACGTGGTGTTTCCTGGGTAACGCAGAGAACTATGCAAAATGGTGAACATATGTTTTTCCTCAGTATCTGTAAAGTAACCACGACTTCATAAGATTTTCCGTGTGAACACCAGATAAACACCAGTACCAAATTAACTCGGGCGAAGCCGGGTATATCAGCTAGTATTGTATATTTTTGAACTTTTTGGGAACAACCACACTGCCTGTGATATACACTGTATTTCGATTTTCCTGTTGGAGGCTGACTCCGCGCACGTAACGCACTGCAGAGGCAGGAAACAATTATGCGCAAGGCTGGGTATTAATTCACCAACTACTACCCCCAGCAGAGATGCAATAAACTTAAGGCAGTGACAGGCAGGCCAAATATTGTATCTTTTTGAACTTTTTGGGAACAACCACACTGCCTGTGATATACACTGTATTTCGATTTCTCTGTTGGAGGCTGTCTTCGCGTACATAACGCACAGCAGAGGCAGGAAACAATTATGCGCAAGGCTGGGTATTAATTCATTAACTACTACCCCCAGCTGAGACGCAGTAAACTGAAGGCAGTGACAGGCAGGCCAAATATTGTATCATTTTGAACTTTTTGGGAACAACCACACTGCCTATATAGCCAGTATATCTCTTTCACCTTACCCATTGTCCCTGCCTCACCAGTACTGCCCCTATACTCTGTAAAATGACTGCAGACTGAGGATGCTATGGTCTGCACGCCCGATATCCAAAAAAAATAAATTGTGCAACACTGCTCCCAGCAGCCTCAACAGTACTGCACACGGTCAGATGTGGCCCTAAGAAGGACCGTTGGGGTTCTTGAAGACTAAAATAACTCCTAACACTCTCCCTATAGCAGCTACAGCAAGACAGCACTTTCCCTGATCTCTGTCAGAATGCATCTGTGGCGAGCCGCGGGCGGGGCAGATTTTAATACTCGGGTGTCACCTGATCTCCCCAGCCACTCACTGCAGGGGGGTGGTATAGACCTGGAACGTCACAGGAGGAAGTTGTAATGCCTTCCCTGTCTTTCTATTGGCCAGAAAATCACGCACATTTTTCAGGGAAGAAAGTGAAAGTAACTCGAACATCGCGTGGTGCTCGTCTCGAGTAACGAGCATCTCGAACACCCTAATACTCGAACGAGCATCAAGCTCGGACGAGTATGCTCGCTCATCTCTACTGTTCACCAAGTTGTAAGTATCTCCTGTCTTGTAGAAATTGCATTGTGTATATAATGTAATATGGTATAATTATTGACACAAACGTGAATAAATATCCTTTATTTTGTAGGTGGGTTTGGTTTCCAACTTTCCAGTTATGTTAATTGTTCAAGATTAAGAATTCAGACGATCATGGGCTGCTGTCTCTATGGAATTTAGAGATCGACTAAATGTAAGTTTTCTTTGGTCTGTGCATGTAACCTCTAATGTGTTAAGTAATTTATGGTCTCAGACTAGTTTCAATGCAAAAAAGAATCACTAGTTTGTATATGATTATACTTTTTATATACAAATAATTCAGTTTACATTATCTCACATGACTAACACACCATGTCATATACAGTAGTATATATAGTATCTGACAAAAAAAGAGATATCATTACCATACTACTAATAGTGCCCCTAACTACAAACATTTTTTCCTGTTCCTAGGTGTGCACTACAAGTAAATGGACCTCTCCATCATTATTTCACTCTTAATGAAAATAAAATAAATTTATATTTGTAAGCCTTTTCCTTATTATTACTGTGTTGGGGGGGGGGGGCTGTGAAGGGGGGGGGGGGAAGCTGAACTCTTGCACCCGGGCCCACAAGCCTGTAGGTACGCCCCTGCTCTGTGTGCTTACTACACAGTTCTTTGTGAATAGAGTTATTTCTTGCTGTACCTCTTTCTCCTCTGCTCTGTTCTTTGTGGGTAGAGTCATTTCTTGCTGTACCTCTTTCTCCTTCTGCTCAGGAACCAGTACCATGCCTCCCTGCATGAGAACCTGGTACTGGTTCCCGAGCAGTAAGGGTGGCTGACTCCTGATCCTCCTGCTTCTTCTTCTGCAGGTACAGTGGACATTTCTTGTCCTTCAACATTTTGAAGACTTTCTTCTGCTCTGTCAAGGAAATCCTCACCTTCCTTAATGAATTTCAATGTAGCTATTCTCTCCTGAAGACTATGCACCTTTTCCTTTGGTAGAGACACAAGCTTGCATTTCTGGCAGGTGAAGTTTGGCTTTTCCTCTAGTAGGTTTGTAAACATATAGCATATGTAGCAGCTCACCATATGGCTCCTCTCCTTTTCCATGTTGTCAGTTAATGTCCACTTCCAAACTTATAAAAGTCAAGAATTGTAGTGAAGATATATAATTTATCTGGCAATGTCCACTGAATAGCTAGAACCAGCTAATCTCGCCAATCTTCCCATTTATAGTGATTTTTTGTTCTTACCAGAATGCACAGGGAATATGCAAATGATCTTCATGCGGCTTCAATCTCTGGTCTGGCGATGTCCTCAGAGCAGCTAGATCCGGCTAATCCCAGAAATTTTCCAGCTTTGCATTAAACAAATATTATTGCTCCACAGTTCAGTTTAGTATCACACAAGTTAATCTTCAACACTCTCTCTCTGTTTGCATTTAGAGTTTACTTAGTAGAATTTCCATGGTCCTAGTTATCTGAGGGTTGCTCTTTAGAAGGTCTCTATCACTTTCCCTGGTTTTACTGTTAACAGGGGCTTGTGTAACTCACTGTTGTGTAGATAGGTCCCAAACTTTTTTCTTCACACTGCTTTTGATAAGGAAGCTTGTAAATCCTGTCTCTCTCCAGACAATGCTATTACTCTGCACACACTGCTGTCCACCTCAACCATGTCTTCCCCCTCCAACTGCTTCCTCACTACTCCCTCTAACTCCTCCTTTACTTCCTGTCGCCTCTCACGCTCTTTCTCTCCAAACGCCTCCAACATCCTGCCTCACCCTGCTATTTTGCCGCTCTTGGCTCTCACCCTTACCCCTTTACCAATCAGTGATAGCATGAAAAGCAGCCAATCAACAGCCAGGTGTTGCCAAGTAGCTAGCTAGAGCTTGTAAAGAAAGGGGAACGATAGGGTCTTTCCGAAGTACGGCACCTTTTATGTCTCTTAGGAGCACATAGGATTACAGGACTAATGATTGTGTGGCTACCCTGGAGGACCTTCTGGGCCACTGCTCTGGCAGTTTACATAATTTTGTCTTTTATGTGACGAAAGTAAATGCGAGTAATCGCATCTCTCAACGTTGAATTATGAAGAGACTTTGGCTTGCTGAGCCTGTGCGCTCGGTCATGTAGACTGGCCCCAGGAAGCAGGACTGTAAATAGTCAATGATAGAGATGAGCGAACGTACTCGTTAAGGATGATTTCGCAATCGAGCATCGCTATTTTCGAGTACCTGGCTACTTGGGTGAAAAGATTAGGGGGGCGCCGGTGGGCTGGGGGGCAGCGTGGTGGAGTGGGGGGTAGCAGTGGGGAACAGGGGGGAGCTCTCTCTCTCTCTCCCCCTCACTCCCCTCTGCAACCCCCCGCTCACCCCCGGCGTCCCCCGAATCTTTTCACCTGAGTAGCCAGGTACTTGAAAATAGCGATGCTCGATTGCGAAATCGCCCTTAACGAGTACGTTCGCTAATCTCTAGTCAATGAGGATATCTTTAAGTTCATAATTTTTAACCATTTCAGGAATACCTTTTTTAGCTTTGTTATTCCTTGTGAATCTATTTTGAATACCGGCCAGTTGTAGTTTTATGGATTCTAGTTCGTCCTCCTTGGAGTTGGCTCTATCAACAAGCTCGTTATGAGCAGATTTCAGCTCCGCCATTCTATTCTAAACATGTGATATACGCTCTCTAATAGCTGTAATTACAGATTGAAACACAATGGCTTGTTGTATATCTTTTTGTATAGATAACATCAGGGCTCTTTTTACACGGGTGTTGCAATTTTCGGCATCCTGCATCGAGGACGAAAATTACATGAACAAGAGAAAGTGGCAACGAAGTTGCGGCTGAATCTCCCGTTTTCTTGCCCGTTCATATGGCCTGCTGCGGTGTATATACACTGCAGCCTGGAATTCCATGGGCCTGGGAAAGAGACCATAGCGCTGCTAAAGTCTCTTCCCCTCCTCTTGCCAGCTGATCGTAGCAATAGAAGCCCCCTTAGAAGCCTATGGTCGCTCCTTGAAAAGGGAGGAGGGACTTTAGCAACGCTTGCCATGCTAAATTTCCTCCATTCCCAGCCTATGGGAGTTGCCAGCAAGGTAAGGGGGAGGGACTTTAGCAACGCAAACTGCTGCTAAATTTACTTTCCCTTTCCCTTTTCTGACGGCTCTTATGTGCTCCCATAGGAGTCTATGGGAACGGCCTGTGTATTGCAGCAAAAAGATGGGACAAGATCTATCTTTTCTGGTCGCATGTAAAAGTGTCCGTCCGGAATCGGCAGCATAGCTGCTTTTCTTGCTGGCAGATTTTACGCGCTGAAAAATTGCCCATCTGAATGAATGCATTGTAATCCTATGCTTCAGATGGTACAATTTTTGGCCGGAGTTTTATTGTGGCAAAATAGCCGCAATAAAACATTTGTGTGAATAAAGCCTCGGGTCTTCAAGCAGTTAGTACAATTTTGCTTTAGTAATCTGTGCCTCAGAATAAAGCTTTTTTCACACGAGCATGTATCAGCCGCCATTTTCACGGCAGGCCGATATATGCTACCATCTGATGCATTGGATTCCAATGCAACAGATCAGATGGGCAATCTTCCGCCACGTAAAAGCTTCCAGACAGCCAAGATTGCGCATTGGAGCACATTTCAGCTGGGTGCTTTTACCACAGCCAGGAAAGATCGTTTTCTCTTTCCAAGAGCTGGCAATGGGGCGAAAAGGGAGAAGGCAGTTTAGCAGAGCTAAACTGTCTCCCCTGTCTGATGGAATTCCAGGCTTGGCGTATATGCGCCGGGCCCTTGCCGCCTGAACGCGTTTTAATGGTGCCAGCGGGTGCATGTAAAAACGCCTACGCTCCTGTAAAAAAGCCCTAAAGATGTACGAGCATCAGATGTTTCAGTGTCCCTTTTTAATGAGTGGGGGGTGGAAGGCAGTGAAGGGGTTAATACTGTGGGGCATCCTCATCAGAGGGCTCTCCCACAGTTGTCAATGGCTGTGCCTGCAGGCTCCAGCATGAATGAGGAGCTGCTTGCTGCAGGGGTTAACTTTATCAGATTGTCTGAAAGAGCAGGAGTTTCACTTCTGGTTATTTCAGAGGAGCATTGGTGGGGCCTGGTCTAAGCTGTTGCAGCTGGTCAGTTCTATTTTGTGGTCCTTCACTAGTGTGCCAGCTTCAGCAGACTTTTTCTATTCCTGTTGTGGACCATCACAGTTTATGCGCAGACACTGCCGGGAGTGCAGGAGGTGAGTGTTGCGTTCACTTTAGCAAGTTCCACTGCCGGTGTGTGCTGTTTTCGGTCATGTGAACAGGAAGACAAGACACTAAGCGTCCTCCGCCATGCGCCACTAGCAATGTCCCCCAGGCGATTTGTTTTTTTAACACCTTAAGAACATGGCCTATTTTGGACATAAGGACGCAGCAATTTTGGAGGGGGGTTGGGGGGGGGGGGGTGGAATATTCATCTCCAACTTTCAAAAACATAACTTCTATTTTTTCATCGGCATGGCCGTGCGAGGGCTCATTTCTGCGTGGCAAACTATTAGTTTTTATTGCTACAATTTTGGGGTACATATAATGTATTGTAAAAAAAAATTTTGGAAAGCAAGGAGAGAAAACACAGGGTGCATTCAGACGACCGTATATCGGCCAGGTATTCACGCTGGCCGATATACGGCGTCTCTCTCTGCAGGGCAAGGAGGCTGGAAGAACCGGGAGCAGTGCTCTGAGCTCCCACCCCCTTTCTGCCTCCTCTCTCCCCCTCTGCACTACTTGCAATGAAAGGAGGTAGAACAGGGGCGGAGCTAAGAGCTGGGAATTAGCTCTGCCCCTGTCCTGCCTCTCCTCATTGAAAATAGTGGAGGGGAGGCAGAGAGGGAGCTGGAGCTCAGAGCACTGCTCCCGCCTCTTCCAGCCTCCTCCCCCTGCAGAGAGAGACACCGGTACAACTCCGCTATAGCAAGTCTGTCTGCACCCCAAGCATGGGTGGCTAGCAGGAACACACAGACAGTACAGAAAGAAATCCCATTGCAGTGCCCCGGATAGCTGAGGTTACGTGAGAGGAAATACATGTTGGCTGCAGCCCACAAGCCATGCCCTAGTCAGTCTGGGTTTTTTTTCGGGCCAGATAGGTAGAACACCACGATGGGAAGACTTAGTGCACCCATAGTATACACAGACCCCTGTAATATTCCTGTAGCAAAGGTATAAGCTGACCCCAGTAACAGTAATGTTGCAGAAGTCTAGGGAGACCCCAGTAACATTTCTGTAGTAACAGTATAGACAGACCCCAGTAACATTTCATTAGCAGAAGTATAGGCAGACCCCAGTAACATTTCTGTAGCAGCAGTATAGGCAGACCCCTGTAACATTTATGTAGCAGCAGTATTGGCAGACCCCTGTAACATTTCAGTAGCAGCAGTATTGGCAGACCCCTGTAACGTTTCAGTAGCAGCAGTACAGGCAGAGCCCAGTATTTGTAACAGTATAGACAGAGCCGAGTAACAGTTCAGTATAACAGTATAGACAGAGCCGAGTAACATTTCAGTAGTAACAGTATAGGCAGACCCCAGTAACGTTTCTGTAGCAGCAGTATAAGCAGACCTCTGAAACATTAACCCCTTAGTGACGGAGCTTTTTTGCTTTTTTCCATTTTTGTTTTTTCCTACTCCCTTTTAAAAAATCGTAGCTCCTTAATTTATCCATCAACGTCGCTGTATGAGGGCTTGTTTTTTGCGGGATGAGTTGTATTTTTCAATGGCACTATTTATTGTACCATATAATTTACTGAAAAACTTTAAAAAAATTCTTAGCGGAGAGAAATGGAAAAAAAACGACATTCCACCATCTTTCGGTGCGTCCTGTTTTTATAGCACACAAATTGCAACAAAAACGACCTGATATTTTTATTCTATGGGTCAGTATGATTGCTACGATACCAAACTTGTATAGTATTTTTTTTGCTGTAGTACTTTTATTTTTTTTTTAAGATATTTAATTTTTTTCAATTATTTTCTGCGGTCATTTTGTGCGCGCAATACCTTTTTTATTTTTTCGTCGACGTAGTTGAGCAAGGGCTCATTTTTTGCAGGATGTCCTGAAGTTTTCGATAGTATCAATTTGGAATACATACGTCTTTTTGATCACTTTTTATTGCGTTTTTTCTGGGAGACAGGGTAACTAAAAAAGTGTATTTCTGGCGTTCTTTATTTTTTTTTTCACACGACGTTCACCGTGCGGGAAAAATAATGCACTACTTTGATAGATCGGACTTTTATGGACGCGGCGATACCAAATACAGATTTTTATTTTATGATTTTGATTTTTTAATAATGGATATGGCAAAAGGGGGGTGATTTAAACTTTTATAACTTTTTTTTTTTAACAATTAAAAAAACTTTATTGATCTTTTTTTTAACTTTACTTTGAAGTCCCCCTGGGGGACTTTAACATGCGATGCTTTGATCGCTCCTGCAGTATGACGTAATGCTATAGCATTACGTCATACTGCTTTTTTACAGGCAGTCTATGAAGCCACCCTGTGTGGATGGCTTGATAGGCAGTCTGCTAAGGCAGCCCTGGGGCCATTCATTAGGCCCCCGGCTGCCGTGACACCTGCACGGCTCCCCCGATCTCACCGCGGGGGGGCCGTGCGGGACCCCCGAACAGCGTTTGGGGGATTTAAATGCCGCTGTCAGAATTGATAGCGGCATTTAAAGGGTTAATAGCCGCGATCGGCCGAACGGCCGGGCGCAGCTATTGCCCGCGGGTGTCAGCTGTAATAAACAGCTGATGCCCGCACTGTATGGAGGGAGATAGCGGCGCTACCTTCCTCCATACACGTCCTGCAACAGCAGGACGTAGTTTCCCGATGGGGCGGTCGTTAAGGGGTTAATGTAGCAGAAGCATAGGCAGACCCCAGTAACATTCTTGTAGCAGAAGTATAGGCAAACCCCAGTACCATTTTTGTAGCAGAAGTATATGCAGACCCCCTGTAACATTTATGTCGCAGAAGTATAGGCAGACCCCAGTAACAGTTATGCAGCAGCAGTATAGGCAGACCCCAGTAACAGTTATGCAGCAGCAGTATAGGGAGACTCCAGTATCATTTCTGTAGCAGCAGTATAGGCAAACCCCACCACCATTTCTGTTGTTGAAGTATAGGCAGACCCCAGTAAGATTTTTGTAACAGAAGTATACTCAGACCCCTGTATCATTTCAGTAGTAACACTATAAACAGATCCCAGTAACATTTCTGTAGCAGCAGTGTAGGCAGACCCCTGTAACATGTAAGTGGCAGCAGTATAGGCAGACCCCTGTAACTTTCTCGTAGAAGAAGTATAGGCAGGCAGGCAGACCCCAGTAAAATTTCTGTAGTAATGGTATAGGCCAACCTCTGAAACATTGGGATACCATGAGCGTAGGCCGGAAAAATTAGTTGGATAAGAGTGTAGGCGTGGGCCCGAAAAATTAGTGTACCAAGAGTACAAGTGTACCTCTGAAAAATTTATCAACTGAGAGGGCACGTAAAACTCATAAACATTTTTTTTAAAGATACAGCTCACTGTTGCTTAATTTGTAACAGAGCCTGGAGCTGCGCAGCCCTGTTGAAAAAATTGGTTCATATAACAGTCTCAATACTTTTGAAACTTAGAAAAATTGTAAAAACATTGGTAGATGTAGATGAGTCTTTCGGGCCGCAGAAAAATTGGCCGTTTCTGGAGGAGGAGTAGCAGGAGGAGGACTAATGTCAGAGACAGATTGACAAAGAAAAATGCCCCGTTTTCCCAGTGATACAGAAGAGTGCTTTTATCTGTGGTTGCAGCGAAAAGATTCTTTAGGTTTCGCTGCACTCCGCTGGTGGAGAAGAGAAGTCTGGGGAAATCCAGGCTTTGTTCATCTTTATGAGTGTAAGCATGTCGGCACTGGCAGTTGACAGGCAGGTACGCTTGTCCGTGATGATTCCCCCAGCTGCACTAAACGCCCTCTCTGACAAGACGCTAGCGGCAGGGCAAGCCAGCACCTCCAGGGCATACAGCGCAAGTTCAGGCCACGTGTCCAGCTTCGACACCCAATAGTTGTATGGAGCTGAGGCATCACGGAGGACGGTGGTAAGATCGACTACATACTCCCTCACCATCTTTTTACAGTGCTCCCTCCAACTCAGCCTTGACGGGGGAGTAGTGACACAGTCTTGCTGGGGAGCCATAAAGCTGGCAAAGGCCTTGGAGAGTGTTCCCCTGCCTGCGCTGAACATGCTGCTTGATCTCTGCGCCTCCCCTGCTACTTGGCCCTCGGAACTCTGCCTTCTGCCGCTAGCGCTGTCAGATGGGAAGTTTATCATCAGTTTGACCACCAGGGCCCTGTGGTATTGCATCACTCTCGAACCCCTTTCCTCTTCGGGAATGAGAGTGGAAAGGTTCTCCATATACCGGGGGGTCGAGAAGGGTGTACACCCAGTAATCCGTAGTGGCCAGAATGCGTCTAACGCAAGGGTCACGAGAAATGCAGCTTAACATGAAGTCAACCATGTGTGCCAGGGTGCCAGTACGCAAGGCATGGCTGTCCTCACTAGGAAGGTCACTTTCAGGATCCTCCTCCTCGTCCACAGGCCATACACACTGAACAGATGGGAGGCAAGCAGCATGGGTACCCTCTGCAGTGGGCCCAGCTGTCTCTTCCCCCTCCTCCTCCTCCAAAACACGCTGGGATATAGACATGAGAGTGCTCTGACTATCAAGCGACATACTCTCTTTCCCCATCTCCTGTTCCGACCGCAAAGCGTCAGCCTTTATGCTTTGCAGGGAACTTCTCAGCAGGCATAGCAGAGGAATGGTGACGCTAATGATTGCAGCATCGCCGCTCACCATCTGGGAAGACTCCTCAAAGTTTGCGAGGACCTGGCAGATGTCTGCCATCCAGTCCCACTTCTCAGTAAAGAATTGGGGAGGCTGACTCCCACTACGCCGCCCATGTTGGAGTTGGTATTCCACTATTGCTCTACGCTGCTCATAGAGCCTGGCCAACATGTGAAGCGTAGAATTCCAGCGTGTGGGCACGTCACACAGCAGCCAGTGCTCTGGCAGATTAAACAGATGTTGCAGGGTCCGCAGGATGGCAGCGTGCCGAGCAGGTCTGACAAGTGCGGGTAGTTTTTCAGAAACCGCTGAACCACCTGAAGACGTGGGCCAGGCATGGAACGTGTGTGAGACTGCCAAGCTACAGAGCCGCCACCAGGTTACGGCCGTTGTCACACACGACCATGCCCGGTTGGAGGCTCAGCGGCGAAAGCCAGATGTCTGTCTGCTCTGTCAGACCCTGCAACAACTCGGGGGCCATGTGCCTCTTGTCATCTAGGCTGAGGAGTTTCAGCACGGCCTGCTGACGCTTGCCCGCCGTGCCGCGCCACACCGACTGCTGGCGACGTGCTGCTCACATTTCTTAATTGACAGATAGAGGTTGCGTAGGAGGAAGAGGAGGGGGAGGTTTTAGAGGAGGTGGCATAGACCGCCGCAGATACCAGAACCGAGGAAGCACCCGCAATTCTGGGTGTGGGTAGGACGTGTGTGGTCCCAGGCTCTGACTCGGTCCCATCGATTTTTGTTGCGGGAGACGTGCTGGTGTAGGGCTGGGACGATACACCAGGAAAAATAGTGGCGACTAGGGACCGAGTAGCTTGGGACCACCGCCACCATCATGTTTTTGAAAGCCTCAGTTTCCACAAGCCTGTACGGCAGCATCTCCAGGCTGATCAATTTGGCAATGTGCACGTTTAAAGCTTGAGCGTGCGGGTGCGTGGCGGCGTATTTTCACTTGCGCTCCAAGGCTTTCGCCAGTGACAGCTGGATGCTGCGCTGAGAGACATTGCTGGATGAGGCCGAGGACAGCGGAGGTGAGGGTGCGGGTGCAGGCCGGGAGGCGCTCGTGCCGGTGTCCTGAGAGGGCAGTTGGATCTGAGTGGCAGGTTGGGGAACAGGGGGAGAGGCAGTGGTGCGACCTGGAGGCAGTGAACGGCCTTCGTCCCACCTTGTGGGGTGCTTGGCCATCATATGCCTGCGCATGCTGGTGGTGGTGAGGCTGGTACTGGTGGCTCCCCGGCTGATCTTGGCGCAACACAGGTTGCACACTATTGTTCGTCGGTCGTCCGCGCTCTCACTGAAAAACATCCACACCTTTTGAAGACCTAGGCCTCTGCAGGGTGGCTTGGCGCGAGGGGGTGCTTTGGAAAACAGTTGGGGGAGTCTTCGCTCTGGCCCTGCCTCTAGCCCTGGCCACCCCACTGCCTCTTCCAACCTGTCCTGCTGCTGCACTTGCCTCCCCCTCAGTTGGCTTAGCGAACCAGGTGGGGTCAGTCACTTCATCGTCCAGCGGCTCTTGCTCCGAATCCTCTGTGCGCTCCTCCCTCGAACTTACTGCCCTTACTACTACCTCACAGACAGACAACTGTGTCTCATCATCATCGACCTCCTCACCCACTGAAAGCTCTCGAGACAGTAGCTAGAAGTCCCCAGCATCATCACCCGGACCCCAGAAACTTTCCAAAGGTTGGGCATCGGTCACGACAAACTCCTCAGCTGAGAGAGGAACCATTTTTTCCCAATCAAGGCAGGGGCCCGAGAACAGTTCCTGGGAGTCTGTCTGCTCATCAGAATGTGCCATTTTCATGGAGTGAGGAGCCTAGGAGGAAGGAGGAGCCGCAGCGAGAGGATTCAGAGTTGCAGCAGTGGACGGCGTTGAAGACTCGGTGGTTGATACATTGCTGGATGCATTTTCTGCCATCCACGACAGGATGTGCTCACACTGCTCAGTTTGTATTAAAGGTCCACCACATGGACCCAAAAATTGTGATATGAAGCTGGGGACCCCAGAAACTGTCCTCTCTCCTACTCCCGCAGCAGCTGGCTGTGAATTACCTGGACTAGGAACTCGGCCTGTGCCCACACTCTCACTTGGACCTCCGCGTCCTCGACCCCTACCCCTCATCATGGCGGATTACGAATAGAGCAGGGGCCAAATAGAAGCTTGCCTCTCTCCTAATCCCGCAGCAGCCTGATGCGATTCTCTAGGACCAGGAACTTGGCCTGTGCCCACACCCTCACTTGGACCTCCGCGTCCTCGCCCGCGTCCACGTCCTCTAGGCCTACCGCTACTCCTCAGCATGGTAGATTAAGAATAGAGCAGACACAGAGCAGTCTGAATAATTATGCAATTATTGGCCTGCAGTTGGAGGCTGACAGCGGTTATGTAATGCACACTGCAGTCCCAAAAAAATAATACGCATGGCTGCAAAAAGGCCTAGCTGGGTAATTAGTGAGGCAACTCCCAGCAGCCACGCAGTATAATGCACACAGTCACAGGTAGCCCTAAGAAGGAGCGTTTTTTCAAATCTTTTTGAAAAAGCTAACAGCTTAGAGAGCGCGTATATGTCTTTCCCTCTATCAGGGGCTGTCGCCGCACACTGTGCATGAATTTGCAGGCACACACTGAGCGGTGTAAAAAAATAAGCAATTATTGGCCTGCAGTTGGAGGCTGGCAGCGGTTATGTAACACACACTGCAGTCCCAAAAAAATAATACGCAAGGCTGCAAAAAGGCCTAGCTGTGTAATAGTGAGGCAACTCCCAGCAGCCACGCAGGATAATGCACACGGTCACGGGTAGCCCTAAGAAGGAGCGTTTTTTCAAATTTTTTTGAAAAAGCTACAAGCCTAGAGAGCGCATACATGTCTTTCCCTCCAGCAGGGGCTGTACAAAGGCCTAGCTGGGTAATAGTGAGGCGACTCCCAGCAGTCACACAGTAAAATGCACATGGTCACCGGTAGCCCTAAGAAGGAGCTTTTTTGGGGTACTCGTTTACAGGATTCTACACTACCACTGTCCCTGCCTCACCAGTACTGCCCCTATACTCTGTATAATTGACTGCAGACTGAGAACGCAATAGTCTGCACAGCCCAAGATGGAAAAAAAAATTGTGCAAAACTGCTCCCAGCAGCCACAACAGTAACGCACACGGTCAGATGTGGCCCTAAGAAGGACAGTTGGGGTTCTTGAAGACGCAAACAGTAGCCTAACACTCTCCCTATAGCAGGAACAGCACTCTCCCTAATCTCTGCCAGCGTGTGTCTGAGGCGAGCCATGGGCGGGACCGCTTTAAGTACTCAGCGGTCACTTGATCTCACCAGCCACTCACTGGAGGGGGGTGAGATAGGGCTGGAACGTCACAGGAGGAAGTTGTAATGCCTTCCCTGCATGTCTATTGGCCAGAAAATGGCGCAAAACATGCAGGGAAGAAAATGGAATTGACTTGAGTACCGCGTGGTGCTCGTCTCGAGTAACGAGCATCTCGAGTACCCTAATACTCGAGCGAGCATCAAGCTCGGACAAGTACGTTCGCTCATCTCTAGTCAGTACAATTACGATTATACCAAAATTTTAGTTTTTTTTTTTCTTCTTTTTCTGCATTCAAAGTCCTGTAGCTGTTGAAAATTTTTCCATGTTTGAAGCTCTGTGGGGGATTGATTTTTGTGACAAGCTGTAGTTTTTATTAGTACTATTTTGAGGTACATAAGGCTTTTTGATCACTTTTTTTGTATTGTGTTTTTTGGGATGCAAAATGAAGAAAATAAGTATTGTGCCTCGTCTTTATTTTTCACGTTTTTAGATCCCTCTAGAGGACTTAAACCATTATAGCTATGCTAAAGCATTGCAGGACTTCGTTTTCAATGTTTTATCCCTTGTAGTTGTGATCTTAGGTAATGGCAAGCGAGGACGCCAGTATCTGGTGTCTTGTTGCCATGGCAACCCATCAGCCCTCTGCGATTACATTGTGAAAGTCTGATGATGTCACAGGGGAGGGAGTGCCTCCCTCTGTGAACCCTTTTCATGCTGCGATCTACATAGATCATGGCATTAGGGAGTTAAAAGTGGAGATAAATGTTAGCAATGATCTCGGTTGTTGCTGCGGGAGACTGGCTATCTGTAACAAGATGCAAGAAGGTGCGGGCTCAGCTACTGATCACGTGCCATCCACGTGACATAAGTTTATGTCTTCGTGTGTTAAGTACCACTCTGTCATGATGTAACTTTACGGCATATAGTATTAAAGGGGTTCTGTCATTAGAAAACAAATTCTATACTTACCTATTCCTCCCCCATCAGTCTTCTTGCCACATCTTCTCCTCCCGATCTTCTCCTGTCTCCTGCAGTCCTCCCTGGTCACCTCAACACAAGCTGGCCGATTCTTCTTCCGGTGACTAAAGGCCCATTTACACGCAAAGATAATCATCCAAAAGATAGGTTTTGAGCGATTGTTTTGCATAAACTGCTAATGGACACTAATATCCATTAGCAGCTTATCACTTTCATTTGCATGTAAATGAGCCTCCAGGAGCTGTATGCAGAGAACAGCAGGTGGTCTGTTCTCTGCGTTCAGCTCCTTTCTTCTGCCACGGGTTGAATGCAATGTGCATTTTAGGGCTCATGCCCATGGCCATATGTTTACAATGCTGCGGGTCACCTTAGAGCGGTTTACACCTTCTCCAGCTATATGCTCTGCCAGCAAAGACCACGTATGGCCCTGCGCATGCTTTCAAATCATATAGACATGCGCAGTGTGATTTTATTTCTTCTTTTAATATTAATTCCCCGCTCTGTTTATGTACTGCATCTGCACAGCATATCATTGGCAGCCCATACAGGTGTATAGGGCTCACACTGTATATATCTTGCTTATCTATATGCAGTGTCTACCCGTCGATGTGCATGTGTAGTGGCCTGAAGTTAGAGCCCCCACAGCACTTTATTAGGTACCTGAAGTGAAGTGTAGGTGTCTATATTTATATGTCTGTTAAACTGTGTCTGGTTATCTGTATTGGCCTAGACAAGTCACCAAAAAGTCAATGTCTGTTGTCTCTCTAGCTAATGTGTGAATTACTTTGCAGAATGTAACCTAACCTGCTCTAACACTTGTCAATCACCTCTAACCCAGGATTGGTTAGTGGGGAGGTATACAAAAGCTAGCACTTGGGTGTGGTTAGGAAGCCTAGTCCTGGAGCTCAGCCATGGAGGAAGTCTAGTCTTGAAGATAGCTGAGATAGCTGAGCCATGGAGGAAGTCTAGTCTTGAAGATAGCTGAGAAGAGAAGACAGCCAGAGATAGAGACCGGGGAGTTACAAGGCTAACATTTACACAGTCTTCTTAGAAGTAGTCTAGTTCTGGAGCCTAGTCACGAAGTTACAAGGAGAACATCTTAAGTGTGAATACCTAACAAAAAAAGTGGTGTTTGAGTTTTAGCAGAGGAGATAGAGAGAGAAGAAAGACAAGTCAGCAAGTCAGTAATTTGTGTGCAAAGCATTAGTCGAAGCCAGGGATGAAAGCTGGAAGTGTTGTACTGAAATATATTGCTATAGCCCCTTCCCAAAGAGAAAGTGTTTCAATGCAATGCCAAGTCATCAATTATCTCAAGTCCATGTGATTCAACAGTTACTTCAAGTGAATGCAAATGCCCTCTCTCCCTGCTAATAAAAGGTTAAACTGTTTTCATCAGCTACAGTCTGTTTCCTGAAATGTCTATAGAATCAAAGAATGGTAGTGAATGTCTTCCCATCATCGATATACTGCACTGAGGTACTACACTTAACGCTCCCAGAAATAAGGACTACTACCCCCATTATTGTTGAGTCCTCCACTTTTTATATTTATTATTTCTGTCTAGAACGGGTCCCTATCCCTGTCCAGGCTGGCTACTCCATGGGTAGCAGGTTATAAGAACTGCCTGATTTTACCACTCTGTGTAGCCGAGCCAGGCCACGTTTTATCTTCAGAGAGGAGCAGCAGAGCCACAGTTGACTACTATCTTGTTTCCACGCTGTCTCCCCCTCTAAGGTTTGCGCTCGGTCACCACACATGGAACAATGAAAGTTCATTGACTATATTTACTGCGTATCATGCGTCCATGCAACGCATGCCTGATAAGCGGTGAAAGCATGGTCGTGGGCATGAGCCCTAAAGTGGAAATGCAGAAATCCCACATATTACAATCTAAACATAGGTTTTAACTACATATTAAACATTAGCTCACTTTGCTTTGTTCATACGAACAAGCAAACATAGACTTTACTCAGAAGTGTCAGCAGTTTAGCAACTTTTAACTGTGATCACACAATGCTTAACTTCGTTTGGTCTGAAGGTATTATAGTTTGTAACCCACAGAAAACTCTCTGCACTCAAGACCATGGAGAAATCTACAAATCAGAAGACCATTTCCATTGTCGGTGGTGGATTGGTGAGTAAACAATCAGAACTGAAAATTAATTACACATCACTTAAATTTACTTTTTTTTTCTTTCATTGGGTTTTCTTTACAGGATGATAGCGTTTACTGTAAAAAGATGTGATAGAATTGTGATAAATGTGAGCTAATTTTAGGGTGGTTTCATATCTGCCGTGGAACCTCCTGCCAGAGGTTCAATTGCAGATCTGGCTGAAAATACCAGTAGAAAAAGAGCTACATGCAGCGATATTTCTTCCGTCTAAAAGCGGGGTAGCTGATGGAACTCTGTATAGTCAATGGGTTCCACCCGCCGCTCTTTGATTCCTTCCACAGATGGAGCCGTTCAGCCACAGGGCTTCCCTTTTCCTGCAGAATTTTTAGTGCAGATGTGAAACCAGCCTTATATATACACTAGATAATTTAAAACAAATGTATTTTTATAAAATGTATTGCAATAACGTACTGTATGTTTAACCAAATCAGTTATTTAGACAATATTTAAAACTGACTTTATATTCTATCCATGATTTTTTTGACCACAGATAAGTTTCAATTGCAGTAGCTGACTTTCTTTTGTTTTCATGTAGTTGAATTATAATTGCATTGTACATATTCTAATGCAGGGTAATATTGCCTCCAAGACTATCCTTCTGTTCAAGTAGAGGGTCATTTACATGGGACTATTGCGCAAAATTTGTTTAAAATAACTAATTTGAGTGATCATCGCGTTTAACCCCTTAAGGACATGGCCTATTTTGGGCTTAAGGATGCAACGATTTTTGGCGGATTTTCATCTCCATTTTTCAAAAGCCATAACTTTTTTATTTTTTCGTCAACGTGGCCATATAAGGGCTTGTTTTTTGCATGGCGAACTGCAGTTTTTCATAGTGCCAATTTTGGGTACATGGACTAAAAAACTTTTATTATTTTTTTTATGATAACCCAAAGAGAAAATGCATCAATTCTGCCATAGATCTTTGTTTTTGTTTTTTTTACAGCATTAATCATGCAGCATAAATGACACAATACATTTATTCTGTGGGTCGGTATGATTACAACGATACCAAAATTATTTTATTTTTTTAAGGTTTTTCCACTTTGTTTCAATAAAAACTAGAGATGAGCGAGCACCAACATGCTCGGGTGCTTGTTGCTCGAACTTTCCGCAATGCTCGAGAGTTCGTTTCGAGTAACGAGCCCCATTGAAGTCAAAAAACCTACGAAAGTGATGGAAACGACACAGAGACGGATAGCGAAGGCAAGGTGCAACATGCAGGGCTGCATCTCAGGTTCCCAGGTCTCATTATTAAGCCACAATCAGAATGTCATAAAAACACCACAGAAACGGATATGGAAGGGCAGTGACAGCATGGCTGCATCTGAGGCTCCCAGGTGCAACTATTAAGCCAAAATGGAGTCAAGAGTCTGGGTCACCCCCCCCCCTAACAATTTTTACTTTGGACAAACCCTCATTAGCAAGGCACACCTTAACTAAGCACCACACTACCTCCAACTAAGAACAATCACTGCCTGCGGGACACACCGCTGCCTCTTCTCCTGGGTTACATGCTACCCAACCCCCCCCCCCCCCCCCGCACGACCCTGCATCCGCAGCGCACACAAAAGTGTCCCTGCGCAGCTTTCAGCTGCCCTCATGCCACACGCTGGCTTCATAGCCACATCACCCTCATGTCTATTTATAAGTGCGTCTGCCATGAGGAGGAACCGGAGGCACACACTGCAGAGGGTTGGCAGGGCCAGGTAGCGACCCTCTTTAAAAGGGGGGGTGGGGGGCGATAGCCCACAATGCTGTAGAGAATCGATGAGAAATTGATGTTCGATCTTCATTCCAATCCTATGCCACCTCCGTCAGGAGCTGCAAACGTGGGCATAAAGGAGACTCAGCTGCCAGCCCAGCATTTCTACAAATCTCCACAATGCAGCAATTCTCGGTGTGGGAAGTATGTGAGCGGGCCCTGAGTCAGCCTCTGTCCCAGCAAACACCTTGTGTGGCCCAAGGTGCTGCGAGTGACATAGCAATGGGGACTCCATGTGTCCACACACTACTCATTCTGTTTGGGTGTCGGATACCTCATCGACAACGCAAGGGGTAAACCACCTGCACTCTGCACCCTACCCAAGTCTGTCAGTGTTTCGGGGACAGACAGGTAAAACACCGCTATAGGAAGTCTGTGTGCACCCACAGCATGGGTGGCTCCCAGGAACCCACAGATGGTACATAAAGAAATCCCATTGCAGTGCCCCGGATAGCTGTGGTAACATGAGAGAAAATACATGTTGGCTTCGGCCCACACTCCATGTCCTAGTCAGTCTGGGTTTTTTGTGAAAGTGCCAGGCAGGTACAACTCCGCTATGGGAAGTCTGTGTGCACCCGCAGCATGGGTGGCTAGCAGGAACCCACAGACGGTACATAAAGAAATCCCATTGCAGTGCCCCGGAAAGCTGTGGTAACGTGAGAGAAAATACATGTTGGCCTCGGCCCACAGCCCATGCCTTAGTCAGTCTGGGTTTTTTGGGGGCCAGATAGGTAGAACACCACGATGGGAAGACTTAGTATAGTATACACAGACCCCTGTAATATTCCTGTAGCAAAGGTGTAAGCTGACCCCAGTCACATTTCAGTAGTAACAGTATAGACAGACCCCAGCAACATTTCTGTAGTAACAGTATAGACAGAGCCGAGTAACGTTTCTGTAGTAACAGTATAGGCAGACCCCAGTAACATTTATGTAGCAGCAGTATAGGCAGATCCCTGTAACATTTCAGTAGCAGGAGTATAGGCAAAGCCCAGTATTAGTAACATTTCAGTAGTAACAGTATAGACAGACCCCAGTAACATTTCTGTAGTAACAGTATAGACAGAACCGAGTAACATTTATGCAGCAGCAGAATAGGCAGACCCCTGTAACATTTCAGTAGCAGGAGTATAGGCAGAGCCCAGTATTAGTAACATTTCAGTAGTAACAGTATAGGCAGACCCCAGTAACATTCTTGTAGCAGCAGTATAGGCAGACCCCAGTAACATTCTTGTAGCAGCAGTATAGGCAGACCCCTGTAACATTTATGTAGCAGCAGTATAGGCAGACCCCTGTAACATTTATGTAGCAGCAGTATAAGCAGACCCCTGTAACATTTATGTAGCACAACCATAGGCAGAACCCAGTAACATTTCTGTAGAAGTAAAGGCAGACCCCAGTAACATTTCTGTCGCTGCAGTATAGGCAGACCCCTGTAACATTTATGAAGCAGAAGCATAGGCAGACCCCAGTAACATTTATGTAGCAGCAGTATTGACAGACCCCAGTAACATCCTTGTGGCAGCAGTATAGGCAAACCCCTGTAAAATTTACGTAGCAGCAGTATAGGCAGACCCCTGTAACATCCTTGTGGCTGCAGTATATGCAGACCCCTGTAACATTTATGAAGCAGAAGCATAGGCAGAGCCCAGTAACATTTATGTAGCAGCAGTATTGACAGACCCCAGTAACATCCTTGTGGCAGCAGTATAGGCAAACCCCTGTAAAATTTACGTAGCAGCAGTATAGGCAGACCCCTGTAACATCCTTGTGGCTGCAGTATATGCAGACCCCTGTAACATTTCTATAGTAACAGTATAGACAGATCCCAGTAACATTTCTGTAGCAGAAGTATAGGCAGACTCCTGTAACATTTCTGTCGCCGCAGTATAGGCAGACCCCTGTAACATTTATGAAGCAGAAGCATAGGCAGACCCCATTAACATTTATGTAGCAGCAGTATTGACAGACCCCAGTAACATCCTTGTGGCAGCAGTATAGGCAAACCCCTGTAAAATTTACGTAGCAGCAGTATAGGCAGACCCCTGTAACATCCTTGTGGCTGCAGTATATGCAGACCCCTGTAACATTTCTATAGTAACAGTATAGACAGATCCCAGTAACATTTCTGTAGCAGAAGTATAGGCAGACTCCTGTAACATTTAAGTGGCAGCAGTATAGGCAGACCCTAGTAACATCCTTGTGACAGCAGTATAGGCAGACCACTGTAACATTTAAGTGGTAGCAGTATAGGCAGACCCTAGTAACATTCTTTTGACAGCAGTATAGGCAGACCCCTGTAACATTTACATCGCAGAAGTATAGGCAGACCCCTTTAACATTCACGTGGCAGCAGTATAGGCAGACCCCTGTAACTGTCTTGTAGCAGAAGTATAGGCAGACCCCAGTAAAATTTATGTAGTAATAGTATAGGCCAACCTCTGAAACATTGGGATACCATGAGCGTAGGCGAAGGCCGGAAAATTTGGTTGGATAAGACTGTAGGCATGGGCCCGAAAAATAAGTGTACCTCTGAAAAATTTATCAACCGAGAGGGCAGGTAAACCCATAAATATTTTTTGAAAGATACAGCTCACTGTTGCTTAATTTGTAACAGAGCCTGGAGACAGCCCTGTTGAAAAAATTGGTTCATGTTAAAGTCTCATTACTTTTGAAACTTAAAAAAATTGGTAGATGTAGATGAGCCTTTTGGGCCGCTGAAAAATTGGTCGTTCAGCGCGATGACATGTTGTTTCTGGAGAAGGAGTAGCAGGAGGAGGACTAATGTCAGAAATAGATTGACAAAGAGAAATGCTTCATTTTACCGGTGATAGAGAGGAGTGCTTTTATCTGCGGTTGCAGTGAAAAGAATCTTTAGGTTCCACTGCTCTCCGCCGGTGGAGAAGAGAAGTCTGCGGAAATCCAGGCTTTGTTCATCTTTATGAGTGTAAGCATGTCGGCACTGGCAGTTGACAGGTGGGTACGCTTGTCCGTGATGATTCCCCCAGCTGCACTAAACACCCTCTCTGACAAGATGTTATGCCACGTGTCCAGCTTTGACACCCAATAGTTGTATGGAGCTGAGGCATCACGGAGGACGGTGGTACGATCGGCTACGTATTCCCTCACCATCTTTTTACAGTGCTCCCTCCGACTCAGCCTTGACTGGGCAGTGGTGATGCAGTCTTGCTGGGGAGCCATACAGCTGGCAAAGGCCTTGGAGAGTGTTCCCCTGCCTGCGCTGAGCATGCTGCCTGATCTCCGCGGCTCCCCTGCTACTTGGCCCTCAGAACTGTGCCTTTTGCCGCTAGCTCTGTCAGATGGGAAGTTTACCATCAGTTTGTCCACCAGGGCCCTGTGGTATTGCATCACTTTTGAACCCCTTTCCTTTTCGGGAATGAGAGTGGAAAAGTTCTCCTTATACTGTGGGTCGAGCAGTGTGTACACCCAGTAATCCGTAGTGGCCAGAATGCGTCTAACGCGAGGGTCATGAGAAAGGCAGCCTAACATGAAGTCAGCCATGTGTGCCAGGGTACCAGTACGCAACACATCGCTGTCCTCACTAGGAGGATTACTTTCAGGATCCTCCTCCTCCTCGTCCACAGGCCATACACGCTGAACAGATGAGAGGCAAGCAGCATGGGTACCCTCTGCAGTGGGCCCAGCCTCCTCCTCCTTCCTCTCACCCTCCCTCTCTCCCCTCCCTCCCCGTCAGCCTTTATGCTTTGCAGCAAACTTCTCAGCAGGCATAGCAGAGGAAAGATGACGCTAATGATTGCAGCATTGCCGCTCACCATGTGGTTTCCAAG
This sequence comes from Eleutherodactylus coqui, assembly GCF_035609145.1. Taxonomy (NCBI): domain Eukaryota; kingdom Metazoa; phylum Chordata; class Amphibia; order Anura; family Eleutherodactylidae; genus Eleutherodactylus; species Eleutherodactylus coqui. Next base: position 122,100,128 of record NC_089839.1, on the reverse strand, counting down.
GACCTGGCAGAGATCTGCCATCCAGGACCACTCCTCGGTAAAGAATTGAGGAGGCTGACTCCCACTACGCCACCCATGTTGGAGTTGGTATTCCACTATTGCTCTACGCTGCTCATATAGCCTGGCCAACATGTGCAGCATAGAATTCCATCGTGTGGGCATGTCGCACAGCAGTCAGTGCTCTGGCAGATAAAACCGATGTTGCAGGGTCCTCAGGGTGGCAGCGTCCATGGTGGACTTGCGGAAATGTGTGCAGACGCTACGCACCTTACCGAGCAGGTCAGACAAGTGTGGGTAGTTTTTCAGAAACCGCTGAACCACCAAATTGAAGACGTGGGCCAGGCATGGCACGTGTGTGAGGCTGGCAAGCTGCAGAGCCGCCACCAGGTTACGGCCGTTGTCACACACGACCATGCCCGGTTTGAGGTTCAGCGGCGAAAACCAGAGGTTGGTCTGCTCTGTCAGACCCTGCAACAGTTCGGGGGCCGTGTGCCTCTTGTCACCTAGGCTGAGGAGTTTCAGCACGGCCTGCTGACGCTTGCCCACCGCTGTGCAGCCGCGCCACACTGACTGCTCGCGACGTGCTGCTCGCATTTCTTAATTGAGAGGTAGAGGTTGCGTAGGAGGAGGGGGAGGGTTTAGAGGAGGTGGCATAGACCGCTGCAGACACCCAAACCTAAGAAGGACCTGCTATTCTGGGTGTGTGTAGGACGTGTGCGGTCCCAGGCTCTGACTCGGTCCCAGCCTCCACCAAATTCACCCAGTGTGCCGTCAGGGAGATATAGTGGCCCTGCCCGCCAGTACTTGTCCACGTGGCCATGGTTAAGTGGACCTTCCCAGTAACCACGTTGTGAGGGCATGATTGATGTTGCGGGAGACGTGCTGGTGTAGGGCTGGGACACCGGGAAAAATAGTGGCGACTCGGGACCGAGTAGCCTGGGACCACCGCCACCATCATGTTTTTAAAAGCCTCAGTTTCCACAAGCCTGTACGGCAGCATCTCCAGGCTGATCAATTTGGCAATGTGCACGTTTAAAGCTTGAGCGTGTGACAGCTGGACGCTGCGCTGAGAGACATTGCTGGATGGGGCCGAGGACAGCAGAGGTGAGGGTGTGGGTGCAGGCTGGGAGGCGCTCGTGCCTGTGTCCTGAGAGGGGGGTTGGATCTGAGTGGCAGGTTGGGGCACAAGGGGAGAGGCAGTGGTGCGACCTGGAGGCGGTGAAAGGCCTTCGTCCCACCTTGAAAAGCATCCACACCTTTGAACATCTTGGCCTCTTCATGGTGGCTTGGCACGAGGGGGTGCTTTGGGAAACAGTTGAGGGAATCTTCGTTCTGGCCCTGCCTCTACCCTCAGCCACCCCACTGCCTCTTCCAACCTGTCCTGCTGCTGCATTTGCCTCCCCCTCTGAAGACCTGTCCTCAGTTGGCTTAGCAAACCAGGTGGGGTCAGTCACCTCATCGTCCAGCGGCTCTTCCTACGAATCCTCTGTGCTCTCCTCCCTCGGACTTACTGCCCTTACTACTACCTCACTGATAGACAATTGTGTCTCCTCATCATCATCGTCCTCCCCACCCACCGAAAGCTCTTGAGACAGCTGCCGTAAGTCTCCAGTCTCATCACCCAGCCCCCGGGAACTTTCCAAAGGTTGGGCATCGGTCATGACAAACTCCTCAGCTGAGAGAGGAACCATTTTTTCCCAATCAAGGCAGGGGCCCGAGAACAGTTCCTGGGAGTCTGTCTGCTCATCAGAATGTGCCATTTTCATGGAGTGAGGAGGCTGGGAG